>NC_137508.1:13967500-14177500 GCF_041902795.1 Electrophorus electricus | reverse complement strand
CACGCCTGCCGACAGCCCGAGACGCCAGCTCACATGGATGTGAGGGCCATCGACCTGCCCACTCTGGGCTACACCCTCATGTACACATGCCAAGACGGCTTCTTTCTGGCCGGGGGATCCGAGCACCGCACGTGCAGACCAGATGGCAGGTGGACGGGAAAGCCTCCCATCTGCAAAGGTAGCAACCCTCATCCATGCCATGAGGCTCGAACAAACGTCCAGGTGTAATAGAAACGTTAACCCATGGACCACAGGTGCAGCATGGTCCCAGTGCTTCTGCTGACCGGAACTTCTCTAAATGAGGTTCTGACTTTACACTGCATGCCCATGTTCTTGCCTCTTACAACTGGGAATAAATTTATTTGTTTTAGACATGTTGTTTGCATTAGGAGTATTTTAAGAACATCAAACCATTTGTTGCGTGGTGCAACACAATAAGGTAATGTCATCTATCAGGTGTTTATGGCACAGTCAAATGTGCAAATGAATAATTATTTGAAACCACCCCCACCCCCAGAAGGTAGACACTAACTAAATAGTCATTATCCCTGTTGCATGTATTTAAAGAGTAAATAGGAATTTGTACCTGCAAATGTCAACTTTGTCCTAAATTATTTGTCCTGTCTCCTAGTTGGCCCAAAAATAAACAGCAAGTCAAAGGATGCAGATGTCCAGAAAAACAAGATTCGAGGTGCGTAGACCTTCATCAGCCATCACCATGGGCCACAGCACCTGTGTTTTCAGGCTGGGCTTGAGGATCCATGTTGAGGTCATCTGAAAGGAGCAGTGTCACCCTAAAAGTGGCAGAATGATTTACATTTAGCTGACGCTTTTATCCAAAGCGACTTACAATTATGACTGAGTACAACTTGAGCAATTGAAGGTTAAGGGCCTTGATCGGGGGTACAACATCAGCACCTTGATAGTGTGGGGCTTGAACCAGCAACCATCCAATTACAAATCAAGTACCTTAAACACGGAGCCACCACTGCCTCATGATTGCAACAGTACATAATAATGTAGCTTATCACTTTCTTAGAAACTTTATAAAACCTAAAGTCTGAAAAATCAGCTTTATTTAAGTAGAAATCCACTATTTATTCAGAAGTGTGCTTGCTTTGTGACTAGTGAGTGGATGTGCGATATTCCTGGAGAGAAGTGTCCTAAGTTTTAGGCTATTCACGTAATGGAAATATTTTAGATCAAACAGTAACCTAAATTTTAGCCCAGTTCTCTCATTAAAAGACAGGTGGCATAGGAATCTCTGGAGACACAGCCCAGTTATAAACTTGATCTCTACCAATCATATATTGTACAATTTCAGACTCAACACTAGATATGAAAAAACAGCTTACATTTCCTTTTAAAATGGATGAATGTATTCATGTCTTTGTTCTTATTTGTATTCATGTTCGTTCAGTTCCAGCAGACGTGTTCTCGTTAAACTCCGGCTGGACGGGATTCTATGAGTACCTTGGCAAAAGACAGGCTGCCACAATAACCGTCAGTGCATTCAATGCCACAACGAGCAGGGTCAATGTTACTCTCCTGGAGCAAAACGGCGTGCAGATCAAGCTTTCTGGCAAGATCTTAGGCATTTACTAAAATTTCAAGACCCCCATATAAAGCACAGTATTGATGACAAAAAAAAAATTAACAAATAACCACTGAAGCACAGAATAACTATTGTAGTATTTCAAGGTATTCAGTCATTAATTAAAATCAGAAGCCTTGTTTTTGGATGCCTCACTAAGCTTTTAAATGAAGAATGAAAAGCAGCATTAACAATTATGTAATTTATTTTGGAACAAATATAAAATGTAGCTGAATCATAATCCTTTTATTTTATTACATATTTCAGTTAAATGTGTTTGATGTAAAAAAAATGTTCTTGTCTGCTTATGGGCATTAGTTTCATTTTTGTATGAGATTAAGAGTTAAGATTGGTGTTTGGCTGTGAAAATTGACAGTGCTATTCATTTTGTGCAGGGACTTACAAGAAAGAGGAAAATCATCTATTACTTAAGGTCTACCAGATACGAGGTCCAACAGAACAGTACTTTAGCAAATTCAAAAATGACAACTGGGCAATGGATGGCTATGTAAGTAGAAAAACCTACACTGCCTTTGTTTTTATAGAAGTTATATTTTTTCGATGTAGAATTTTTTTTGACACTTTTTATGACCAGTCTTGAAAGAGGATACTTGGTCATGCACAAAATGCATAATGGTTGTTGTGTTTGTCTGCCTGTGTTTCCACTCTCATTTCTAATTCAGGTGACAGCAGAGACGGAGAAGAAAATGTTTGTATATCAAGGTCATATCCACAGCAAAGATTTTGGGAAATTTCAGCTGACAAGACAAGGTAAAATGATCGCTACAGTATATATCAGATGGCTTTTTTAAATTAAGTTTCAGTGCAGCCTCAGAATGATGAGTACTGATCTAAGAGAATTATATGGACAAAGGGGACTGTGTATTGGTCCTCCTCCTCAGACATTTAATCAAAGGTGGGTGGAGGAGCCTAAAGCATACTCAAGTAAAACGTTTGTTACTGCTAATACTGCCTCAAGTAGAAGTAATATTAGTCTACAAAAACATGCGTGGGTAGGAGTTAAATAGCAGTTGAAATTTATTCAAATACTACTACCTATGTAATTGCAGTCTTAATCTTAATACAACTTAGGTAACTTCATACAGGCTTTTGTCAGTATTGGAATTGATGTTTGTTAGGTGTGGTTCTACTCTTTGTGATACACAAACAGATGATAAAAGAATTTAACGTAAGTAATGTAAGTAAATTAATGCGAATGGCAAAAAGTAGATTCCTTTCCTCACAAATAAAAAAGTACAAATCCATCAAAATTTCACAAGCAAATGCAACAGAATAAATGTACCTAGTTACAGTTCACCTGCCCCTCCACCTCTAATAAATATAAAATTTTTGCCTCTTCATTTCAGAATGAGTTTTTTTACAACAAGTGCTCACTTTTGGCATTTCATTAAATTTTCAGGTCTTGTCACTACGGATATAGATTCCTCCAGTCCTTACTACGGCACGAACAGCAGCTCAGTTGCAGCTGCCATACTGGTGCCGTTCTTTGCTCTCATTCTGTCAGGGTTTGCGTTTTACCTCTACAAACACAGGTAAGCGCCGACACAAGCATGCCCTCCTCTAGCGTGCGTTGATGCCGTGCTGTCCATGCTGGATGTTGACCTGCGTTGTCTCGCTGAAGTTACGGGAAACTCCTGTGCCTGCTCAGTAAATCGTAACAGATTAGCAGTATAGCCAATGAGCCAATTGACGAGCTCCACATTACTTAAGAGATATGTTGTTCTTTATAATAGCATCATCTAAAATAAATAACCAAAAAAGAAGAAAAAAAAAAAGTGCATCGGAGTTTTCCTAAGATTAGCAAATCAAGCAACAGCCGAATGTGACATGCAGTGAAAAATTGTCATGATGGGTGACAATTCCCCGATAATAAAACAAATAAAAAAATTGGCAGGGTACTATCACAAGAGACAGATGAAAATGAGAGACCCAAAGACGTAATCAGGGCCGGCTCCAGGTAAGACCCCAAAAGCTAAATCACTAGGCACCGACCCCACTGCTGCCACATCGCCATCGTCTCTTTTTCTTTTTCCTACATCTCGTCAGGGGCAGGGGAGGAGGCAGTGTTTGTCTGGGTGGGTGGAGCATGGCCCAAGTTGGGGAGGGGGGTCAGAGCTTGAGAGAGCCATATTATGTTTGTGGTGTTGGTCATCTCTGTCTCCCTGCTTTGACTAAAAGCCATCCTGTTTATTTCTGTTTGTGTAAATGTGCCACCTGAATGTCACAAGTCGTTTCTGCTTTAATGTTTTTGAGTTCTTTTAAGGTTCTCTGAAGTGTGACACAGCACTCCTCCTCTTGCACATGAGCAAGGGAGGGAGAGGAATCTGAATTTGGTTCAAGATGTAGGTCATTTATTTAGATTATAGTACAATATATGTGTGTGACTATAAATCACTGCTGTGGCTGGTAGCCAGGGAAGGGGATATCAGTCACAGTTCTCTAACTCCTATGGATTGGGCAACCAGTGACCTTTCTGGAACAGGATTATTTTAGGCTTTAATTATTGGTGCTGAGGAGAAAATATTCCTCCCCATCAGTCCTTATGGAGAGAGGCATTATGTCTCTGGCTTGTTTCCTGACTTTTTTTGAGCTTCTGGCCATGATGGTCATTTTTTCCCTCCAGCTTTTTTTCCCCTTTCCCTGCAGGACTAATAGCTTCCCACTCACTTTGATTCACACCCTTGAAAAGGCTTGCAGTCATTTTAAAAATGGAGTCGGGGATACAGGGTATTTTTCGCACATGCTAATGGCCCTCCCGCACAAACACAGGTCTTTGCGGAGCTCAACTTCACACATTATCTTTATTATAGCAGAGTGGGATGGCAGGAGACCCCGCCCTCCCAGCCCTCTTTAACATTTAACCTCGGCGTACCGGATGAGCTCAGCTGAACAGCACCATGCTTTCCATATCTGCCCTCAAGCTATATTCGCTGGTGTCTGAAAGCTGTGTGCTGGATGGGAAACCCCCATCAAAGCATTTGCATTTGATTGAGGGGGCAGTTTAAGTGGAAGAACCTAAGATGATAATTCCATGTCTCTTTCTAAGTTGGATTTTTTTTGTCTTTTTATATCTTTATTTGTTTTGTTTTAATACTTGGATATGCATTTGTCTCACCCCATCCCTGGATGAGGGCATCATGTTTTTATTTATTTATTTTAGGCTCGACCTAACATCTCTAATGTCTATGTTATTTTTTATTAATGTAAAAAGACAATGTACTCTAGAATGTGCTGATGTTTTGGACAGTGTCCCACTTTGATAATCACCACTTCAAGTTGAACTTCTGTGACATTGAAAAGAGATTGGAACTGCATGCTGCAACCATTGGCTGTCCCCCTGCAGTAATGGGGTTGGTCTTTTTCCCTCGACAGAACAAGACCAAAAGTCCAGTACAACGGATATGCTGGGCACGAGAATACGAATGGGCAGGCATCGTTTGAGAATCCCATGTATGACACGAATATGAAGCCGACGGAGGCGAAAGCTGTTCGGTTCGACACGACGCTCAACACGGTGTGCACCGTGGTATAGCCTCTGCTAGCCGGACTAGCTCGATGCAACATCGAGAGGCAACCAGGAGTAGTACCTTCTTTGTGACTGGGTCCAGTTTGGTAGGAACATGAACTTCAAGTTCAACTCTGATAATTTCCTCATTTCAAAGAACCAACAGCTTTTTTGTTGTTGATTTGGATTGGGGGGTGGGTTACAACCACAGAAGAAATTAAAACTTTGCAAAAATAGAAGTTTCAGAGGAATCTATCAAAGAAACAAAAAGTAGACATTTTTATAAATCTAGGCTTGCAAGGTGATTTTGGCCAGAACAAATATCCATGTTGTTTCTCAGAGCAAGGAACACCACCATTAACAGCACATGTGTAGATTCAAAGGTTTTTTATCCTCCTTTTTTCATGCTCCCCCCTCCAAAAAAAAAAAACCACACTCCCTAGGGAAGATGCTGAAGTTTCTTTAAAAGCCACAGAGTTGCTCACCCAGTGTATTTTCTTCAGTGAAGACAAATGACAATGAACAGAGCAACTGGACAAGAGTGGCGTAGAGTGGTACAGCAGATATCTCCAATGACAAGATGCTCAGCAGAAAACCCGACATCCCTCCCTGGGTTGTGGATGGAACTGTCAACTGTTGCATTGCAGGAAAAAAGAACTAAAAAACAAACAAACGAAAAACTGATTAAAAACCTGAAAAAAACTTTATTGCACAAATTTTGCACTAGTATGAGGAGGATGTGAAATGTGTTTATTGGAACAAATGAGCAAACAGAAAAAATAATATACAGGGTTACTGACCATGTGTATATAAACATGTAATTCCATATCCATAAAGAGCATGATGTCATGCTATATCTATCAAGAGAGAGTCTGATTATATTTTCTAAATTAGCTCTGCAAATAAAGTTATGTTTATGTTTACAAAAACCTATTTGAAAGGTTATAAGGACACACTTTAAGCTTTGGAACTGTTCTTTTTTTAAACATACATTCCTTCCCATTTTTCATTCTTCCTTTAGTTCTCTTTTCCTTTTTTTTTCTTCTCCAGAAATGTGAGCACCATTTTTTTAGTTTTCATTGCTAAAATCTAATCAAAATAAAACTGCTTTGACAAGCCTAGATGTAAAAAACATTCCCTTTTTTACTGAATATTTACACATTCATCATTCAACATTCAGGTTCTTTTCCATGGCTTTAAGCCTCATTTGATGCCATTCTGTATGTTCTCATCCTGACTGATTACTGACAAATTTGCTTTCAGTATGTATCAAATATACCTCTTGTGCAGAAGGATATAATTTTTTATGATGCTGGTGCAAATCTTTATTTTAATGAATGCTGCACTTACGTTAAATCACTGTTTTCATCCCAGGGTTGATGCTGATATGTTAATAATCATGCGTTCTAGGCTATTCATGTTTATCATCTGTTAATGCCTTTATGAGATTTTTCAGCTCATAAGTTGGTTAATTTTTTCCCATCTGTCCCTCTTTATACCACTTGTTCTATCATCCCACCCCCACCCCACCCCAAAGATACTGGGTCACTGAAGGTCAGGCGTACTCTCGAAGAAACACTGCCTTATTAGTTTCACAAGCATGACAGTGCCGTTTCAATACCCAATGACCTGTATCATTACCTAGTGAAGAGTGGAGAGCTTCTTGGGTACGTATTCACTGTGATTTTAATCTCATAAGTTGCTGGGTTTTCCTGACCATACCAGTAACAGAGCATTCACTCATTGCAAAGGCAAACATTTTTAAATCTGCAAACTAGCTGACACCAGTTGTTTTTGTTTTCCAAAATACACTGTTATATGCACTCGCACTTCAACACATTACAAGCTTAGCATCAAATGTGCACAAATGACATTAAGATTGCTTTTCGGTAACAGATATTTTCATGCTGGCCATATTTTCAATTTGAGCGTCCTGTTGAGGTGACGTAAAACCACACCATTGTGTAAATGGAGACATTTGCTTTGAGCTGATGCAGTACTACTAAAATGTTATACAGTCACATTTAGCTGTTAGACAGAAACATGTTCATGCACAAGTCTAAACGTGCTGTGTTGGACTCTTGGATCAGGTTAAGGTGTGAAACCTAATGGTATCAGTTCTGTCTCTCTCACACTACACTCTCCATGTTATGATAACCTAGATAATCCACATCTTGCCTTTATTCAGGCTTGCTGCAATAATGTTGACTTTTGTTTTCCTTTTTTCACCACTGTAAAATAGTTTACCAACTGACAAGCTGTAAAACTGCATTCAAATCAACAGTCACCATGTTCACTTATGTCATTCTGTCATGTGCTGCTGACTTGAAGTAGGTGCAACAGAAAATGTTTTTGTACAGAAATATATTTTTTATGAAGAATTTGTAAATTTATGAAATATGCTGTACTTTTTTCATTAATGTAGGTAAAATTGTTAAAATAAATGTTTTTACTGTATAAAATGTAAATTAATGGTTTATCTACCTATAAGTATATATCTATGGTTGAAACATTTTCCAACAAATGTCAATATGTACGAGCTTTTATGACCTATTCTGCTCGTATGTGTTCTTTGACGTGGGAGAAAACAATGAACCTTAGAGAACTGTATTACAGATTGTCAAAAGACATATTTTGGGAAATATTATTTCAGATAAATATTAAAGTATTTTAAAATATAGATTCATTTTTGTTTCGATTCTACTACATGTTGTTGCACAGATGAATAAAGCAGGTGAGTAATGAGCAGATGATGCTATGACGTCCGAGCAACATTTGGTAGAAAATGCCAACACATTCTTAATTTAGGTTACAAATCTAATCTTATCCACTGCAAATGTCTTACACAATACACAAATGTATTGTCACATAAATGTGTATGCACTGTACAGTCAGTAGATAAATGGACATGGCACATTTTGTGGGATTTTGGCTGTGTACTTCAGCACATTTGGTTAGAATGAAACCATCAAACAGTTTTTATGTCTAGAGTTGTTTCTAGATGTGGCTTTTTCCTCCTTCTGCAAAGGATTAAACATGCATCTGTTTAATTAAAGCAGGGCCAATATGAAGCCACCAGAGACACAGCCCAAAGTTCTCTAATACCAGCCTCTCTGATTTCACTGCTGACCTGGTTTGTCACTTATGTATTCGTGTAGGTCAATGTTCTGGCATGGAATTAAGTGCAGAGCTTCCACAACAGCTGTCATATTGCAATGGTTTTCTTCCACCAACTCTCCTTTTGAAGCCTCCAGCAAACTGGAAATTTCAAACCCCTGCTGTTTTTTCAGTCCTTATGTTTCCTATGCCTCCACTGAAAAGCAATTAGAGACATAAAATTATTATTTCTTACATGTTTTGAACCCAGCATGTCTTTTAGAATGATCCACCAGCTTTACCAAAAACAAAAGATGCTTAGCATTGAACCACCACCACCGCTTGTCTCACTAGCATCAACATGGGTAACAGAATTCACCATTACCTGCTGTCACCTCAGCGCTTCCATGCCTCACCATGTCATCACAGAGCTTCCTTTTAAAAAAATGGGTATTTATTTCCATCATGCTAGCTAATAAAATGATATCATAAAAAATTAAATACTTTGTAGTATCCTGTCAGACCACATAAAAAAGCTGATAGTTATAAGTTATGCAGTCAGGATGCTGGTATTGTTAAAGGCAAATTTGTTATGACATGACTAATTTTCCTAGTGTTTTGTTTGTTTGTTTGTTTGTTTTGTCTCAGCTAATGCCAGATTTGACTAAAGTGTGACTAAATTAAGGTAAAATAATTACAAAACAATTACAAGATGAAATATAAATAATTATAGATCAAAGAGAAGGCTAACAGCAAAACAATAGAAATTACTGCTAAAATCAATCAGTGTCCCTGAATATTTTTGTTTAATGGGAATGGCTAAATACTGAGTGAATAATCTTGAATACTGAAGGGTATAAACGATCTACTAATGCCCCTAGATCACATGCTTTAGACAGTTGTTGCAAAGGTTTTGTAACTAAGTACTAAAACAGAAAGAATTATCATTTTATTAATTTGTCACATTTTTATCTGCTGAAATATGACTATATTGATGTGATGCATATATGGTGATTTGACTAAAAACCTTTGAACATTTCTGATATTAGCTGACATTACTTTTATGTGATTGTTTCACTTTAAATCTACTGTCCTGGAATACAGATCCAACCATCCCAAAAATAGTGTGAGTCTAGTTATTTAGCTACTTCAGTGTATCATGAAGCATGTGTGAACATTTGAACCTGAAGTTGCACCTGAAAAAAATATCTCCATAGTTTTTTTTTCTACATGTTCTTCAGTTATCGCTATATATAGTTATATTTGTTTGTTTACTTATTTGTGTTTTTAGTTTGTTTAACTCATATCTGTCCATCTACCAAAAACAACAACAAAAAAATCACATTTTCCAGTGTTTTTGCCAGTTAGGAGATACACTTACCTAACTGATGACTGACACTTGTTTATGACACACCTCACAGTTGCACTTGGACTGCGATGTTGATTTCCCTCATGAGAAATGGCTTATTTCTGCCATGAGGGAAATCTGTAATCGGTGGCACATATTCCATTTATCTTGTTTAGTCCATGTTTGCTGATTGTGGGTCCTATCCAATTTCGTGCTTACGTCATTTCAGTTTTGTCATTAGCTCTGGTTGAAGGAGACGCCACTAGAGCTCATTAGTCTTTAATGCTAAACACTCTTTCATGAGTAATCATGAGTAAACACAACCTGTCCTGTGAGCTGCATTGGGCTCATATACTCACTTCACCATTTCATGATAATTCACTCAATGTCAAGCAACAAGGAAATGTGGCTCAAATTGGATATTAAGACCTCTGAAACCCTATGCACTGAATGATGCATAGAACAACCTCTGCAATAGTTTTAAGCCTCTTTAAAAATGGTTGGGATGTACTGTGACAATTACAAGAAGTTCCAAAAGTCAAATATGACATGAAGGCCTACTTCTTATTTGTTTCAAATACATATAATCCCATTTCTGAAAATGTATGTGAATATTTATTAGGATTTCTGATCTTAAATGATCATTGGAAACCTTACATGATTAAAAACTGCAGGGTATGGGGAGATGTTGTAATACTAAAAGCTATGATAGGAGAGGTTGTGCTCAGAGAAGTTATGCTTAATGCAGTTATAAGTGATGGAAATTATCATTTTAATTATGTATATGTATGTGTTGAAAAATGCCAACCTGTTATTTGCATTGCTATTCAGTTTGCTTGTGTGATTTTTATTTTATTAAGAATATTTGCATAATTTCCAAAAAGTACAAGAGACAGTGAACCACAAGTTTATTAGGAATGTCACTCAGCAAGTCAGACATATGTTGGGAAAACAGCTCAGTGTACTGAAACTGCACTCAACTTCTATTCCAATTCAGTGCTGAAAAACATCCCATGGACAAATGCACATGGAAAGATATGGGTTCATAGAAGAAAGATACTGTAGGAGGTGTCTTCCTCATTTGAATGAAAAGGCAGTGGCCTACTTTCAACTGAGTCTCAAGTTTAGTATTTTGAAGAGTCTTCAGCAAACTTGCCTGAGGCAAAACTTGTGCTTAATGTGTTACTTGTAGCTGTAGTGACAGTTGCATCTGCTGTTCCTTTTAAAACCTATACTCTTCTGGCACATGGGTAGAGGATCTGATTTCATACAGTTTGACATCCCAGTTTGCCTGCCTGCCATTCAAATGCTGTAGCATGCAAGCGAAGATTCAACGTTTATGATTAAAATCAAGTGTCTTGCATAGGCACTTGGTTAAAGAGCTGCATTGGACCTGAAGATCCTTGTTCTGTTCTCTCAGTTGCATAATTGTTTAGCCATAACAAAGAATGTGCCCTTTATAGAAGGCAAAAACAACACCTCAAGTGGCCACTCAGCATGACCAGACTGTTTTTGCTTGACTACAATCAGTGTAATTTCCGCTGTTATCTGGAAATGGTGTTTTCACTACGATTTAAGCAGAAGCTGTGTGATCTTTAAAATCTTTAAAAAGTGCTCTAAGTCTTAATGCTGTCTAGGCAGGTCTCCATGCAACTGTTTACATTTGTTTAAAAAAACACATATTTTGGCCTCCTGAATGGCTCCTTAGGGTTCTTTGCTACCTGGAGATTCATGACAGTATAATTCTAACAATTACATGTAATAAGATGTAATATGAGTTGTGGCATTGGCAGAGTGGTGACATTCCTTACATCCATAACAACACCAGGTCAGATCATAATACACCAGAGGCAAATGTTCTAAACAAGAGGGATCTAATATCCCATCCTTGCATTTTATGATTAAGTCTGCAAGCAGTGATAAAAACATTGTTTCTCACTAAAGCTACTAGTATTGGGTTTGACATTATTAAAACCTTTCATGCCTTGATGATTCTTTCCACAACCTTGTGCTGTCTCATATCATTCTTTCAGGTTCATATCTAACAATTAAATTAATCTTTCTCCTTGTAACGATAGGAGGCTAAGCAGGATTTGGGGACAAGTTACAGAAAAAAAGAACATATATGTTTATTTATACCGAGAACATGGATTACATAGCCATTGAGCTAGCATAACATCAACAGAACCATAGGGGTTTATATACACACGTTAATGAAAAGCAATTCCAAACAGGTGTGCCACAGTACACACACACACACACACCCACAAACACACACAGGGAGACACTTGGGAGGAGGGGCTGTACCGTGACAGAGCCCCTCCTCAACAGCACAACTCCCGGTGCGCCAACGCCAAATGGCGAAGCCAGAGGAACGAGCGACCCAACATGGGCCAGTGCATGCAGGACAGGGGGGAAGGACAGGGACCAGGATGACAACAGACACAGAAATGGACACACTCACAGGCACAGACACAAAGGGGGACAAAGTGACTGAGACGGACAATGTGATGGGGACGGACACAGTGACAGGGATGGGTAGAAAACTACATAAAGGACTGTTAAAGAGTCCAGGCAAGCCGGCAAGAGGCCCGGCCTGTCCCCCAGTCCTTGGCGGGGTTTGAGTCCTACCTGCCTGTGGAGGATCACCCCTCACTGATTTGGGGGGCAGTGACTTTCACGCACCCATTTCAGGAAGCACACCAGTTACTTTGCCAGGCTCTGGGTTGGGCACTCCTGTCACCTCCCCTTTCCTCTATGAGGCTTAGGTGCAGGCACATGAGTTCCGGGGTTGTATGCCCTGGTAGAGGGAGTTTCCTCCTGGATGATGTCGCCTCTAGGAGTTTCACGCGTGCTGGCTTGCTTATGCCTAGGTGAAATCTCCTGGGCGGATCCTTGGGCAGTATCGTACGTGGCAGAGGGTCATCGTTCCCGGAGATGGCAGAGTAAACAACACTGTCCGCAAGAGAATCCCCATGGAGGACCTCCTCTACCTCCATCGGTGGATCCTCCCCATAATCGGACCCCAAGTCCGACCACAGACTGACGTCACTGTACTCCCCTCTCTCTCCATACTCAGCGTAGCCCTCAGAATAGTCCATGTAGGACCCAGCAGAGTCCACCTCCGAGTGCTGATTCTCATAGTCCGGCTGGTCTCCGTAGGACCCAGTGGAATCCACCTCCGAGTGTCAGTTATTGTAGTCCGCTGGTCTCCGTAGGACTCAGGACCAACCCCGGACCATACACAGGGCCCCCCCAAAGTCCTCCAGTGGGTTCCTCCCCTGTTGTGGACCCATGGAGTGAGGCCAGGATGAGTGAAGGTCTCTCCGCGGGACAGGAGGAGTCCACGGAGTCTGACTCTGAGGACTGGAAATCATTATACCAGTCCTGGTAGCCAGACGTGGTTCTGCACGACTCCCCCGCTCCTGCACCTGGACCACGCTCACCTGGACCACTCTCCCCTATTGTGGGAGTCAGGAGGGTGCTCAAGAACACAGGGGCTTCCCTGCAAGGGCTGTAGGAGGGCGTTCACTTCCCTTCTTTCCCTTCCTCGTTTTACCTTTCCAAGGCATCCTTCATCATTCGGTGTTTCTGTAATGATAGGAGGCTAAGCAGGATGCGGGGAAGAGTTACAGAAAACAAGAACATACGTTTATTTACAATGAGAATAAGGAGTATGTAGCCATTGAGCTAGCGTAACATCAAACACTGACAACAGACAACAGAACCATAGGGGTTTATATACACATGTTAATGAAAAGCAATTACAAACAGGTGTGACACATGGAGGACGTGGCCATACGGACAAACACACACACACACACACACACACACACACACACACACTCCTTAACTAAGTAGATAAAACAACTTATTCACAATGATTCATTGTTGTTCTGAATATAACCATGACATCTCACAATAACCCACCGAATCACCCTTTAACTACTGGAAAAAAATTTAGATATAAATGTTGTTTTTGAAATGGAAAAAATAAGCTGTTTGAATAATTCATATATTCATATATAAGGTTCATATATAGTACTGTACAAAAGTCCTAGGCTACCATTAGATTTGTTGTTTTAGCAATGGTAATGACTATATGTAATTATTATATATAATTATGTCTTTCTATTAGAATACAACTAGATAATACTGGAAATTTGTATGGAGTGTTTAAAAAATCTTTTAAAAACACACCTTCTATAGGCTACAGTGGCTGAAAGATTACTTCAGAAAACTTCAGTAATTAATTTAATTCATAAATAAAGAGACTGAGAAATAATTATATATGGTCATTATACTATTGCTAAAAGAACAAATAGAATATTGGCCTAAGACTTTTGCACAGTACTGTACGTGTTGATAATTGATAGTTGATTAATTGACAGTGTCACTCCTTATAAATGCAGTTTGGATTCTCAATTGATATTTGGAGGTGTTTTTGGAAAATGCAGTCAGTTTTAACAATGAAAGTAATTAGCAACATGCTTTTTAACAGGCTTATGCCTCTCCAACCAAGGAGAGTATCAAGTTTCAAGTTTCAAGTTTGGTTTATTTGTCACATACATAGTCATACACAGTATAACTCGCAGTGAAATGGTTGTGAAATCAGTTCAATCAGCTTTTCCTGTGTGCAAATACACAAATTATATACAGCCACTGCATCTCCAGAGGGTCCTGGATAGTGACTGACAAATATTATGATAAATAAAAAATAAATGTGTGGCTCTAAGTACTGCTACTTGTGTCTCAATCCATGAGACTACCACCAGAATTGTGCTGTTTAAAATGACAAATGCCATGCTCATGTGCTTCAGAAACATGAGCATGAATGTCATTGTCAGCCTTGTACTAGACTCCTTCAATCACAGTAAAGTTTGTTAACCATCATCAAGATGAAGGTTGGGGCAGACGTCTGAAATGTTTCTTTAGTGGTAAAGAAGGTTATATGGCATTGTTGAGAAGGATAATTGAGTCAAATATGTGCAGCTGGCTGCAGTCGTTTATAGTTTTCCTTGCACACATCTCTCTCATTGACGGAAAGTTCAAGTAGCAGTGAATTAAGTGTCCTCTAGACTGAGTGACATCAGACAAGAAATCAAGGAATGGAAAAGGCAGGTCCACCCTCAATGCATGCATCAGCAGTACAATCAGTATTAGCACCAGGCTTGGGAACATTTGACACTTTCAGAGCATTATCTCTCACTAGATTTAATGATAGCAATCATTTCAGATTCTCAGGGTGGGTAGTGATGCTGCAGTTCTGGAGAATGCTTTACACCAGCAGTATAAATGTCAGAAGCTCTGGAGATGTAAAATTGAATCTTTAAGTTTGATGCCTGGACAAAAGATGTGATTTTTAGTAAGTTTCTATTTGTTGTTTGGGCATGGGGGCAAGTTTTGACCACTGCTACAGAAATGAAACATAACACTGGTGCTCTTCATAATGATCTTAACCTAAAGTGTACTGATATGTTAATCTATATAATGCATATTGTAGCAAAATTGTTTACAGGACCATGCTTTTCTATTAAAATAGCTGCACTGATTTTGTAACCATCATTTTCAGTAGATAGATTCAGCACACTGCAACAAATAAGTATGTATGTAATGTGCATAAATATTCAGATCCAAACAGGGCATAGTATCTATCTGACACTGATGTATGAGCACAATAGAAAACATGACTTCTAATTAATGTTTTCAGCAGAAGATTATTTTCTGCTTTATTGGCCCTGCATTAAAGCTAAATTTGTTAAACAAGATTATTTTGCCATGGGTTCAAAGGTCATTTCACTAATATGTACATGTATGCTATGCCCTGACAACATGTGGAATAATTAATCATTCCAGGATAATCCAAGAAAGAGTGCTCCTGAAATGTTCTGGGTGAACCTTCCAATCCCAGCACACTCAGCATCCCAACACAATTACAGACATCGTGTGTCTCTGACACAGCAGTCTGCAGCACAAGCCACTTCTGCAAGGCAGAGGAAGAGCTTGAGTGAAAGTTCCATCAAACAAATCATCGTTGCACTTGTCGGTTCAAATGAATGGAGAGATACCTCGTGAAGTAAGACCAGTATTGTTCTTGTTGTTACTGCTTCCTTTCATTTACTCGACGGATGTGGGGCGCTCAACCTCGCCGTGTCGACCTACTTTACTGACATCAATCTGAGTTTGACCTGCATGAGATGGCTCTTTTTTGCTTCCCGCCTTTTCTTTTTTTTAGACATCGGCCAAAGTTGACCAAAACGCCTATGTCTGACGTAAGTCAGGCAATAGAATAGTTGTCCGTGTTTTCATGTTTTTTATTTTGGGTTTATTTTCCAATAGAGCCCTTCTGTTGCTATTAGGCTGAATAGAGTAGTTGTTTAATATCACGTTTCTATAGTGATAGTTGAATGTACAGTTGAGAATAAAATATTTAAGACTTTAAAAATAAAGGTGAATCCATGACAGAATGAGTCTATTTTTCAGTGGAATTAAATTTACATTACATTTACCTGAAATGTTTCTTGTTTGTTGGGTAAAGTCTGTTGGGTATAACAGCCAGTAGAAATGGGGGTAACAGTGAGTTAAAACTGCTGTCCTGCTCGACCAACCCCATACAGTAGTGTATGGTTGAATGTTTTTTGCCACCGTGAAAGTTAGAGAACAGTGGTCTAGGAAAGAAATGTAGAAGTAGCAGAATTAATACGAGTAGCCTAATGGTGATAATCCTGCAAAAAAGGATTAAGACCCAACAAAATGCATGCACTGCAATGACAGGCAAACTACATTCAAGTTTCTATAATGGTGAAAGATTTTTTTTTTTTTTTTTGCATTTAGTATAACTGAGTCTAACTTGGTGATCATGTCATATTACTTGTTTTTACCTCCAAAATCACAGGAAGTCTTGATTACCTTGAATAAGTGTTTACAACGGCCTTTGTTTTCAGTCACAGCATATTTCTCCTAACAGACTAGTCTACTTAGTGACTTTGAAAGTTAATTAATACAATGCAAAGGTGGTGTCAACTGCAGCCAGTTTACACCTATACTGTGGGAAGCTTCCCACAACCATCAGTGGGACTTTGTATTCACAGAGTGGTTACAAAGAACTGTGAGAATCAAGCCATCTAAACTTAAGATAATTCAGGCATCCATTATGTTCAGGCTAATTTCCCTAAGGCTAATTTTAAATAATTTAAATTGAAAGTTGCATAAAGTTGTTTTTTTACCCATTATCCAAAAGATAATAAAAGTGTCTGATAATCTGCAGACACAATGACCAGACCACAATGGCTGACTTGATGAAACCGCAAAACATGAGCTTTCCTGATAACTGAAGGATTTAGACCACAAACCTCTAGCATAACAACTGGCTACAATGTGGCAACTGACAAATTGGTTGCATGGTGCAACTGAATAAACAGTGAACAGAGTTGCAACAACCTCCACACAAACCCTCCTGAACTGGCAGCCATGTTTGTGCACTAAGAGTGCAATCAGTAGTACAGTCCTGTCTTGCCATCTTACAAAGCAAATTATCATAGCATACATTTCTAAAAACCAAAAAACCCTAAAAATGCTTAATAATTCAAGAAGCACCCAACTTAGGTTTTTTAAGTATCAGAATTTGTTTTAAAAAAGCCACAGCCCTGCAGAGTGCATGCGGGGGTTCACACCCCTATAAATTGGAGGGCAGTGAATTAACTTATAGCAAAACCAATCCCTGGCTTGGGTTTTCTATATCCACACCTGCCTTATTTAACCCTTCATTGATGTATAAACTCCTCTGTGTACAAGGGAAAATGCAAAAATATGCAAAGCTTCAGGTCCCTAAGACTGGATACTGCTGAGTTAAAGCTGCTAAGCCCCAAGGTCTTTAGCCTAGACCTTCAGCCCAGTCTGTATTTTTGCTCCATCCCATTACACCTAAACCAGGTAATCAAGGGATTTGTACCAATGATTACCTGGCTTAGGCAAATATGAGCCCACTTTTCTGCAGAACTGGGTTGATGTTGGAGCACGAATTCCCAATCTTAGATGCAGTTACAGAGTCGAAGAAAGCTATCAGAGCATGGCCTGTCCTGTAGAGAGCAATGGTGAGAGTAAGCCAAAGCACCTTTAAGTACCGCTGCCATTGACATGGCAGTCAATTTTGGCGCCACAGCCCTGAAATGCCAGCATTGATTTTATTCAGGGCTCAAGAGAGGCGGCAGCTATGCACAAATGCCTTTCAGTGGCACAGAACACAAGGCTTTGTTGCCTCAAATCCATGTCCTTATTAACTCCTGATTAGCAAGTAAAGCACCAACTTCCAGGCCAACAGAAATTCAATGAAATGTCCCCTGCATAACAGCGCTAAGATTTACTATTCAAGAAACAACACAAATGGCTTAAAAAGGCAACAGTCATGACTGCTGCTCCTGCATTCTCTGGATGTTTTTCTCTATTTTGTCCTGGAAGTTTATTAAGGTTTCTAAAAATTAGGAATGTAATTTTAATTAGGCTTGTTAATGTCACATAAAGTTAGTGGAAATTTATTATTTTCAACAGATGGTGGAAGCAAGGAATGTGATGGAATCCAAAAGACCTTTTCTTTTTTCTGTGGCACCATTAGAAAACCACAGCTGGTGAAGCACAGATGTAAACACGTATGATCAGCTGTGATGAGTTGTATTTTAGATTGGATCTGCTGATATCAGGTTAACACCGCATGCGACTGGAGGAAAATGCTCATTTGAATATTTCTGTTACTAAAGACCTTTTTGTACAATATTCAGCAAAATTCAATATTCAGAAGATGACACAAACCTTCAATCTGCCTCGATATTATTCAATGTGCATAGGGTTCTAGTGCCTTGTTCTTATGTGCAGAACTACAGTCAACTTCCTCAGTCTGAACTGAAACAGTGTTGGTTTGTATAGGACACCCTCTGTTGAACTGAAGGACATCAGGATTCACAGTGGAGTTACAAAAGATGCCAAGTGCAATGGTCTGGACCATGTGCTCAAACAAGAACTCTACAAAGAAGTACCAGAGACATTCATTAACTTGAACTCAATAACTTGCTCCTATATTGAAGATATTGTTGAAAGAGGCTCCAACAAGGAGAACAAGTTGGGGTGGCTCAAAGACATCCAAGTAAAGCTGCCAAGTTTGAAAAGTACTTTCACGAGGTTGTAAGTTCAGCTTTTATGCCATAGATCATTTGTCACTACAAGCTTCAGATAAATGGTACCTTTCATTTGTGTGGGCCAGGAAAAATGAATTGCTTTTGGTAATTATATTCTTAAAGCTATATGGCAACATTTTTAACAACAAAGTAGTTTCCACTTGATATTTTATAGGATGAAGGATTGGGTTGGGGGATATTTTGCTAAGTGTTTCACAGCAATAAACATGTAAAACTTTTTCATCGTTTACAAATCAAAGTTCCTGAAGCTTCAAAATATGTATGATAATGTTATATAACATTTAGGCAAACCAAATGATTTAAAAAATGTTTTTCTTCTAATAAGTTACAGGTGAATGTTAAGAAAAAATAGTTCAGGATTTTTTGTTTGTTTGTTTGTTTGTTTTGGGCATGCTAATAAATTGACAGCATTGTAAATTTCAGCTTCAAAGACTGTATGAAGTGTTTTGTTCTAAGATATATTCAGACTGCAACAATCCATTGGTTTCCATGAGCAGCCCTCTCTTTTGCAACCCCTGGAGACCTTTCTATCTTTAGAAGAGGCAACACAGAAAGCATAAGGATTTGTTAAGAGAGCAGTGACTAACATGCCTGACAGATCCTCTGCAGAGGTCAGCACTAACCTCCGCAACATTATTATGTCTGGTTCTCTCTGCTGGTCTTTCAGCTGGCTCTGTGATAGAGCTGAACTCAAACTGCTTCTGACAGTAAATGTGAGTTTAAAAGTACCAAGGGCAGGCGTGACTTGAATGCCAATGAGGAATCAGCGTTGATTAGAGGGCAGAGACAGACCACGAAAGCCTCTGAACAGGTAATAACACAGAAAGCGTTCGCTTCTTTCCCTGCGTGGAGAAGCATAGTGCAAGCTTCATCCAGACCTATTTAAGGGGGTGGGGGTCAGAAAATAGTGTGTTACAAGTCTGTTAACAAGATCCGATATTGCATGGGCAGAAACCAGAGATGAGCTTCACCATTCTTTCCTGTACTACTTCAGTAGTGATCATTAGATAGCCAGCACAATGACTGTTACTTATTTTAAATAATGGTTATCTGTGCATTGGAGATTTATGCAATGTTGCATAATTTATGAGGTTTATGAGATGTTTTTCTGAGTACTTACTGCATACTTTTTGTTGGTAATAAGTTCACAAGACTTAAACATATAATACAAGTGCAAACAAGTACATTACATACTCAAATTAGAAAAACACAACTGGCGATACATGGGATACAGAAATCTACATAAAAGTACAATGTTTGAATTAATATATTTATTTTAGGTCAAGGCCAAGCTTATACTCTTCTGCTGCAGGAGAGTCTGTTCACTCATGCACAACCCTAATATCATGCACCATTGATCTTACTTTGAATTTGCCGCCATAGCAAAATTGTTTGTAATGGGGAAGTTGCAAAAGGTTATTGTGCACGGTGGCTTAGAACTACATAAAGGGTGATGTTTTCACTCTCAGTAAGGAGTAACCCTTCATGCGTGGTTATTATGTTTCAGTGGCCAAGTGCTTGATCTCACTCACTATCACATTTTTGTTCTAAGCATCGCCGATCTTTTTGCCCAGGTGTGCTCTTTCTTGGGCAGCCCACTGAAGTTCGACCTTCGTGTGCTGCTGCCTTTGCTGTTATTGCACCTCAGTTCCTGAAGTGACGAAATAGTAGCTTGCTTCAGACACCCCTCTCCTCATTTTTCTTAACCCATCTCTTAATGGTATCCATGCTGGGCCTCCATAACGCATAATTCAATATGATTGTCGTGTTCAAAAACGAGTGTCGCATTTGCCAAGCCTTCGGATCGGCCAGCATGCGGGTGAATGCTAATGGGGTGTTGCGCTTCGCTCCCATGGCCCATGCGTGATGCAGATGAGAGCTGATGTGTGTCACTTGAGGGCTGCTATTGCGGCCTCCCTCAGGCTCAAACAGCCATATGCATGGTCAGATTAGCACGAATCCGTGAGTGGAGCCACACGCCCTTGGTGCCTGTAGGCGCCCCGGCACCGCCTAACCTTCAGGAGACACACAAAGTGCAAGGCGCACCATATCAAAGGAACAAGTGGCTCCCAAAGTTGTTCAGACCATCTTTCATTAGGAACTCTACGTATGTTTGACACTAGCTGTAAATCTATAGAAGGTGAGAGTGAAACGTCAAGTGAGCACACAAAGCTCATTGAATTCCGTTATGAGTAAAGAGCTGATCCGTAGAGACTGGTACATACGTTGCTAATACACAGGCTGTGCAAGCACTCAGCAGTCCCCTGTTAACCTTTCATTGTTCCTGTACATTGAAATGTAATATAGTTGCCTTTATGCACACTCAATAATTTTATACAGCAGTGTTAACACTGGAAAAGAAACATATGAGCAATTCTACCACCTCCAACACCAACCCCCAACATGGCATGGGTAGATTTATGTACACTTGTAGAAAATCAGTCATTAGGTATGCAGGGATGAAAATAATAATAAAACTATAAAGAAAATAAAACACATAACAATCAAAATAAACCAACAAAGGGAGAGATGGAACAAAGCGAGAACAATAAAGGTTATGTCTGTCCCAAGCTAAAGAACTGATCTTACTCTAACATGTTAGCTGTCAGTGCTCCTTGAGAGGGAAGCTTGGGGGTGTAGGGTTTCAGAACAATTGGTAACTGTCCCTCTGTACTATGTGTAGGAAAAACATCAATAATCTCAATATCAATCTCATATCTCTCATCATGATTTGCTGTGGACTATATAAAAAGCATGTGGCTTATGTTATTTGCATCCCTTTTGTCAGGGATGCAAACGCAAATAAGAGATGCAAATAGTTTTTTTCTTTTAGTGCCCCCCCCACCTCCTTTTATTGTATTTCCCTGGTCCCTGTACACCTTCTTCAGCTCAAATCTGTATGGTGGCCAGGAGATGTTTTATGGTGTGTGACTTTGAACTGGTCCCTCCGTTATGTTGAGGGGAGTGAACTGGGGGCAGCTCTGTACCTTCTAGATGAATTTCATTAATCTGGCAGTTGTTGCTACCATCCTCCCCTTTATTATCAGGTCCCCTCAGGGTTTCCCATGCCCAGTGGCTAGCTTGATTTCAGAAACCAGTAAGGTATGGGGGTTCACAAAAAGTGCCAAATAGGTTCCCAAGGATGGGTACCGGTTATTCACAAAAAGGCCCTTGAACTTAACATTGTCTTGCCCTGAACTTTGTAACTGCAGCATTCTTCAGCTTCTTTTCACATGCCTCAGACACCAACTGTTTTGTGAGCTTGTTAATGACACTAAAATTTAGCCAAGCCAAGTTGTAAGCATATCCTGACCCAGAAGTACTACTAAGGCTCATCTGATCAGCTGCAGTCCAATTATCTGATAAGGTCACATATAAGAACAATCCAACCTAACTTTCTTAGTACTACAACTGATTTGCAGACAACAAATGGTTTAAATCCTATGTGATTAACAGGTCTGCTTGTCAGATATAGACACATACACAGCTCTAAATGCAGTGCTGATGTTTCCACTGTGTGTGCATTATGTACAGGGCTTCCTGTCATGGAAAAGATTGCACTGGAGCCCTCACTTACCAACACAGGTAATATTTCTGTATTAATTAGATAAAGTTATTTTGGCATCACAAAAATAGTTATATCTCAAAATCAGTGTATTCCCTAGAATTACACTTATTTCCTTGAAGAGAAACTGTCGTAGCCACTGGAAAGTCAGTTACCAAACTTAAAGCTTTCTGTTGTAATCTAGAAATAGGGAATAGCTGGACAATGTCCACAATGAAGGCAGACGAGGGAAACAATACTGAGAATTAAACAGCCCACACCTGGCTAAAGCTTAGAAACCATTTTACCCTATTAGTTAACTGACCAGCCCAAAGTAGACAGATTTGCAGCTTACCTAGCTATGTAATACAACTCTAGTTATAGACAAAGAAAGGTAGTGTAAATATGGGAACCCTAAATGTGGGAAACTAGAGTTAGACCACAGCTAATTCAAATGGCCATAAATATGTCGAGGTTCTGAGTGAATTATTAATTAATATGTTAGTGTCACAGTTTCCCCTCCCCTGGCATTGCGGTTCCCATGGCAACGCCTAGCTATGTATTTCTTTGTATTGGTTTTGTTCCTGGTTTAGCCCCTTGTTTTGTTTTCTCTGCCTCTTTTTGGTCTTACCTGTGTCTCATTAGGCCTCACTAGTTTGTGTATTTAAACCCTGTGGCTCCTGGTTCTCATGGCTGGTCATTGTGTTATGTTTGACTCTGTGCTTGATGCACTATGCTTGTGTTCTGTGTTCGGACTCCAGGTTCTTAATTTCATTATTCGTTGCCTGTTCATTTTCTACCAGTTTCTACTCACTTTTTTACTTGCTTCTTGTGTTCTTGTAATTTCCTTGTTTCTATTCTTTAGTGAAGCTTTGTACTCTGATTTTGTCTCGCTGTCTGACTCCCCCAGTATTTCAACCATGGACCATCTATGTGATTCCGAGACTGGATTTGTCCTTAATAAACATCACACCTCTCAGCGTTTGCACCTGTCTCTTATTAGTCAATGTTACAATTAGAAATTATTATTATTTATAATGGCCCGAGTGCTGCAGGGCGCGGAGCAGGATGCACAGACTCCCTTGACAGAGACAGATCTTTATTAACATACAACGCAGACAACGGTGGCACTCACACAGAACGTAAATGGTGAGCATGAATACACTTATAACTAGCTTGAACAACGTGAACATTAACAAAGGTTACATGAACAATGACCGACAATGATGCACACACCGACATACAGACACACACAAAACTAAACCATGTGCAGGTGTGTGATATCAAGGAGTGCTTGGTTACAAATAAGACAATGTGAATCCCACCGCACAGGGTGGGCCATACCACGTGACCAGTGGCAAGGGGAGCGTTCCGTGACATTATTATTATTGATAATATTAATTCTAATAAATGGGGCACCAGTATAACAGGAAAAATTGTGTCAGAATGAGAGACACTTGATGGTTAAAATGAAGTAACCATAGAAATGATCATTTTCTCAGTGTCTGAAGTAAACTTTGTTCACTCAAATTTAATTGCGTACTTTTTCTAGCTATTAGAAATTCTGTAACAAGAGATATACAAGTGTAAAACATGAAGAATGTTTAATAGTAAAGCAACTGAGAAAATAAGACATGAATAATGTAAGATGTATGAAGAAAACAAATTCAGTGTACACCAATAAAATTGTCAAGCTGAAGCATAGTATTAAAATTTAAATATTACTTGGGGGAAAAACAAAAAGGAACACTAGTTCCACAAACAATGTGAGAACTTCCTGTTGTTCTGTAATGTCACACATCAAGAACAGAGAAGTGTGCAAACACTATTGAGGAAATGCAGCGGAAAATATATTTACATTCAGTATTGTCCTTCAGATGACTGAGAATCCTGACTAGAAATGTCAATCTCTGGATTTAGATTAGTTTGAATCAGATTAGTGTCCATATCCCTATCACATCTAGTTATCCATGTTGATTGGTTCTCCTTCCAGCAGCAGTGGTCTGTGGGCCACCTCTCACCCTCACAGGCCTGCTCTTCGATAACTGTACATGAAGTTTCATTTTATATCCTTAGCATGTAACAGGTATATCACACAACTTTGGAAATCTCATTGCTTCAGGCAGGATTTCACATTTCATTTGAGAAAAAGTATGGCATATCTTGTATATCTCACATACAATTCAGGAAAAAGAATGAATTGCACATTCATACAACACAATATCATTACGCAAACATTTGACATGTACTAAGGTGCTATGAATGTTTTTCAATTTCCATTTCAATGTTGTTAAAAATTATTTCATAAGAAATTGTATTTCTTATGAAAGTTTTTTTTCACCATGGAATATATATAAAAGGTTATATAGCCTACACTCTGGTAAATTCCTTAAGCGGTATCCTGTACAGAACAATTGTTACATGGCTGTTTTATTCATTGGGCTGTCACTGCTCCTCAATAGTAACAATGCAGAACCGTTCTGATGCTTTAATCCATGTAAAGTGGATTAATCCTAGTTCTCCAGGTGTCAGATCATTGATTCTGCAACAATAGACAGGAAGACCATGCCCCTAGTGGGGAAAAACATTCTGCGAAGTTTAATATCTAGTGGTTGGGAAACTGCAGGACATCATATCCTGAAATAGCTTTTACATAAAATGTCAACACTAGTCTATTTCAGTATCCTTTGCCCAAAGAAAGGCCAAGATATATGAAAAACAAGACACATTAAAAATGGCCACACAATTCCATTATATGACTGAATCACCAGGTTGACAAAGCTAACCTAGATAGCAATGTGAGATAGCGTATGTCTAGATAGCTAATGTTAGTTAGATACCATTATGATCAAAATACTATTGCCTGTTATTAGACTGAAGATTATTAGCACTACTATCATCCTCTTTGTTTTGTATCAATCTGAATCAAACGTATACAAATGTCATCTTGCTATTGCCATTATCTAAGAGCAAAATGTTCAAGTGTAGCTGTACAGTCATGGCCAAAGGTTTTGAGATTAGCACAAATTTTGGTTTTACAGTTTGCTGCTTCAGTTTTTATGGTCGCAATTTGCATTCACTCTAGATTGTGAAGAGTGATCAGATGAATTGCAATTAATTGCAAAGTCATTCCTTGCCATGAAAATGAACTCATTCACAAAAATTACTGCATTCCAGCCACTGCATTTCAGCCCTGCCACAAAATGGCCTGCTAACATCATTTCAGTGATCTTCTCGTTAGCTCAGGAGTAAGTGTTAATGAGGACAAGACAGCTGCTATCACTCTGTCATGCTGATTAGAAGAGCAGACTGGTTTCTGTAAAAGGGTGGTGGTACTTGAAGTTTTCTTCTGTTAACCATGGTTACCTCCAAGGAAACATGTGCAGTCATCATTGCATTTCATCAAAAGGGCTTTGCAGGCGAGGGCATCGCTGCTTGTAAGATAGCACCTAAATCAACCATTTATCGAATCATCAAGAACTTCAAGAAGAAAGGTTCAATTGGAGTGAGAAGGCTTCAGGGTGCACAAAAAAGTCAAGCAAGCACCAGGACTGTCTCCTAAAGAGGATACAGCTATGGGATCGGGTCACCACAAGTGCAGAGCTTGCTCAGGAATGGCAGAAGGCAGGTGTGAGTGCATCTGCATGCACAGTGACACGAAGGCTTTTGGAGGATGACTTGGGGTCAAGAAGGGCATCAAAGAAGCCACTTCTCTCCAAGAAAAACATCAAGGAAAGACTGACATTCTGCAGGAAGTATAGTGATTGGATTGCACAGTACTGGGTTAAAGTTATATTCTCTGATGAAGCCCCCTTCAGACTGTTTAGCCAGGAAACTCACCAGATCTCAATCCCACTGAAAACATGTGGTCAATCCTCAAAAAGAGGGTGGACAAACAAAAACACAGAAACTGCGATCAACTCCAAGCATTCATTAGGCAAGAATGGGTTGCCATCAGTCAAGATTTTGCCCAGAAGCTGATATCTAGCTTGCCAAGGTGAATTGCAGAAGTATTAAAGAAGGGTCAATACTGTAAATATTAAGTCTTTGCTTAAATTGGATGTATTTGTCAAAGTTTAAAAAAAAACTTATGAAATGCTTATTGTACTTCACTTTGCCATATAAACATCTGACAAAAGTATCTAAAAAAATTAAGAAGTAAACTGTGAAAGTCCAAATTTCAGGCTCTTAAATTCTGGCCATGACTGTACTGTTACATATAGTCAGCACTACTATCAAATCAAAATTTATTTATATAGTGCCTTTTACAACAGATGTTACAAAGCAGCTTTATAAATGTCCAAGTCCAAGCCCTCAGTGAGCAAGCCAAGGGTGACAGTGGCAAGGAAAAACTCCCTAGACCATTAGGAAGAAACCTTGAGAGGAACCAAGACACAAAGGGGGGGCATCCTCTTCTGGCCTGTCACAGTCTCAAAATGTACAGTCAAGCATTTTATTAACTACTTCCCATCTTGGGTAAACATGTAGATCTCAGAGGTCTATGGGCATTGAGAGTTATGGTAAACTGGGATGTTATGATGCTGTCCAGGGTGCCCTCATGCCTGTGTTTCCTTCTGGCTCTTTCCTTTTATCTGTGCTGCCACAGCTAGATCTGCTGGCATCCATCATTGCACATTACAGTTCCCTAATTTGTACACCCTCATACCTGGACATGCCTAATCTAGTCTCTCTTTCTGCCAAGGTAGACCTACCCCTGATGTCGTGATGTTACTGAGCCTCATCCCATCTCAGCTGCCATGGTTACTCCCTGATGTCCCTTCCTGTAGCCCACCACACCACCACCCTAGCCAACTACTTCTCCATTGCCCTTAATGGAAGTTCTCTTGCAGGATGGGTCTTGGACACAACTTGGGACAAGACTAGGATATCTAGAAAGTTGGACTAGACATTAACTGCTTATTTTTAAATTTTTAAATTTTATTTTTCTCTTTAAATTGTTATTATTGCGGTGACCATTGTTGGCCAGAGGAGTATGGGCCCCTCCTTTGGGATCCTCTCAAGGTTTCTTCCCCTTGCTCTAGGTAGTTTTTCCTTGCCATGGTCGCCCTTGGCTTGCTCACTGGGGCTTGGACTTAGACATTTGTAAAGCTGCTTTGTGACATCAGTTGTAAAAGTACTATATAAATAAATTTTAATTTGATTTGATTTCCAAAAATGGACCAGCCCCTTCAAGCCGGATCTGTACCTCGAGTACTTCGAACCTCAAGTATGGCTCGGCTTGAAATACCTTGCTTCAGGTCTTATGGACGACAAGCATCGAGACTATTTTCTGTCCTGGCTCCAAGATGGTGGAATGAACTCCCACTTTCTGTCCGGACAGCAGAGTCCCTTGCAGTCTTCAAACGCAGACTGAAGACCCATCTATTTGCGGAATATTTAAAGAACATCTGACACTGTTCCCATATTGACTGACTAATTTAATACTTATTGTAGGGCATTGTTTATGTTGTTTAACAAACTCTAGCACTTATTGTTTATAGCACTTATCATTGTTTAAGATAGACCTTATGTATTTTGCACTTCTAGGTATCAGTATTCATCCCTGTATTCTACAGTATTCTAGTTCATTGGTATGTTTAATTCTAACCTACTGTACTGTACTTGGATATATTCTATGAGTAAATGACAAAGCACTTTTGTAAGTCGCTCTGGATAAGAGCGTCTGCTAAATACCGCAAACGTAAATGTAAATTTTATTATTACCATTACCCCTGATCTTCAAAGTTCTACAGTAACACTGGCTAGCAAGCTAACCTTGAGCAAGCTAACATAGCTAGAATCTAGATATCTTAACCAAATAGATAAACTAATGTATCTGGGCCATTGGATGGCAGTTATTAAAAACAAATTTTCAGATAGCCCTCCTGTTTGTTGATAGCTTTAAGTCAAATCTGACATTTTTAATCTTGGAATCATGTAATGCCTTAAAACAAGGTTTTTAATCTTATTTGCCCTGCAGCCCAACACTCAACAGTTTCTTGGCATCTTTGCGGTTTTAGTTCAAACCAATAAAGAGAAGTGCCCAATGCAAATCAGTGGAAAGTGATGTGTTATTTTCCTCCACAGTGTGGGGGTACCCTAAATGTCTCTATATACATATATGCATGTTTAATATTGATCATGCAATCTATTTTACTATATATCACTTCATAGAGCTATATATAACTTGATATGGTTTTATAAGGAGTTTCATGGCAATCTTTTCACACACGTATGTTCAATGTTGATCATGTATTTTCTTCCAAAAGCAATGGAAGTCTTGATTTAGTGAGGGGATATAACTTGGTAATTAAGATGAAATTGAGATCATGTAATAGGCTATAGCATTTCATTAGATAGGCCTGCTGTTGATATGATACTTGCGTGCTATCACAGTGGAACTTCACATTATAATTTAATATCCTTTATTCTAATTTTGCAAGCAGCAGCATTACCAGACATGGTGTAAATATTCTACTTTCACAGTCTCGTTTTTCTCTGCTATAATGTGTGTAATTGCGGGAGTGGTGCTGTCAACCAACCGCAAGCTAAGCCTGGCGAGAACGATGACTGATGGCTGATATTAATAACTCCCTATCGCGTACATTTGCTGCACCATTTCTCCATGGTAACCTTCAATTACTACACACCCATCCTCTCCACACAATATTTAGAATGCCATGTACCATTATGCTCTTGTCCATCCCTGTGTTTGAAGTGGTCCTATGATATGCTACAACTGCAATGGCCTCACCACAGATTGTTGGCTAATAGAGCTTTCCGCATGGTCATATATCAGTGGGATTTTGAGGAGTGTGTCTGTATTTCAGTTTTCCCCTTCCAGTTTTTCATCTTGCTTTTCCAGCTGTCCTTTAAAATCAAATCAACAACGGCTCAGTGACTGTTAATAAATACACATCTAAACATTACATCTCAATTGTTGTATCATTCCAATGATTTGTCTCATATTTATGGTAGGATAATGATTTTCTGTCAGAGACTATGGCGTTCATGGAAACACTCCTGATTTCTATAAATTGTTCATGTCTGCCTTGTTCTAACCCAGATCAGAACATGCCAACAAATACCAGTCTTTAGTAATTCATCCACAAAAATATATAGTAGTTGTTTCTTGTAGGCCTATTGGACTCTGAATCACATAAGCATCCTAACAGTGGCGTTGGTATTTTTTTTTTCAACTATGGGGGGGAACACCGCTCACACCACCCAACCTAACACATTATATGAGTAGTGTGAGGAAACAATTTGGGGGGGACAAGTACCACCGTCCCCACAAAACTATGGCTATGTATCATAGCAACAAAGACAAAGATACTTTTTACAGAATTAATTTGTATTAATTTACCCTATAATCTATAATCTATATAACACTCAATGAATGGATTCAGTAGGCCTGTTGCTGATTACTGAATATACTATGTCCTTTTCTTGGTAATGTATATTAGGTTACCTTTAATCTGGATGTAAATAGGACAGTCATCATAGCCAAATTTTACCAAGCTGAGCAATAGCAGATGTGTCCTTTCCATTGACAAGTATTGTTCTTGATGAACTGAAAGGTTCAGTAGATGCCACCTGTCCAGGACAAGCTGATATAGCTGGAGCATGTTCAGTTGCAATCCTGTTTGCTATAATGTAATGTAATATAAGAAGGTGTGGGCGTTCAAAAAATATGCTGTTCTGGTTTTGATTTTAATGTGGGCATGCACGGATGTGCCATGCCATGAACTGAAGTTGCCTTTATTGGGTTTTCATTTTAGTTAGCTAGCCTAGTGTTCTGTTACAGCTAAGAGTGAAAGAGGTCGACATCAAATGCATTTAAAAGCTGAGTTCAATAAGTTATTTAGAATAGGATTTCCGTCAGCCCAATTGTTCAGTGTATTGGTGCTTCCTTGTTCTCTGGATATTCTAAGTTCTTAAGAAGTGTTTTAGCATAATGCAGGACTTTGAAGTTCATGACGTTTGATTCATGGACAGGGGAGCTTTTTGCTGCAGAATGAATTCAGTTCATGAGAGACCTGCAGGAGAGAATTCAGTTCACAGAAGTTCATATATGACTGCAAAGAGTAATGTTGTATAGATTAATCAGAGTACTTGCATCACTATCAAGTTGCATCCTTAAAAGAAAAACGTCATGCCTCTGACTGGTACAAAGCCCATTATGATCTGTTTTTTTTATAATTAACACTTTATTCAGATTCAGACCACATTTCTACTAATAATTGTAATGTAAAATGTGTTTTAACAAATTATGCAACAGTAAATGAAATAGCCCTCAACTAGTTTCCTTTGTCTTTAAAATCAGTTATTAACCCATGCATAGGCTACTGTGGATTGCCATGTTTAATTATAAACATGTTAAAAAGTTGAGAAAATGCCACCAGTTTAATTAAAACAAGTATCTCTAAATAATACTTGTATCTCTACTCTTCAGCTAACATCTGTGATATACTCATTAGCATTTGTTCTGCTAGTTACTGTAGTTTCTTTGAGGGTCCATGGAGGCAGTAGCTGCAAGTTACATGTGCACAGTTCCGCCTTTTAAAATCACTTCTGACTATGCTGTGTGGACACTTGTCTTTCCTGCTAAATCTTAATAAGATTGACTTTTAGCCATTAGATATGCCATATTTTATGCGATGTCCTTGAGAAAGATTAATACATCCATTCTCTGTGACAGACTCTATTGCTTTAATTCAGGTTACTTTGATTTTGCTGAATACATTTTGGAAAATTGAAGACCTTAGCGAGACTTCTATAATGCATCTTTGGTAACTAGGCAACAATCTAATGTGGCACAGGCTGTTGTAGAGGCTTCAGGCTACATACTTTTGGTCATAGAGTGCATAGCACAAAAGTTTTATTTTTGTTGTTGTTTTGCTCTTTAATGTGGCAGAAAACGGGTGACAGGACTTGGTGCCTGGACATAATATGACAGTTTCCATCTGCCTTATTGTAGTTTTGTTAGGGGAACTAATTATTGCACAGCTGAGGCCTTTCACTTCTCCAGCACAGTGGCGTATGCAGTTGTCTTGATGAGTTATGTTCTCCAGTTCTCATAATTCCAAAGAGATGTACTTTATATCTTGAAGTATACATTTACACTATAGTCCAGGGCCAATCATAGCTGTTTGTTATAACTGTCAGGTGAGCATTATTCTCTGTTTTGTTGTGTAGGTTGTTTGTTGTTTTCTTTGTTAAATTGTAAATGAATAAAAAAATTCTCTCATCATAGGCAATAGCATGCTCTTTGCTCCTATGTTGAATGAGCCCTGTTCTGATTGTTGTGGCTGTCCATGATTCTACGAAGAGAAATGAATAAAATGCTGGGGGATTGCTCATGTAAATTTGGATTAGCCTTGAAGCAAGGGAGCCCTTTTCAGCAGTGATGAGCAATTTCTTGATGATCCTTTGGGGAACTGTTCCACCAAAAGTGTTCCTCCTCAGTCTGAGTCTGTGGGCCCATGCAGGGTTTAACATTTTCCCTGCAGTTAAATACCTAATTCAATTTATGAATGACTTGGTAATTAGCTGATAAGTTGAGCCAGGTGTGTTAAGATGTGCTGTGAAGGAGTTGCTTCTGAACTGGAACTGGTAAACACCACCCAATATGCCAAAATGAAGAACTTTAATCATTTAAGTGTCTATGCACTCATGGTGTCACTTGACACTCTGTTGCTGGTTGTCTCTTAATTTCCACACTACCAGAGGTAGGTTATGGGCTACTTAGTGAAAGCAATTCTGTGGATTTGAAATGCTCTCTAATACCTGTTTGGCTATTGGCTGGAGTCACCCAGACAGGTGTTTATTTCGCTTGCACATTATCACTTAACACTGCACCTTATTGGAATAATATTGCATTCAGCAATGGACTCAGATAAATGAATCCCTATGCCTATCCATAAATGCCTGCAGGATAGGAACAATGTGGGCTTTCACTTTGAGTCTCAGGAACCAGCTAAGAAATGAAATGAGCTGTACACAAATGTCCATTTTTTAATCTTTTATTTAGTAAAAGAAGAGCAACAGCAGGTTTTGGGAGAGAGAGGGATGTACTATGGAGCAGTTCCTTTGCAGGGTTTTGCTTAAGGCCTTGCTCCTGGTCACAAGAGCAGTGACTGGGGGTGGGCAGAGCCATTAGAATGCAGCTCTCTAGCACTAAGTGAACATCCACTGGTGCTCCAAAACTTCAAAGCAGTAACTATGTGGACATTGCCCACTGCAAAAGTTCAGAAAAGAGTACTTCTTTAGCTCACCTGATAGAAGAGGTATACCATGGTGCTAGCAGTATTGAGGTCATGAGTTCCATTTCCAGGGAGTACATGTACTGGACCCTGTACAAAATCACTCTGGATAAATGTTAATGTGAAATCGAAAATATTCAAACTTGGTTTAATCTAGATCTAGAATCTAGATGAATGTGCTGTATTGTATGTATAAGGTGTTTCTAATATGTGTACTCTATCTAAAGCAGTAAACAGATGCAGTAAGAAAAGAGCAATATAGAATGCTCCTTCTCCAAAAAATATATTTTGTTATTTTTCTAAGCAGGCTTTTTGAGCAGGGGTGAGGAATGAAAGGGCATGGTTTCAAGTTTCTTTGAGGAATAGATGAGGAATCGTTATTTACCAAACCATTATAGTACTTCATAATTAGTCAGAGGAGCTTTTTTCCCTTTCAGGACTATTATTGCTCCTGTTGAGTGATTTTAGTTGTATCTGTCCTTATCACTGGCAGCAATTATACATCCATCTCTTTGTGTCAATGATTTGAGAGTAAATGTTCCAGGTCATTGTAGAAGTGCAGGCTTGAGGCTTTCGCCCTTTAAGGCTGGCACTGCCATTTAGGTGGAATAAAGCCAAAAGCGCTACAATGGATACTGAAGAGGGGAATTGGTTAAGAGTTCACAAAGGCAGACCTAATCACTTTTAGAGGTTATGAACAGATGGTCTGTTAAAAGCATAAACATGCTGTTGCAATTTGGCATTGCTTTTTTTTCCATCTTTAAAATTGCAGTTTGAACCACATCATCGCAAAAATATATGCCTGTTATGTTTGTGACATTGTAAAATAAGGTCAGATGCACAGTGTTAGGGAGAGCCTGTTCCAGAGGATGCTCTAAATTAGTGTTAAAAGACAGTGGGTTTTTGCCACAGGCAACTTGGGATTCCCGAAGAAGCATCACAGCTGCTCAAGTGCTAACTCTTGTAACAAAGAGCATGATTATCATACAAATTCTGCAAATCACTGGCATGGTCATGTAAAGTTGTTTCAATCTTTCTTTGTTGTACAGAAATAAACTAAAGTTTTATCATGTATAACATAAAGATATCACAAAATGAAATCTTACCTACAATACTGTGAGCTTGTTTTTTTATTGGGTGTTTCTTGTTTCCATGACAACAGACAGCTTCTATTTGAAATCCAACATACTGTGTATGCTTCAACAGAATTTAATTAGGCATGTAGGAGGAAAAACACAAAGGTAGAAATTTCAAGCCTTGCAACTTTAGCACTAAGTCCCCAATATTGAGGCCACAAGTCCCCAATATTGTGACCACATGTTTGCATACACATGCTCAACAGGCATCCTTACTGCTCAGTTTTTTGGCACAGGCTATCTGTATGGGAATCATGTCTTAATGCAGACTCCAGTACAGCCAGACTATATTTTTCAGCCTTAGTTATTTATACTGCCAGACCCAAAATTGAAGTCACCCTATTTGGGGGTTTGGGGTTTTGGGGGTTGGGGGGTGTGATAGGCTATATATGAGTACCTTTTCCCACAGGCTAAAAGCTTCCTGTAAAGAACTAAAATCTGAAGTAAGGTAGATTGTTGGGAAATCAAAACTATCACAATAACTCTGGGCTGAAATTTGGAACTTTAATATGCAACAGGAACTCAAAGTAATCCTTATGTCATGTTATTTTTGCCATCTATTCTATATTAGCGCATGTCGGTCCAATTTTTTCTTTGTTTTCTATTTCCCATTTTCTTTGGTCAGAATCCAAGGAAAACAAAAATACACAACAGATCGAGCATGTAATATTTTTGGAATTTGGATAAACCCAGTTTGGTGATTAAGATTTATCAATCTTATTTTTTGTTTTTCATTCTGAGTCTTGAGTGGTCTCAAAAGCATCATTTTAGGCAATGCAATACACATCTGTAATGGCTGCTTGATTTTCTATCTGGCAGATGGCAAATGAGACCACCAATTTTACAAGTAGTTTGCAGAAAAAATAACAGAATGGTCTCCTTTAGTCTCCAGAGGAGATAGTAACAGTGCAAAACCTTGGAAAAAGAAGCAGTAAAATATTTCACAGATTAGCTGTGAGTTGGAGCTGAAATTGAAATTGATCAACTATAGCAGCAATGAATCTAAAACCACAGAGGGAATAAAATGTGTAGTTGAAGTACAGTATGTTCAGGGTTTCCTGAGGGTTTACCCTTTCCCTGATCTCCTGTATTCTGTTATGGGTTTGGGGAGGAGGTGAAAGTATAATGAATACACAAACATACACCTCAAGACTAATTCATTTTTTGCTTTGAACTATAATTAACCTAAAGAAGGTGCCTTTAATGACTTTCTTTCTAATATTATCAATATTATCTCATTTACATTCTAATTCTCACCCACCAACTAGCTAACCCCCCCGTTGTCAGACAACTATCAAGTATGTGTACCATGAGCACAAGCTTCCTCCAAGACCCATGAGGCCTAACACCACATCTTTTCAAACTGCTCTTCATGCTTCAACAGAGCACAGTCCAGATCACTCAAAGGATAGTTCTAACTGCTATCATTGGCAAGCACAAACACACATGGCTACACAATTGGCTAGTGTTGCAGTGAATAACAAGGAGCAGAATAATACCATCCCACCCACCCAAAGTCTTGGTCTCCCAGCCACAGATGGATGTGGCACCATCATCATCAAACCCGCAAACTCAATGATAGGGCAAACATTTTTCTGTTGCAACATTCAGGGGCCCAAAAGTGCCATTCTATGGCCATATTAAGCTAATAAATGTGTTAAGTGTCAGAAAGACACTGACTTTAAAATGCATGATTCTAACTTGCTGCTAATCATACAGCTGACTGCAGAAGTCTATAATGGGTAATAAGTAGAAAGTCCAGCGTCAGTCATCATAAAAGAAAAACATTTTCTTGGCTGAAGGAGCAATGTAGCCTTTGAATCTCCCCACATACCATGTAATATGTAATAACACATTATATGGCAACAGCATAATATTCATTGTTTCTATTATTTTGTTGCATATTGATGGTATAATGCCTGGTGTAGTAGCTTGATGGTAAACAACAGCATATGCTCCCTTGCCTTCACCTCCAAATCCAGCTCCATTCAGGAGATAAATCATATCAGAAATGAGCCCCCCAAGCTCAGCCACTCAACACCTCACTTCTTTAATGTCCAGAAATATATAGCCTCATTTTTAGGCTCTCTTCTGACAGAGCCTTTTTTAATGTGTCCCATGAGAAGATTTTGGGAAAGGATGCATTTTTATTTCTTTTCTATTTTTGTGGCAATAAAAATATATATATGACCACTAATAAGTATAATTGTTTATTCCTCACATCAATTTTAATATGCATGTTAAAGTGATGCCTTCATCATCAGGCTAGGCAAAAGCTCAAGTTTATATTCATTTATTCCCTTTGTTTTGTTTTTTGACATTAAAAGAACTCAAGCAATGTTTCTGGCTAGCTGTGTGGTTATTTAGACATTTTCAATCCATTTTCATTCCACAATAATAGCATGTTGATCAAAAAAAAAAAAAAAAAAGCAGATCAGTTTCGAGAAGGTTCCAGTACAAGGAAGCTCTGTTTTAGTCTTACTGCAAGATTACTATAAAATAAACCAGTTTGGTTAAAAATGGGAAGAACAACTTATTTTAAATCCTTATTTTTAGCTATACAAGAAAATGTCTCCGGATGCCATCTTGTTTAAAGGAAAATGCTATCTTGTGAAGGAAAATAAGTGATGTTGGGTATTTATACAGATGATTTAGTGTTATAGATATTTTACAGTGAACACAACATAAAAATCTTTTCCACACTTTCATAATAATGCTTCTCTAACATGTTAAGAGATTTATGTATGTGAATGTGTAGTTTCCATCACACCTTTTGACTGAGAAATGCTCTTCCATTTACCACATGACCTTTGATCGGGGCTGCTTGGGATGATCCACTGTCAACGGCAGTAAAAATCACTCAGCTTCAAAACCAGAGTAAATGGGTTTCAGCTTACCTGGCTTTTTTGCCCATTTATGACCACTGCGGATTTCCATTCTGACCATAACAAGAGCAATCATCTTCATTTACGCCCCAGTATTTTTGTTCTGCAGAAAGCAGCTGTGGATTTTTGGGATTGCACAGCTTAAAGTGTGGGCATTATTACTCCCCTATTCTGCGAAATATGGCCCTGTTTATTTTAGTATTCTGCGCAAAATCAATTTCAGATCCCCTTGTCATTTTGTCCTGTGCAATTTGTCAGGGAAGATATGTGGTAATATTCCCAAAGCACAGCCCTGTGCTGGGGGTACTATAAAACGACAATGATGTCCCCACTTTGCTCATCCTTTTTTTTTTTTTTATTGAGATCCCTTGTCCTTAAGACTGCCTCTCCAGCCAAGAGAGATTGATGGTTGTTCCTTTTAAGCCATATAAAAGTACAAAACCCCTCCATATATAAACGGGACTGGTGTAATTTCGGGCTGAGTTTCAGGGGAATGGCTCACAAGCTCTCAGGACATCCATTCTTATCCCCACTGTGGGCCAATGGGCTGCACACCCCCCCCCAAAATTGTAAACAAAAGAAAGAATGATCACCAACATTTTTCGTGCCTCCCGTATTTTAGAAGGCCTCCAGATTAAGCAACTTTGGCACTTTGAGCCAAAGGCAAGGTGAAATACTGCCCACAAATAATTGAGATTTATGTTCTTTGTCATTGAGCAAATGCCTGTGCCCGTGTAGAAGTGATGCTTGCCCTGGCACCATTAGATTCTTGTTTTTCTCCTTCATCTTTTGTTGAATCTAAGAAGAAGAAGAAGAAGAAGAAGAAGAAGAAGAGAGCTACCTTTAAGTGCATTTCATTTAATTACAGTGCAGTGAAATGCCCAGTTTATCAGACACCCTCTAATCCATTCATCACTAACCCAAGCATCACGTCTGACTGGATATTAGTGGCAGCTCTTCTCAGCACATCATAAAATGTTGACATGGTCGAAGCATGCCGCAAGTCTGAGTGCTTCAGGCACAGCAGTTTTACTGAGGTTTTACATTTGTTTGTGTCAGTGCTGTGTGGAGAGAGATATATGCTACACAAGATTATCTAGCCAGCAGTGTCCCTGTGTTCAGAAACTGACCATTGATGAAGAGTTGGAGAATGGTTATACAATATTGTTCAAAGCAACAGAGGGGCACAGGTCTGTAACTGTATGCATTAAAAGTGTTTCTAATATATAAATGTTGCTAAATTGTGGGTGGTGGATGTATATTGTCTTTTCAATGTACATTCCTAAATCTTAAGATATATATATATATATATATATATATATATATATATATATATATATATATATAGTTGCATAGGTTAAAAAGGAATATTTTTATTCTATGATATAGGTGACTCCTGTGTTGTATAATAGTCTTCTAAATTTCTTGCTTCCCTGAGCTGATCCTGATCTGATTCCTGCCGTGTGTGGTGAATTGCCTACTGGGCTGACTCAGGCATACTTTGACAAAACTGTGATGTCACTGATGACTAATGCAGCACTTGCAGTTGTATTTATGTGGCCTTTTATTGTACAAGCTTCCAATTCTTATCTCCTTCTATAAATCCTCCTGGTATTTATTCCCAGTGGAGGGTATTTCTTTATTAGATTTACTCCATTATTAAGTGTCATTTTCACTTGGTTTGAGGACTTTGTCATGCACGTGGATCGTTTCTGCTTCCAATGACACTAGAGACTTGCCCCATGGAGTGCAGGCTTCAGACTGATAAATACTGCTGTTAGCCAGATGACACTCTGATAGCAGTGTTTACAGTAGGAGATCACAACTAATCCAGCCAATACACAGGAAAGATTGTCTTCTTCAACAACAGCTGAAAACTAATCAGTCAGAGCAGCTTCTCATTTTGCATATGGATTCGCAAACCTTCATCCATGCCACCAGGGAGGTGTGCTTGACTGAATCATTAGGACTGCAGGCTCTCACTGCATTTCACTCAGCTTGTTTTTCGAAAATGAAGGGGATGTGATCGGTTGTGAATAACAAGCAAACCAATTCAACTTTTTTTTTTCTGTTCATGAACATTTTTGGTCTATTTGCCTAGGATGGATACAAAGATACCAGACCAATCAGCTGAAATAATATGTGGTGCTTTTGACTTTAGCGCAAACCATGTGATTGCTCTGGGATGATTAGAATGAAAAAGAAGTTAATTAGTTTACCACAGTAGCTAACACATCTGTACCAAACAAAGCAGTTCTGTAGTAGCACATTTAGTAGTATAAAACAAGCCCAAGTAAACATAGTCACCAGATGTGTGATGGCATCCTTAAGTCATCTATTTATGTGTATTATGTTTTAATGGACAAGGCAAGCATTGAAGCTCCTGTATGCATGAAACATTATATCATTGCACCATTGTACCAGAGTAAGGGAATCTCTGGTTACCCAGTGTGGAAACAATCACCAGGCCAGTCTGGTTTCCATAGGGACCTCTAAGGCAGTTGTGCTGTCACCACACATCTGAGAAGGATTGACTCTGTCATGTTGCACCTGAGAGAGCACGGGAGAGGGTTGTTCTCATTGTCCAAGGTGGCGTATCAGTGTGAATACAGCCTAATGGAATCATTGGATGGAAATGGGTTCTGACTGAAGGATGGGTAGGGGGAAATATTGATAATCACTTTTGTTTTCTCGCCGAGGAGCATGACACAGAGTGAATCACATTTTCTATTACCAGTCTCCACCTGGCTCTATTATCACTGGAGAACAGGTAGGATATGCTTCTGGTGCTTGGTAAGTACTGCTTTCTCTCTCAGTCACTCAGTCATTGGGTCAGAACAAGCATCTCAGGTCCAAATGGGCTTTGGCCATACCTTTCACAGGTGCAAAAGGATGGTAAATAATAATGGGCACCCTTATTGCCTGACCCTAGAACGGTGTTAGCTGTCAGTGTAATATGTTGGGTCATTTAATTGTCCTCTGCTTTCTGGGTGTTTTTTGCCTTTGTTGTGTCTGACAAATAAAAGATGACTTAACTACCCTCCCCACCGTTACTCCCTGCACACTAGGACTGTTTTTCAAGGTGAGCAAGTGCATCATTTACTAGATTAGACATTTAATACGTAGAGGTGTAGGAACCGCATCATTTAATTTCATGTATTGCCACTCAACAGCAAACCACCAAAATGCTCCACATTCATTAATTTCACTTAAAGCATGTTCAGGGTCTGGAACAAACATAATAAAAATCAATGGAACCGCAATGCAAATATTCTTACAAAAAGATGGAGTGTTCCAATCATATCCCATTTCTCCATGCAACCACAGCAGTTGGCCTGTGATCATAGGTATCAGTGCTTATTAAGTGACAATGACCCCCCCCCCCCCCCCCGTCTCCTCTGGGAAGATGCATACAGGATGGTTTATGCAAGCTTATGTAATGAGGCTCCCTGAAAAAGAGTTCCAGCAGATATCAGTCACAATATTGCATTGTGCAAGCACTCAAATAAAGTAATGCACTTGTTGCAATGATAAGGTCATGGAAGGTTTCCTCAGATTACACAAGGCAACTACAAAATCGACTTCCTTATTTACTTATCAGGGACAAAGATGAAGGATATATTACTATTTAGATATAATATATGAAGAGCATACTATTGAACCATTAACCTTTTTTATCATTTCTTGCTTTCTATATGCTCCTCTGAACTATGGTGACTCTCCATTCCCGGTTTGCCAGATGTCCATCCCGCTCTACAAGGATGGATTTGTACAGATAATTACTCACACCTACAATTAATTGATAGACTACTTAACACACCTACATATAATGACTGATGATGTGAACCCTTATAAAACCCTTAATAAAGCCTGTATTCACATGCAGCCTAATGCCTTAGGTGATGTTGTAGGAGTCTAACTGTACAGCTTTTTAACATTATAATATCTATAAAGATTCCTTAGCTGAACCCCCCCCCCCCCTCAGCTAATTTTGAATGTTTCCTAATTTTATCCCTGGAATACTCTTAGACTGCATGGCTTAGTGATCAGACACGCCAGATTCATATCCTGTGTTCCTATCCGGCCTTTCATTGGCTGAACTGGACTGTGCGGTGTGTAGACATGCCAGAAGTGGGAACAAGAAACACTGGTTTTACAACATGATCCCAAAAATTGGCCCCTGTGTGAACACTCTTGATTCTGAGAGGCTTCGTGCACAAAGCCTGGCCTTCATGGCCTTTAGAAAGCTGTTCAGAATTGATGGATGGAATATTTTATCTAGACAACCTTGGAGCGATGTCTGGAAATCATAGACATGGATGATCTAAGCTTGAGAGGTACTTTTTTGTTCTCAGGAGGGAAGTCACATTTTCTTTTTCACTGTGCACTAGGCTCCACACAGTCAATGTGGAGTACAGATGATAGCTTGAAGGTTGACAAGTCCTTCCCTACAGGTCTGCCATGGAGAACCCTGGTGTGCTGTCCAAATGATCCGTGGATGATAATCACTCTGACAGAATAATCTGAAACAGGTATAGACAAGTAGTTCTTGCTCTTTTTTTATATGTTCTGATCAGGGGAAAGACTGCTTAGATCCATGTCATTTATGTGAACCAACTTGACATCAGTATGTGTGAAATTATATGTGAAATGTATTCAGATTTGTGAAAAGTTGTCATCTTAATTTTAAAAACACCTCAATTCATTAATTTTATAACATATAATATCTCTCAATTGGTACCATGTTTTAGTGAATTACCCAATTTTCAAGCTCCTGATTATGCAAAAAGTTTTGAGAGGATATAGTGAGCATTTTTATTGAATATATTTTTTCTATTTAGCTTTCCTATCTTTGGCCATAGCATACCTGCAATTGTAATTAGAGCAACGCTATGTCACCATGGCAGCTTTTTGACAGACTGTATCTAATATACATACATCCTAGCTAAAATGAATCCTTGTCTAAAAGACTTTACCATCCAAGCTGTCTAATCTCCCTAACCTGTCAAAGATATAAGTGTGGAGGAGGGGCGACATTTTACTGTTTGCCGCATTGAATTTCACAGGAGTGGGTTACCATGAGCCCAGGACTCCAGGGTAGGGACAGCGCCCCGCTTCAGGGCTCCAGAGGTGACCGCAGCAGAGATGCACATACACATGCCAGGCATCTGCTCCTCCCTCTTCTTCTGGGATACACGGTTCTCCACATAACTTGCCATTGTCTTCCACTTGGCCTGCTGAGAGCCAGCAAATATGCAATTAAGTCTGACTGCATACTCCTGTGAATTTCATCCTCCCCCTGTCCCACACTATCAATGCAGCTGCATTTCCACATGACTTGTCGGCTTGATTAGGAGTCGATGAAAAGAGATGAACTCTGGGAATTTTTCGATCCCTGCTCCTCCCCACAAACAGCTCCCACCATTTTACATTCATGCATCATTTCCAGACATTTGGAAATGCTGAAGGTACCTTGCTGGGCTAGACTTCAGACTACAGAAGGATTTTCTGTATTAATTTGATGACAGCACAAACTCAACAGAAAAGAATTATAGAATAAAAGGAATATAATTTTAGTATGGAAGGGTTTTTTGTTTATTTTTGGTTTTAGCTTACCACTGAGCCCCTGACAATCTCACAGAGGCAGGAAGCAGTTTCCAGATACCCGACAAAAATAAAAACATTAAAGTGATATACTGCCAGACCAATGGGAAGGTCCGGCTTACTAACAAGCAAAACAACTTTCAGCCAGCTGGGGTGGGGCAAGCTGAGCTTGTTTGGGCCGGTGGCTGCCATACGACCTGCCCCGTGGCTGTTTTGCGCTTGTGCCCAGCCCCCTTTGTCACAGGTCATGCCCCAGTCATGGCTTAGGCCATAGCCCTTGAGCTGTTGCCCTGGTGATCCACTGCTTCCACTGGAGTCACAGCTGTCCGCCATTGTGTTGTTCTGCAGCCCACACAGGTGCAGGAGGTAGCCCTGCAGGGAACGTTTTGGAAGAAGATGTTTAGAAAAAAGAAATGGAGAGGACAGCACAGCTAACAAGGATGCTAACGAGGCTGAAGGAGGTCTGAATTTGCCCGGTTCCTGCTCTCTGGTGGCACTGGTGCTGAGAGAGTGTCATAAACTCAGGTTATTCTCCAAGTTGTGTGTCAGTGGAAGATTTATCAAAGCAGGAGGCTCAGGGAGCTTTGTTAAAGCTGAATCCCCCATGTTCTGCTGTAACTCATGTCACCCTATACATTACCCTGGCTGTTTGCATAGATACCTAACACACCAGGACTGTCATCTTTCGCTGAAGAACCTCAGTAGTAGGCTGCTTGCAATTCTTACTAATTTCCTCAGGATCACATACTGTAATCTGTGAGGATCCTGAAGTCTGAATAACATGGTATATTTCGGATTTCAACACACATCTCCTCTACCTGAAGCCTCTTGGCCATGGTTTATTTATGGATGTGAGGAAAAAAGCAGCATCTTTTATTGTGAACTTGGAACGGAAGAGGCAAAAGTTATGAACAGTAAGGAGAACGCTTACTAACATACTAATACAGTGTGGAAGCCCAGTGTTGTGTGTTTTGGACAGCAACACTGCTTTGTTGTATCTTGACCTCCAGCACTGGGCCTGAAATGAAACAATTTCAGATCAGAATGTCAGCTTTAATTTCAAGGAACTTTTTCAATTAATTTCAGTGAATCATTACAGAATGCAAGTCCTTTTCATACCTAGCTCCCTGATTTTAGAGGACCATAACAAAAAAATTATTGTTTAGTGTTTTGTTACAAATCTTTAAGTCTGCATCCAGACTCAGAGTATCTGCCAGAAATGTAATTCAGACGTTGTTCAGTTCCTGCTTGTTTCAGGGACTTTTACCTTCCGCTTGTCTTAGGTACATGAAACACATGCTTATTGTGATTCTGGACATGTGAGTGACTTGGCTTTTGCCCTGAAATCTCCATAGATGCTTTAGTAGTACACATCAGGTCATTGTCTTGTAATGTGCATCACCATCCATTGAAATATGAAGCATTTGTTGGGATCTGCACCATTCAAGTACTTCAGTGCATTTCAGAATTTATGGTGATACTGCTCCTGGAAGTCATAAAATCAATAAAGACACGTGAGCCATATATGCCACCAGAGGAGCTGGAATGCTTTGGGTCATGATAAGATCCCTTTTTTCCTCCACAGTTTTGTAATTCCACTCTTACATTTCCACTATACTCATTTACGGGTTTATTTTTGTTTCATCTGTCCTTAAGACTTGTCCTAGAGCACTACAAGATTTCTTATGTACATTTTTTAGCAAACTGTAACCTGGCCTTTCTGTGCTTGAGGCTTATCAGTGGTTTAAATGTTTTTTAAAAGTCATGCTAATGTATTCTTTGTGGAGTCTGTGACACATCTGCAGCTATATCCCCAGTAGCAATCTTAATCTGTTCAACCATTTTTTCTTCATGTATTCTGTCTTCCACAGTGCTATTGTTAAACTTAGAGGTGTTCACTTGTCACTTATCAACATACCAAACATCTTTTAACACACCTAATAGTTTTTTTAAAAATATATTAAACAGGGATGTAATTCTTACATGGTTTATCCTTGATTTAAACCCAGCAGTCTGTCCAGTAGCATCCTAGTAATTGCTTCAATTTCAAATCTAATTATGGAGCAAGAACATAAAATCATGTCAAGATGCAATTATTCATGGACTGAAAGGGTGTCACTTCATTTCCAGGAATGAATGATGCATTATGATGCTTCATCCAACATTCCTCTCAGGTCAGTAAGAGTATGGTAAATAATATTGGTTATCTTTAGTGGGCATTCGTGGCCTTGGGGAGATGAGGGCAGCATGGCTAAGGTATGGATGTTGAGACCACACTGTCCCTTCATTTTTAAATGACCAGAAAGGTATTCCCATGGTCTCCATGGTCGAAGACTTCGTGCAGCCGTTCATTAGAGTGACACTGACTTTTGTGCAGATAGAGGCGAACTGAATGAGTCCCACAGGGTTTGCAGACACCCTGCAAGAACCAGAGCTCTGGATCTCATACGAGAATGAACTTAACCTCTGTAATCTATAATTGCCATGATGAATTCTTACCATGTAGCACTGCCTGATGAAGAGGCAAGGAGAGGAAAGGCCAGGCTATTTGCACTCTCTCTTCTCTCCTCTATAGTACCTTTTGTCCAAAGCAAAAATCTGCCACCTGGAATGTCATGAGGCAAATGGTGGTGCTTCGCCTAATGTCATCTGACCTTTTATTGCGACACCAATCCTAATTGCATTTAGAATTATTACACAACATAATCACTTTCATTGAGATCATGAATAGATCTATAAATAGAATGTTTAATTGACACAGTGAATGGACCAATGGGTTGTCTCTGAACCTGCCACTGGTTAGAACGTGCTTATTGATGGCATTTAAAATTCTCTGAGTAAGTGAGTCTGACTGTGAGTTCTGATCCTTCAGGGTAGCTAGAAGAACCTACATGTGTGTTTGGGAATTGTGTGAACACTGTAGGCACCTTAATAGGGCAGCAAAAGTGTTAATATTAATCAGTATTTTCAGATTTTGTCAATGAGTGGTCCATAGGTATTTGATGTCATACAAGTGATCTAACACAAATCAATATTTTTGGTCAAAATGCTGCTATGCAGCAGGTCCATTTTAAAATACCAACAACTACATCGAGAGCAATAAGTTGAAAACAACACTCTAAAGGAATGTGTACAATTACTTGTGAACTTAATCTCATAAGACCTTATTATGAGGTGTGGAAAAAATAACTCCCAAACTGGTAACTGGCAGTGTATTTCGAGACAATGGCAGCAGCTGTCAAACAGCAAGACATCTAGATGGTTTGAATGTCAGTACGAATAGCATTCTGGAATGGCTTCAATTTGATGGACACACATGTTGCGAGGGTCAGCTTTGCCTTGACATTTAGAGCCATCATGAATTTGGCAATAATGTCTGGCTTCAGGACACTATCCCACTGGATTTGAGTGGATTTGAGTAAATGGTTGTATACACTGTAGAGGAGATAAGTAGGCCAGTGTTTTCCAGTCTGACCAAATGCTCCAATTTTTATATATATATATATATATATATATATATATATATATATATATATATATATATATATAAATTTTTACACACACACACATGTGAATGATGTGAAGAATATGGGGTCAGGGACGAATCTGGCAATTAATTAAACTAAATCCTTCTTAATAATTTCTATGTAGTTGTTTTATGAGCTAAAAAAAATAGTGTTATGTATTTGAAAGACTTTGCCCCAATTGAGTGCTGGTTATTTAACTCCAGTGATATAACTAATCTAAGCAATAGTGTCAACTGGAAATCAATGCAGGAATCAGCCTTTCTCTCTCTAAATACAGTGCAACACCTGTTAATATATGTTTGTTTTGACAGTTAGAGAGTGCATTCCAAGGCATTTTCCCTGTGGCTGTCCTACTTAAATTTTCAAAGCTTAATGTGCACTTGGCTGGTTGTTCTAACATATGTTAAGTGCCATTTAGAAATTGCACACATGACTAAAGGTTAAATGCAAATGCCAATTATTTTGACATAATAATGAAAGCAGTGATTATCTTGTTCATATCATTGCTTCTGTAGCATACAGAGATTAAGTATGTCTGCTATAGTGATAGCATGCACTCAGTATTTTAATAATATTTTAGTTTGCAAATATACAGCAAAACTATAGTATCCACAGGGAAACTGGTTAAAAAAGGTTACAACAAAGGCAGTTTAGTGGACATAATTTTTCAAAACCTTCTTTTAAACTCTGAAATATCAACATTTATTCTGAGGCAGTACACTTTGTTTGTTTTGTATGTTGTGGCATTGTAAAGTCTTTATACCAAAATGACGACGCAAATTCCGCATAGACTGTTGACTTAGCTTAACAACCTTGCGAGAGAACATGTGAGCACCCCAGTTATGGCTTACAAAATACATGATATCTGGCCACAGGTAGACTCCTGCATGCTGATTGGTTCAGCCCATAGCAGACAAAACAGGGCGCTTATTCAAATGCTCTACATCTCTTCCCTTTACTTGTACCTCCTGAAGAAGGCAGAACAGTTTAACTAGTTGCATAGGTAGCCTATTACTCAAATCACTATGTAGAAAACAAGATATTTTAAAAATAAATCAATCAATCAAACCACGTCATTGCATGTATTTTGGGTTGAGTCTACAGACATGACCCGAGCGCACTGTATAAGGTGTAACAGTATTCCCATTGGGGAATCATGCAAAGGGCATAGGCCAGGAAGGGGATGTGGGTGCGCTCCACACAGGGCTTTATCACCATTCCAAGCTGGTCGTACCCTTTAAGGGTTTGCATGCGAAACACTTGACCCATAGTTAGGGTCTTTTATTGAGAAGTTGCACACTGACTTGCTGGGTGATCTTGGGGACACACTCTAGGAGTCTGGTACTCACTGGAATGGCTGCGTGTGTCTGGCGTGACATCAGGCGCTCAGCAGGAGACCCTGGTGTTGGATCACGGGGGATATTCCTGAGGTTTAGAAGGTTGAGAAAGACATCAGTACCGTCTCTGTGTGATTTCTCCATGAGTTGTTTTGTGCTGCGGACTGCCCTTTCCGCAAGACCACTTGACTGGGGAAACTCAGGACTGCTGGTGATGTGGACAAAATCCCATTGTTCGGCAAAACCTTTGAGATGATGACTGGTGTATTGTCTAGCATTATCAGTGAAAAGGGTGTGGGGCGTTCCATGGACGAGAAATATCTTTTCAGTTTAGAGATGATCGTAGACAATGTCATGTTGTGGAGAAGATCGATTTCAAAGCAACTGTAGTACGAGTCAATGAGCAATTGGTAGTGTTTCCCATGCCAACCAAAGATGTCCATGGCCACTGTGGACCATGTAAGACTCGTGACTGGATGGAGGTGGAGAGGCTCTCTTTGTTGGTAGGACTTGGTGCTGTTGCATACTGTGCATGAGTGGGCTTGTAGTGTGTCATCCTTTGTTGTGTGCTGTCTAAGCTCCTCGAGACGAGCTGTGGAGATGTAACTCACTGACATAACTTCGAAGGCATTGTCCTCTGCAGGACATGACGGGGTTTGCATGTTTGGAGCTCTTGAAAGTGTATCTGCTAGATACATGTACTTGCCCTTTTTGTACACCAGATTGAGGTCATAGCTCTGTATCTTGAGCAGCATCCTCTGAAGACAAGCAGGGGCTGCGTGAAAGGGCTTCCTCATGATTGTCACTAAAGGCTGGTGGTCTGTCTCAACAATTGTTGGTTTGCCATAGATATAGTCTGAATTTTGTGCAGGCAAACACGACACCCAGGAGCTCCTTTTCTATTTGAGTGTATCGTGTCTCTGTGTCTGTGAGGACACGTGATGCAAATGCTACTTTTCTGCCATTTTGCAAGCATGCAGCTCCGAGTCCGTGGCATGACGCATCGCACGTGAGTGTGACTGGCTGTCTGACATCATAGTACGCCAATACTGGTGGACTGGACAGGCATGCCTTGAGGCAGTCGAATGCCTCCTGATGCTGCCGGAACCAGCACCATGTGGTCTCTTTTTGGGTTAGTTTCCTCAGGGGCACTGCGATGTCACTGAAATTTTGTATATACTTGGCAAGGTAATTGACTATGCCTAGGAAGCGTTGTAGTGACATGACATCTGTGGGGACTGGCATGTTGACGATTGCTGCAGTTTTGGAAGGATCAGCTTTTAAACTGTCACTTGTGAAGATGTGGCCTACATAGCTTACTTGGTCCAGATGAAACTTGCACTTATCTGGATTCAGCTTGAGGTTGACTTCTCTTGCACGATTGAGTACTTTCCTCAAGTTGGCATCATGTTCAGCTATTCCTCGGCCTCTGATGATGATGTTGTCGACAATGACAGAGCATGGCTGGCCCGCAAATAGATGTTCCGTGAGCGCTGAAACACTTCACTAGCAGAGCTGATGCTGAACAGCATTCGCAGAAACCTGTAGTGCTCAAATGGAGTACTAAATGTGGTTAACATTGAAGACTTCTTGTCTAGATGGATCTGCCAGAAAATACTGTTGCTCCTGCCATCTGGGCTGCTACTTCTTCAACACTACACATAGGATGATGGGGTCTCTTCAGTGTTGTGCTGAGGTCTTTTGGATTTATGCAAAGTCTAATTTCCTGCTTGCCCTTTTTATTTGCTGCCACCATTGAGGAGACAAAGTCTGTAGGCTCGGTGACTGGAGTTATGACACCAATACTCTGCAAGCTCTACAATTGGGATGGTTTGGACTACTATTAATGTTGCCCAAACCCACCCCACTTCAGGACATTGGAGAGAACCTTCTATAGGATTTCAACACTATGGTAGAGTTCAGAACTATAATAAGAGAAACCAGTGGTTCCCTCAACAAACACGGAGGATAAGAACCAGATTGCTTAAGGCTGGAACCAGCTGGAAAGCCTCTAACACATTCCATTCTCAGACATCTAGTTCTTAGTCTTCTTGCAGATTCTCCAGATTAGAAAAAACATTTCTCAGAATGACAGAAAATGATGCTTCAGCTGAGCCTGAACTCTACACTCCATTGTCTGTCTCCTGGGCCCCAGAGTACTCTGCCCAGCTCTCTAACCTTCATGTCACATGAACTTCACCCATGCACTCCTCACCTTTCTGCCTTCTCTCAAAATACCTTGAATGCAAATATGCAGGAAGAGGTCTGAAAATAACTCAAACTCTGTAAATAACAAAAAATCTCAAATTTCTTGGGGGGGGAGAGGGGGCAGTTGCTGTGTGTGTGTATGCAAGGTCTGTGCTGGGCCTCTAGGCTTACAGTTCATGAAGGTCTCTGTATTTTTGTGGAGACATAAGTCAGTCCTTTGGGGCACGAGTGCCTCCAGCTATGAGTTTCTTCTCCCGATTCTCCACCATAGCTACTGCAACCACCCAACTAGTCTTTCCTAGGCTCCAGCTAAGGATAGCACAAACATTACCACTGCCTGGAGTTTTTTGTGCTCAAATATGAGGTAATAACAAAAACAAATATTATATACACATGCATTCTCCCTAGGAATGATTCATAATGTATTTAGATATGAATTTGTATTTTCATAACTGCTGCCAAACTGTAGTATTTCCCTGTAGAGCCATTAAAATGGATAAGCAATGGCTAAAAAAGCAAGTGAATTTAATTTCAGGTTCCTCAAGCGAACTCCACCAGCGACACAACTTTTAGCTGTCCCTCCAGGAATCCGCATCACAAGCTTATTTTCCAACCATAGCGTGTTTAGAGCTGAACTTACATCCGCTTGGGCTGATCCAGTTTAAGCTCGAGCGAAAGAGTTGCGAAATACCATTGCACTGTCCGGAGCATCGAACGCCACCTCCGATTTAAAAAACTGAGCAGTCACCCATAAAACAGGGGGTAATGAGTGTGGCGAGGGGGCCAGCCAAGAGACCTGAGCATTGTGTGAGTGGATAATGCAGTTATTAACCCGCCGACATCGGCGAATATTAACAACACTCGAGCCGGAAATTAGAAATACTGTTTCCATAACTCTAAACGCCGCGGAGACAGACATCTCAGTGTGTTTCTTCTAGGGACAACAACAAAAAACATGTTACCTGGCGGAGGGGCCTGACGTCCCAAGAATCACAGCTCAGATCCACGGTGGCGCTTGGTGTCAAAATCATCTGCTATATCCTCAGTGCTGTGAAGCCCAGTGAACTAGAGGTTAATGCGGTTTGTGAAGCTGCCGCTGTTTTGGTTTTCACCTATCAGCCACAATACAGACAAAGCACAGCAAATGAAGAGGGAAATTATGTTCAGTCATTACAGCTAAACTAAATTACATCGCAGAAATCTCGAGGTATTTTTAATGATCTACTCCTACATACTCGTTTAGTTAAATGCAGCCTACCTGTCACATATAGAAGAAGAGGATGTGCTAACCTGACAGGACTGCTAGGAGTAGTACGCGCAAGCGTAACCTTAACAGCCAGTTTGAAAGAAAGTAGTATATAAAGATAAATTATTGAATGAAGACACAGATGCCCTCTGTGTCTTGCATTTCTATTTTTCAAGATCTAAGAAAGAATCAGATTGGTATGGATTAAGAGTGACATGAGAGACACCTCAAGCAAAGTAAACAGTTGGCCTGACTGGAAAAAGGTTCATAGCATTACTTCAAATTTGAATGTTTTCCGCATAGGAATATTTAGGCTACTTCTGCGAAACTATTTTCTCTTGTGTTTGCCCGACGGATTGGAAACTTGGCACTATAGAGAAAATTCATGCTGAATAGGTTACACATAGCGTGAATAAAATTAATTAGGATCAAAATCAATATTTTACAGGGAGAAAATACAAAAACCAGAGACAGTACAGTCAGAGGTTTGATACAGTGCATTATCAAACATTCTCTACATTGCATTGTTCAACTATTTTTCTTTTTTTACTTAGCTAGCCTCCTGTGTTTACGTGTTTGTAGTAACATTTTCATCCTCCCTAAAGTATTTCCATGCTGGGGAGTAAGTTAGACTACTCCTGTTTTTACTTTTCTCATTTGCTGGAAACAAAATACATCCGATAGCTCAGTCTGAAAACTGGAAAAACAGGAGGGAAGAATGCGGAACCACAGCTGTCCTCTTTCTGATAAAGCCATTGTATGGTTGTCTTTTGGAATTAGGTCCAGTTCAAGTCTGGCTGAGATGACCTCGCAATGCAACTTCGCTGTGTGCTCCCGAGCATTTGTGAAAGGGAAACGTCCAGACCCTATGGCACAGGAGTTACCGTGCACTGTTTGTGCTTCTCAATTAACGCATCCCGATGCTGCCAGTGCTCACTCGCAATTGAGAGAACAGAAGAGAAGCAAATAATTCCTTTTTATAGGCCAGATGGGTTTAAATAAGAAGACAGTGGCGGACGAGATTATCTCCAGAAATTCCCGATGCTGCCAGAATGTATATAAAATGCTTGAGTACAAAATTATACACATTTAATTCAGACTGGCAAATGAATTAGATTGTAGCCTTTAAAATTGTTTTTTTTTTCAGTTCCTGAACTGCCAATCAATGATACAAGCGACCAAATATGACGTTTTGGCATATTTATTTATAAATCTTCCTAAACAAACCTTGCATGACGGCTGACTCAAAGGGAAGTAGCAGCGCACGCGGCAGTGTTGCATAACCAGTAGGACATTAGCCACAGCATGCGTGTGTTTTGGTGGTGGCTTTGTTTTGGATTTGTATGTAGGAGAACTGCCTGAATGACTGATTTAAACACAGGTCCCACTGCTTCCTCTTTTCCCGTTTACGTGGCCTGCGCAGCACTCAACGACACACATTACTTCAATCCTCAGTATTGTTCAGCTGTTCTTAGGAATTATGGCAGGCACCGTGCTAAAACAATAGCACGCCAAATTCCACATATCCGAAGGCCCAAACAACTCACATATTTTAGCTCCACACTCTTGGAAAACCTTTCCCTAGGCGGTGTGACGCCACTCACCTGAGAGCTCATTACTCGGGTCTCATTGGCTCCACTCCTAAAGCTTTCCTCATGAACAACGCAAATTCGGCATGACTATTATGTTACATCATTTTTGCTTAGAGTTTTTTTTTTCAATCTTGTTGTTGTTTTTTTTGTTTGTTGGTTTATTTTTGCTGCGTGTATGTGTTGCTTTGAGTCATGGAATAGATTATTGTTTAAATGTAAGTAAAATCCAGGTCAGTTTGAGTATTAACTTTCCCTATTGGTACCTTTCATGTAAGAAAAATAGAGGTGCAGTGGTGATAACTCTATTGGACTGAAGCCGTCCAATCACATCAATATGTAGTTGCTAGTTTTCAAAATTGAGAACTGAACAAGAAGTGCATACATGAAACGTGCTTAAATAGACATATTAACAAACCGCGAGTCTCACCAGACACTTGATATGTTCTAAGTATACAGAGTTCATTATTAGAAGAAAAACAATAAAACGTGGTAGTGTAATTAAAAAGATTCTGAATGAAAGCAGAATGCTAATTACTTTCAGTAGTATGACTTGTTTACATGCCTTTCAGGATTAATTGGATGTCAAATCTGAATTACAAGAAAGATATTAATTTCCTCTGTGCCGTTTCTTCTTTCAGTTCTTAAGAGAGATTACGTCTTTTGTTACATTATTCTTTGGTCACTCTGTTTGAAATATGTGGATGAGGTACTCGCTGGCTCATCAATTACTAATTCATGTATGTATGTAACTGAAGAGCCTGAATTCTGAGCCTTGATCACCCCTTGCAGTCACTCTGACCATTACGTGAGGGACACCGACATAATTTGTTTTCATATCATTTATCAAACAGTGTACCCAGCTGCAATGGTTTTGGCTCTGTACGACTACAGTTTGGCTGCAGAATTGAAGAGAGGGCAATTAATGAGGCCTTCCTCCAGCAGCAATGTAAATAAATGTAAATGGGCTGCTCGAAGCCCGCTGACTGTGATTATCACTGCAAGTCAATAGCATTCCACTCCAGCTTCCACTGGTATAGGCATTTAACCTTTGCTTGCTTCAAGGCTCCAGTAGTAGAGCACACTCTGATCTTCTGCCTTGCTACACTCCCTTAAAACACAGGGAATTCCAACATATTACTTCTAACTCTGCATATATGGCAATGATATTCTGTTTATTCACCAGGTGGTCCAGTAGCTGTGTTTTAAGGTAATTATGTTGTTTTAGGAGATGAAATATATTGTCTGCAGAAAGAAGCTACATACAACAAAACACTTTATTGCTTTTAACACAAGGTGTATTTGTCCATGGTCTGATCATTTTGCTGCTTCCTTTATATAGTCCAACAGATCTCATGGCCAGCAGTGAAAGGTGCTACCACTTTTTTGCCAAGTTACAAAACAATGTTAGGCCATTCAAAATAACAACTTCTTCCTTGTCAGTTTTATACAGTAACAACACAGTGATGCAATGATAGAAATATAAAGAAGCAAAAATAAAGACTGCCAAATTACTCATGTAAATATAACAGCAATGCACATCATGCAGATCACAGTGTTGTTCAAACAATGTGACATAAAAATCAACTAATTTTAAAACAGAATGATTTTCTTGCCAATAGCTTAATTAAATCACCTTTCTTTCTCATTCTGATGCTCAGTATGAACTGTGATTCAGCAGTGATTAGATTACTAGAAATCTAATACTTAATATGTGTGTGCATGCATATATATATATATATATATATATATATATATGTGTGTGTGTGTGTGTGTGTGTGTGTGTGTGTGTGTGTGTGTGTGTGTGTGTGTGTGTGTACCTCAATAGACAAAACATTTGTTGTCTTATTGATTCCTATGTCCACATATCAAACATTAAATGATCACCTAATGTGAAAACTGGTCATTAGCTGCTCTTCTACAGATGTTGTATTCTGGGCACCTGCTGTGTCAAGCCTCTGTTCCAGGAGCGGGAGCACAGTGGGCTTGGAGGGCCAGTATCCGCAGGAAGCTAGTCGTAATGGGCACCTGACCAGTCCTCGCATGATTACAGGCTGCCCACTGGCTGCAGGCGCTGGTGGCTGGAGGTGGATGCCTGGATCTGGAGGCCAGGATCTGGAGGGCAGCCGCAGGAATGACTGATGCTCCCCTGAAGACACTGCTGTTGTTGCAGCAGGTGTGGCTGGCTTTGTTTACTCTGGCACCAGGAAGCTCAGGCAGCAGTGGCCCATCAGTAAATATGGATTTGGGTTTTTTCGCTTCCCATCTGCTGGAGTGGTGTGGTTCTTCAAACATGGTGTTCAGACCAGCAGCCATTACAGGCCTCCACAAGCTGTTGTAGTGTGCTTCAAGAACTGGCAGTGATGCTGTTGGACTTCTGTTTAGACAGGCTCCTAAGCACCAAGTCAAAAAGCAACCATTCCAGTGGGCTATGAGTAATAATCATGTTTGTTATTATGCTTGTATAGTCATTATGTTATGTGAACAATTTAGATTTCATCACTGAATAATAGCAATGCATCTTATGGCAGATCACAATATAGTTATGGCACATGGCTCATATTTCAGCAAGAGTTATATCACTTTAAATAGAAAATACTGTAATTAGCAAAAGCTTATGATGTTATTATACTTTATATATCTGCAGCATACATTTGATCCATATTTGAATACAGATAATGAAATTAAAATATACATATTATGAAATAAAAATATTAGGTGAAATATTGCTCACTTTGTATCTGGCCATGTATATGGCCATTTAGCTGCAAATCTGTTTCACAAGCTCAAACCTTATGCATCCAGTACATCACAATACTTTGAGATTTTTAAAAATCTGCATGACATCATTTGTCAATCCTGAAGAATATACTAATTACACTCCTGCTTTCCCATGCCAGGAGATCATCATATATGAAATGCTCAAATAGGTACACAGCAAAAGGCACAGGTTTATTTTTTTGTGACTACAGCAAGCTGGATTGGACAGAAATCACATCGCCAGATTTTGGAATTACAAAGCAGTTTGAAAAATCTACCCTTAAACAATGCGTGAATACAGCTATGACCTCATGACTTGTTTACAAGTAGCAACCATGGAGCATTGGTGAGTTGAAAAAACTGCATGAATTGGTGCAAAAATTTGTAAGTATAGAGCTGAATATACTTGAACATATTGTAAGGCTGCAATGTTTTTTAAATGATGTGTATCACAGTTTCAAGAAGGAGCCAACTTTTGAGTTTAGCACTTAATGCTTGACACAATTAATGTCACTAAGTGTAAGTAAGGTTGTAGTATAGTTATAATTGGTCATATTTTATGTATAACATCATTATAATCCCAGAAACTTTAAATAATTTAAGACTTATTAACATTCACATATAAGCAAAACAAAAAGATGCTAATTGTGCCTTCATTAAAAATGCATTTTGTACCTGAAATATTAAAAGCAAGGCAATTTTCAGACATGCACTCTATTTATTTATTTATTTATTTATTTTCACATTCCATATTGCCATTTAGTGACAGAGAAAGTCTTTGTTTGCAGTCTACTGAGTGGTTCTTTATTATTATTTATTTTGTGTATCGTGCAGTGGCACTGCCTCAAGGCAGCATTTTAATAAACAGCTGATAAGTAAAATACTGTATCTGTTCACTGCAGTAAAAGGAAAGGCTCATCGAACCTGAAATAGCCATTTAGAAGGGTTCTGAATGGAAGGCTTCATATATATATATATATATATATATATATATATATATATATATATATATATATATATATATATATATATATATATATATATATGGCTGTATTAATGAATGCTCTACAGACTTGAACTTTCTTCTTTCACAAAATAAATGATGAAACACATTCCAGCCCTTTTTGCTCCAGGATTTTCTCCTTGATTATGATGATTTGGTGTCTATGATAAAGCTTAGCATACACTTCCTAACTTGTTGAATTATGGTGAAATTGTATAATCTTCAGTGCAGCACACTGAGGGTGCACAGAGGATGCAAGCATGATCATCAGATAACTCTAGGCTGCTGCAACATTCTTTGTTAAATGATTTGGTCTTTTCCAAAGAATATAGGAGCAGAGAGGAGACAAGAGGCCAGACCTGTGTATGTTGCAACGGTGTCCTTCTTGCGATATTACACTGAAGCCATTCTCCATATCAGCAAGCTAGGGCTTCACTTTTGCTGCTAGTTTTATCTGAGATGGAGCCATATTACTCGCACTTGGTTTCTGGCATAATTCCCATACCATTTACTGGGAATCAAATCTGGAATCTGGAGGGTGTACCATTGACCCAGTGTTGTTTCATTTAAATTGTTTTGAAATGCAGTTTCTGAAAGCTTACAACTCAAAGTAAATTCACAGACCAAACTGAACCTGTGCAGAGAGAGTCCAATGCATGAGTGTGAAATGTTCTGACTGGGTTTAGCATGGGCCCAGTCTGAGTTTATTTGTGCTAAGTGACTGAATTTGGGACACAGAACGTTTTAATTGTCTATAGTGTATAGATGGACTTACCATACCCATGAGGCTAATGTACTTTTGTATGCCCCTGCCTGTTGATAAAAGTATTTCCACTTTATCATTCCTTCTTTAATATTCCTTTCATATTCTCATTTCCTAATTTTGCTTGGGGCAAGGTTAGCTCTTTTGAAAGTGGTCCTCTTTGTGCGGTTTACAGCACAAAAGTGTGTTATTTGGGGACCTAACACAATTTTTTAAAGTTTAACAGTTGTACCAGGATAGTCAAGTTGGAGACATGACTCTAAAGCACACCAGTATTTTATTAGGTGCTCTCCACAGTGGCCTTTGTTACATGAAGCTTTATTGAATGCTGTTTCTGAGATATTAGTAAGACCCATATTTGATGCAGTGTGCTGATATACAGTGTGCTGATATACTTGGTTCAAGCTTCCTCATAGGCCCTGAACAACTCTGGGATGAATTCTAGATGAAACTGTCTGCAGGCCCTTACCTTAGTATTTGAGCCAGTTCTCTTCTGCATAGCAGGTTTCCATGACCTATGGTCAAAGCTTGTAGGCTTGATGTCTGATAAAATTGCATGTTTATTTTACAGCACCCACACTCACTGATTTTTAGCTGATTGCTCTCCTGAAACTCACTGAACCGCAGTGCAAACATCAGTGTTTTCATTGATGCTGAACTCCCAGGTTTCTTTTTGCAAATTAATGTTGAATTTTCTATTTCTTGAGAAGCTAGTGCCAAAACTACCAGGGATACTTAATTTCCTATAGAAGAGATTTATCATGAAACCCAGTGTGTTTAGTTTAAAAAAGCAATAATAAATATTGAACGGTAAAACTGGACAATATGTGTTGAGATTTTGCTGAGTCCATGCCCATTATAGTAAAAAAAAAAAAACATTGTAGTAAACATCATAGTCTGTTGTAGTAAAAAACTTTCAATCAGATAACATTATGTGCCTATTTCATAAAAAAGGCTGTAACATTCCCTTACATTGCTGAGAGTTTCCACTCATTTACAAATTGTTTTAATCCAAACAACTTTCACAAGAACAAGAAACACAGAGGTGCTTGTGGCTATAAAGTATAATCTCTAGTATGAGCATGACTGCATATTTCTGCATGCAGATTTTGATCTGATATACCCCAATCAGTGTGCAGGCCCATTAAAGCACAATTAGGCAAAGCTACAAATGCCAAGATCATTTCAGATACTCCAATTACCCAAACTTTGTAACAAGAAGAATGCTACACAATTACCACTAAAATGTACATTTTACAGTCTGCATGTGTTTCGTTAACATTAAAGACTGTGAGGTTATAGTGGGTTTAAAATATCTCTATTGGGTGAGCCATATTGGCACAGCCCATTCACATCAGAAAACAAAAGCCCGTAGTTAAATTGAAATGCATTCTTGGTGGGAGATCTACTTGGCCAGCTAAAACATTCCACACTCTGGTCCTGAAAATCTTCTACAAGGTTAATCTCCACCCAATTTGGTTTTGAGGAATTCAGTGGCATATGAGCATATAAGATGCTTGTGTCCATTTGGAGATGCATCCTACTGTTGCTGCTGGCAGTTACATCAATAAAGACAAGTGAGACAATACCACAGACAGCCTCCTGTGCTCCTGCAATCGTGTTTCACAGAAGAAATGAGAGATTTTGGACTTAACTCCATCTTTGAGTATTTTAACCCTTCATGGCTAAGATAATATACATGCATACATCCCCTCGAGCTAACCCTGATGGCTTGTTCTTTAACTTTTCATTGTGTCATAGAGTCTTTTTCCCAAATCCGGTGTGCTGGATCACAGAACCAGAATGGTAAAACATCTAACTGTATTACACCCACACTGGTTAGTTAGCAATTCCTGATTGAAGCTTTAAACTTTGAAGGTCACAGTTCCAAATCCCTAATTACGGTTAAAGCACATCGGAATCTTATCTGGCTATACTGTGGGTCAGAAAGTCAGTTTAAATATCTTATATAAAATGAATATTTCAGAAAGTTCATAACGCTACATTAGCTAAACAGATGTTTAGTGTTACTGCCTTAAGCTTCTGCTGCGTGTGAAAGCAGTGTATACGGAGCAGTTTAGTTCAATTCGTCAAGTCTGAAAGTTGAGTTTCTCTTTTCAGACCACTGAAAACGGAAAACATCCAACATTTCAAAACAAGTGCTGCATTATGTTTGAATGTGTGTCACTCGAATGTGTTGTTTTCGCCCTGTAATGTACCTCTCTGACCAGAGACAGAGGGAAAAAAAACGCATCAAGCTAAGAGCCTGCTTGGCTTAAACAGCTTACTACATTGCGACCTACATTTTAAGTGTGCTTAAATGCCGTCCATTCCACAGGATATCAGCTTATGCAAGCTGATTATTATCAAATAACCCTGATGGCATGTTCCAAGTCTTTGAGCTGCAACCTCCGTTTCTCATATCCATTCCCTATCATCGTTATTAAAAAGATTTCCAGACACGTCGCCCAGCAGTAAAGTTAACCCCTACTTCCTGGTCCGTTTCCAGCCATAGGACCCACTAAAGTACTGACCACTGGTTCACCCCCGAGGCTGTATCAATCACCGTTATGTACTTGATGTCCTTCGGCTAAAGCTTTCAACAGTGACAGAAATGGCTCTCAACATTTTAATGTGTTATTACTGCATTGCAGAAGTTTAAATGACCAGATCAGTACATGGCAGGGGGCACAGATCCCCAGTGCTGATTTAACTGTTAGTGTTCGATTGCGTTTATATGTTAATTTAACAGTGCAGGCATTGACTCAACACAGTGTTTTGCCATGAATCGATGTATCGAAAATGTTTAAACTGACGAAGAGTTTCATTTTTGTATCTCGGGGATGCACGAGCGAGCTTTGCACTGATCACTGAAGACCAGTTTCAGATGCCCAACTTGCGCAAGCTGTGTGAATAGTGCAACAGGGACAAAGTACTGTTGTAAATACAGGTACTTAAATTCATGTCGGTCGTTCAGATGTTCAACAAATGTTCAACAAAATAAACAATTTCCACTTGATTTCATAAACGCTACATTGTACAATAGAATAACTTGCAGAGAGAAACATATGGTCTGGTAAACGTGGTAGGTTAGGAGGGAAAGCCATGCTCATGTCGAGGTAACTTCTGGTCCCAGTGTTTACTATTGTATTTATGAGAAACTCAGTATTTATTTTCTGCCAGTATCATTTTTTGTTTAGTGTGACGGAAGCGCGCAGTCGCTCATTCAGAGATTATCTGCAATTGCAAAGGTCTTGTGTGCTCAGCTACGATAACAATAGCAAACGTCCTACTTCAAAGTAATCTCAAATTCTATTAAAAAAACACCTTCCAATACGTGACAGCATGCTTCTTCACAGCACATCTTCATAATTTTGATTGCACGTGCGTTGTGGGGTGCATGCCATGTGAAACAGAACATGCCCCATCGCCCAAAAACAGAAAAGAAACCCAGGCTTTATTCGTTACCGTGGCTACGGTTGTCACGTGTGGGTTAGGGGCGAAATTTGAGATAAGTGATAATACCGCTGATGGGGTTTCCACTGCACGTGAAGGTGTTCATAACAACCATCCAAACACCTGCGTTTCCTGGCATTTTCCATTGTTTGTGGGCGGCTTATTTTCTTGTACGGTCGCGCTCGTGTAATGCCTGGACGGAGCACGACTTTGAGAGGACAATTTTGATTCATCCGATGACACTGTGTATGTAAAGAGATGCTTCGTCTACATCGCCAGTTCTTTTACTTTACTTTCCCCCAGCAAATCAATGTGTAGAAACTGAGCGCTGTAATTTGGATGTCTTAGCTGCTTTACCTATTGGGTCAGTTGGTTTGGTGTTGATAATGTGCAGACTCCCCCACTGAGGCAGCAGCGCCACCATGTGGTGGTCTCTCGTAGAGCGCGAGTCTATCGTGTGCTCTGCCCTGCAAGAACTGGCCAACCATAACAAGTGTAACAACAGTTGAGTCCTACATGTTCAGAACTACACATTATTGCAGAGGGGAACCTGTCGTGTGCAAATAAAATCAATATTATTCCATAGGGCAAAATGATATATCAGGAGGTGACATTTTGTAAACAAGTCTGCTGGTAGGATTTATAGATCTTCTGAGTTGCCATAGAAACCCATGATTTCTAAGCAAACCATTTACAGTGATTAAATATGCATGATTTAATTAAAGCCACATTTGAAATCTAAACAAGCTCAATTTCCTTACATTTTAATTATTCTAATCAAATTCCCATTGAAGTGTAATGATTACTGGAGCCGTTTCATGAGCATAACGGGAAGCGTTAGAATATTAACTATTCCCATTTTTCTAGAATATTGTAAAAGTGTGAAAATGCACAGAATGTGAAGCAAGATGAGAGCATGGCCAAAATATATGCACATTCTCCTACAGAGATCTATATCAGTGGCATTGAAAGTCATTTGCTGTGAAGTATATGCAGGCATGTAAATCAGAGTCATGCACTGGGCTCTGAATTAGAGTCTATTGCCACGTACTCCATGCAAGGCATTCCATATACAAGAATTGTGGGTAACAGCTTGCAAGTGTGCAAAGTGCTGATGCAGTTCAGATAGGCCCGCTAGCTCCGCTAATTGCTTTCGTCTTTTGTCGGGGCCGTGCATTCATGCGCTGCGTGCGTGCGTCCGTGCGCGTCTGTCTGGTAAACAACACAAGTACAACATGGCGAAAGTGATGACTGCTTCTTTTTAATAACACAAAAGCAAGATGGAAGTAAAAGAGGAGAGGCTGTGGGGGGGGGGGGGGGTCTATTGCTGAGGAGGATTACTGACAAGGGGGAGCTGCTGCTGACCGAGCCCAGGCCCCGGCCCCAGAGCCGGGACAGACCCACTTAGAGCAGGTACTTGGAGATGCCACCACCTAATTGAAAGTGCAGCTTTTAAAAACCAGAGATTTAATAGAAACAAAACACAAAATGGGGACCATTTTTCACCAAAGCACCTCCAGGGAGAGGCAGCCAAATTCATTAGGCGCACACTCCGCTTAAGCAACCCAGATGACAAACTGTTTCGGACTGTTTTCTTTGTGTGTGTGTGTGTGTGTGTGTGTGTGGTGAGGAAGGCACTAAATATAACTTGACCCCTCTCTTTGACGTTCCACCTTTTATTTTCGTTCAAGACACTAGATCATCTTAAAATACTCCGAATACCAACTCAATACAACTTTCATTATTTTGATTTCATTCTACAGTTTAATCTTTTTTTCCTCCTGCTTCTTTTTGTCTGGAATTAAACAGCACTGGGAAGGCCTGTTTACTTCCTCCTAGCCCCAAAGCGGCTTGAGGATGGGGATTTGGTGCTCTGAGGCGGGGCTGAAGACTTAGAAGGGGCAGGGGCAGGGGAGGAGCTAATAGGAATTACAATAGGATGAGTTGGAGGCAAGATCCTTTTGGGTGCGGCCATGGGCTTGATGTCTGGGATTTTATCGCCATGCTTGAACACGCTGACGATGATGTCCACTGACTCACCACCATACTTGTTCTGCACACACATCGTGAACTTGCCCGAGTCCTCCAGGGTCACGCCCTTGATGGTGACGCTGGCAAATTTTCCCGAGTCCAGTAAGATCACGTACTGGTCACCAGGCTCCACCTCCTGGTCATTCTTGAACCAGGTAACCTGTGGTTTAGGGTCACCGCACACTGTGCAGGTCAGGCTCAGCGTCTGCAGAAAGCCAAACAGAGAAGAGATGCAGTAGATAACAGTGTATTTTTCCCATGCAATATATCCTTAAAGTAGAATGCATATTTTTAAACCAAAACCATTTTTTTTAAATCTGTGGCATACTGTCTTTCATCCCAGGAACTCATTTTGGATTTGGGTCTGCTTTAAAGTAATTTACCGCAACAGTGACTTTTCCCACTGTTCCCCAGTGGAGCAGCTTGACTCACATAAACAAAACTTGTTTGTTTAAAATCTGCAAATTATCCAGCCTGCCAATACATATCTTAAAATGGCATTCATATGCAGTAATTCTTCACTGAAGGCTTTTACTGTTATTAAACTCCATTTTCTGTCAATATCAGGCAATAACATCAGTCTCATTTCTGACTTAATTGTCCCACATGAAATATTCACAAATATATATACATATCTACGTTTTTATGAATATTTCATACCGGTACCTTTGTAACTAAAACTGTAACCGGTGCCTTTGTAACTAAAATAAGTAATGTTGATTTCTGATTAAATTTTAATATTCTGTTAAGTTTATTTTCATATGGATACAGTATATATACATAAATAATGACTTTAGCCCAGTTTTGTCATAGTAAAGTAGTATGTTAAATTTATAATTGTTAGAAATGTTTTAAGTAACACTTGCTTTACGATGTTCCAATGAACATTACACTACAACGTGTTAAGCCACTTCAACTAACTGTTACAAACAAGAGGGTGGAAGCACTGGAGACACCTTCTGCCATCGCCCATTTAGAAGAACCACAACCATGCTAAATCCAAATCCAACTTCCCACACACACACACACACACACCACTTCCAGCTGCTCCGACCTTGGCTTACAAGGCCAGAGACAGCTCACATGCCTCTAGAACAGGAGAAGAGTGCTGACTGCTCCTCTGCATTCTCTCTAGGAGGAAGACAGGAGATGATCCTGGGCCTGCCTGCTACTCATCAACAGCTAGCAAGAGCACTGAGCAGCAGCTGGGTCAGAGGCACGGCGGCCGGCGTAACGGCCTGCAAAATGCGGGTGAACACAATGCGCCAATACCTTCGCTTCTGCGCTATTTGTCTCTGAAACCTACACGACTTCGATGCCTGTGCATATTTTTTTGTTTTTCCCTCACGCATGTTTGCTTTGTGTTACAGCACACCCGTGCTGAGGTGAAGCCAAACCTTCTTTTCCATGATACTGACGACATCGGGCAGACCACCAAGCACTTTGCCACGATCTGGAAAAAACGAAATCATGGCACATGGAGTCACACCGAAGGATATAATTATATCAATAAAAGAGCCCAGCAGGCGGAGGGGAGGGGCTCGCATTCAGCATACTCACTCTTTTCGGCATATGCTTCCGCTCTGAAAAGGAAAAGAAGAATGGCGTTGTTAGTGGGCTCATTAGCACGCGCTAATATTTTACCCCCACGCTGACATGCGGCTCACATGCTCTGCATTGGTAAGCATTCCATGCAACAAAAAAAAAAATACAGCCCAAATGCATTGCCTCAGAAGCAAGGATCAGCTTACTTGAGTCTCTGGAACTCCACATATGCATTATCATAGACTGGAGGGAAGAAGAGGGAAAACACAGTAAGAAGATAAACACTGCGTTTTGACAGAACAGAATAAGGTGAGACTCGAGAAGGAACTATTTTCTGCTTCTACCCCCTGATTCCTTGTTTCTTGTCCTGCAGGGACAAAGGCTCATATCTCATTATTTTAAAAGCTTTGTTTTCTAGTGTTGCAGGGAATTGGTCTTTTCCTCCTACTAATTACTGTCTCTCCTCCACGGAACTGCCAGACACCAAGCTGACTTTAGTTATGTTTGCTGTGAAACAGTCTGTGCACTAACTACCAGAGCCGGGATCCACACCTTTGATACTTTGCCTACGGTGGTTTTAGCCCTAGATTTGCTAAATTCTTTTGCTTGTATGCATAGCGGTGCAAATGGCCTGTGCTTTTAATCAGCAGCATACCTGAATTAACTTTATATATGTATATATATATATGCGCATATACTTGAACAAAACAACTTTGAAATAAAAATAATAAATACTTTTTAAAAAGCTTTTCCATTCGGATAGAATTCCATGAAAGGTACAGCTACAAGGGATATGAATTTGCGTTCAAGGGGGGAAGGTTGTGCAAAAGTGATATGATTATTCCGAGGTCACACAGACTGTTCAAACCTTAATTAGACTTTTTCTTGTCTTTGCCTGGAACTCTGCTGCTAAAAGGCAGTGCTAATGCTTCACTTTTTGTGAGTCATGAAACACATCATTAAGAGATTATGGAAGACCTGCTCAAAGCGAGCTCCACTTGCCTTGGCCAGAGAGTTCAAGGGTGCGGGTGTATGTCTTCTCAGCGTCCGTGATCTGAAAGGTGTACACGCCTTTATCTCGCTCAGTAGGCTCAACTATCTCCAGACTGGCCATGGCTGGGGTCCCACCCACACGCATCCTTTCAGATGAACTAATTTTACTGTCCCTGTTAAAACATGAAATCTATGGTGATATATTGCTACAAATCTAATACCAAAATCACATGGGTTCATGTTAAGTCTGTACACCTTTATAAGACCAGTAGTGTACTCGTGCAGAGTGCATTGAACTGTGTGTGTATTTGCCATTTTAATTCAAGCAATTGGCTTTCCAAATCACAGGGGGCAATTTCCTGGCAGATGTCAAGTAACTATGTGAAAAATCCCTGCGGAATCGATGCCTTCTCCATGCTCATTTCTCAGGATGCGTCGGTGGGAAGGAAAGACACGGAACAACCACTTCAAAATACTAATGCGGGGATTAGAAGGCTCACGAACGCGAAACAAAAGTGGGCCGCATTTGCGCATAAGACAAAGAGGCGGGAGCAGCCTTGTCCCACTCATTGGTATTCCTCATACTCCCACACCTTCCCAGAGCGAACCCTACCTCTCTCCCCAACCCCCCTAGAGGCCCGGTCATTATGTAACTGTAAATCTGATAGGTTTGGTTTGTATTGACAGAAAGCGAGCCACTCTCTTGTCACTCAGCCCAAGGTAATTTCCCGTCGTTCAATAATCATTTTCATGCTTGGTGCAGTAAAGTGACACAGCTGTAGACAAAAATCTTCAAATCACATTTGCATGTGACACCGCTGACACGCACACAGGAGGGCAAGTGTAGGTCACACATCTGCTTCATGTCCACGAGCCGCCCTCCCGCACCTCCCAGTTCCATCCCTGCACATCACACCCCCACCCCATGTCACAGAAGCTGACAATGCGCAACAAGCGAGGAGTGGGAGGAGCATATGTACTTTAGCATCCAGATGATCTTCATCTCCTCTGTGTAATATTTCATATGGCACTGCAGCATTATCCCCTCGGCAGTGCACTGGATCACCAAATCGCCAGCACTGGAACCTGTCCAAGGCAAAGAGGGACAGAGAGAAAGAGATTGAAAGAGAGTGGCTTCCTCAAATTTAAGACAGGCTGCAGGTTTTTCCTGTTATGTAAAACTTCAGCCCCACATTGAGGTGCACATTGGAGTCTGCAAGGGAGTAACTGGTGATTGGTTTGGGAAATGGGAGATTAGCACTGGGATTTGGAAGAAAGGAGGTTGACATGCAATAATCCTGCAAGACAGAATGCACCGCTAATGAGTGGCTCACAGTGATTAGACCAAAAAATACTGGGATCAAAACCAGCCTATGATGTTATCCGTATTGCGTTATTCTTGACTCATCAGCTGTTAACACATGGGTTATTCAATTATCGGGACACTGCTATTTATCATGGGTTCTGTAAACAGGTTGATACCTTGAAACCAGAAACGTTATTTATGACAAAAGCCAAACAGCATACAGATAGAGCGTGAAGTAAGCGGATTTAAACTTCAGTAAATGTGTGTAATGTCTTACTACTGAATGAAAAAATCAGCCTGTTTTATGGAAGTCTAAGAGTTCACAGACTTGACATTCAGCCAGACCACCTCGGGCTCAGAAGTGCCGAGGTATACAGCAGCTCTTCATCATGATTCAGGCACTGGTCAGCAGCGGCACTAAAGATGATATATGGGAAATCATAAAAGCTTAATAATTGCAGCTCTGATTCTGTTTAAGATAGACGGCCCATCTTTGAAGCACCTGATGGGCAGGTGAAATCTGGTCAATTTAAGATCTGTCAGCAGTTGGACACCGAACGCCGACCAGCTGTAGTGTCAGAAATGGGGCTGCAACACCAAAGCGATACGTACCAGCGATTCGGGCGAGCTCGTTAACAATGTTGTCAAAGGCTGCGGGTGAAAGAAAAGGCATGTTAAGGTGGCTTCATGGGACATTTTCTTAAAGTCCACAATATTGCATGATAGAACATATTAGCCGAGGCAAGCACCCAGTTACCTTTGCCAGAAATATCAACCTGTGACTCATCTTTTCCTCGGTCGTCGCTGATGGTTGCTTTATGCATGCCCATGTCCTTCTTTGAGAACTAGAGATGTAGTTCCAGGAAACACAAAAACACATTTGAGGAGCTCTTCCGTGGGCTGCTCACTCCAAACGGCTCACTTAAGGAGCATTATATGCTCTGGGCTCCTCAGCCAAGCACCAAGATTTCAGTGAAGTGTTTAGGCAGCAGCGGCTGGGTAAATGGGGGCCAAGACCACCCACCAGAGGAGTCAATTAGATGTGAAGCACAGACATCCTCCAACTCACTGACTAGGGTGTCTTTGTAGAAGGAGTTAGCACTGGAACTGTTTGCCCTTAGCACTGTGACTATATATATCGTATAATTATGTAACTGACAACTCTGTTGTATACTATTACTTTCCCATTGATACCTACTGTATATTCCCAAGGGTCACTCACGTTGCCGTCAACTAAGTAGGGTCAATTTGGCATTCTATGACATTTGCCATGTGATAGCATATGATAAGGGCTACAGCAAAATCATGAGTTCAAGGAAAAATCTACATGTGCAATATGTAGTTTTTGGATGCATTTATAACAGGTGGCAAGAGATGAGGCTCTGCTGATCACTGCAGCTGAGACAACGTTGCAGGTGACCATAATACTGATTTGACTTGAACAAACAAAAGGATGTCTTATGTCATTCAGGAGGAGAGGACAGCATGGACCACCTACTCTCCAAAAAGAATCACAGGGTATTGGGTTTATTACTCTAAGATATGAGATTGAGAATTGTGGGAATAAGCTCAATGCATATGCGTATCTGTCTTATTTTAAATATTTAACAGATCAATTAAGACATTATTGTTGTTGTTGTTGTTGTTGTTATATATTACCATAAGTTTCTTGATTTCCACTGAGCAGTCACTCAGTGGGTTAGGTTAGTCACACTGCACGGAAGTTTCATTACTGTACCTTGGTCTTGTCCCACTGTATAACCAAAAGACTGAAAAAATAACATCCTTGATACCGGACAGCATTGCTAACAACCATAAACATCAGCTAAAATCTTGCAGTGTGATCCAGTAGTTAATCCTGAGTTTAAATGCCATACATGAGCAGTACTGCTAAAGTGGCTGTCACAGAAGACATATAATGACCCTTCAGTTTTCACAAGGAACTAATGAGCCCCATATTCTCTACTTGGGAGCTGGTACTATGAGCAAGTAATAGCCACATTGAGCCAGATGTATATTCTGGAAATGGGTGGGACATATTCATTCAGCCAATTGCTACTGCCTAAAGGCTTGACTGAAATGGGTTTCATCAAATTACATAGAGCATCTTAGTCTCAATCACCTGTTTAGTGAATTTATGTTTCACACAAAACTGGTCAGATTGTATGGTCATTACCATGGAGACATATCTGCACTTCATTGTTTTAGAGTCAGTTATAGTAATTTCATGCAATTTTGTAACTCTTTAAGAGTTCTGCTTAGATCAAAGCATTTGAAACACGCTTTGGGCATTTTGGCTTGCATTTCTTTGAAGATTGCAGAAATCTGATTTACCTCTGTAATCATGAACCTGACAAAAGGGGCCAAAAAGCCCTACTGATCTGGCATTGATCCAGCGTTGAATCCTGCAATTAATCTCCACAACTTTATGATGGCATAAACTAACACTGCAAACGCTTCAACAACATCTCTTACTCCTGACTGCCGTTGCACGGCAACCTCTCATCATTCCACCATGCTGCTGGCTAAGCCCTGTAACAACAAAGCCGTTTGTGTCTGTGCTTCCTCGGCAGGGAGCAGAGGCAGCGGGAGTCGGCTCTCACCAAAGGCAGCGGGAGTCTGCACACTCCGGAGCTCAGGTCGGCTGGCACATCGGGAATCACTTCCACGTCGTCCTTAAACCAGTGGAACGCAGATTCCTTCTTCAAATTGGCCACCTGAGGGGAGGGGAGGGCATGTGAAAGACTGACAGACAGGGTGGGGTATGTTGGGGGGGGGGGGGGGGGGGCGGGACGGGACGATGGAACAAGCACAAAACACGCCATCTGTCAGGCTCATTCCTCAAGCGCCTCCAAACACTGGGCGACCACAGTGATCTCTTCATGACAGAGACGAATGAGACTCGCCGTGCTAGCCGCAGGTATCGGCGCTGCCCGTAACCCGGGCCATTTGTTCCCGCTCGGCTGATCTAATTGCATGGAGGACGAGGGCTTCACTTGCCTTGCAGATGAGGCTGATGCTGGCGTCCTCGCTGATGTGGACAGACAAGAACTGGCTAAAATGAGGCCCTGGAAAAATGGGAAAAATGGACATGTCACATTAAAGGGGCTAGTGACCTAAAACACTAACCTTGCTAGCAGTAAATAAAGAACATGAAGGGGTAGCCCATCTGTTTACTGCTACCTTCTATTGGCTGGGTCCAGACGTTATTAGAAATTTTAGCAATGGGCACCGAATTGATTCTTTGAAGGTGCAGCAGTGCTTTGATGTTTCAGCTAGCCACATTACAAAGGCACTGCTGCCCGCAAACCCATTTCTTATTAAATTCATAAAACGCTGTAAAAATGCACAGCTTTTTCTGCATACCATCTATCTGCATACATAAATCCAAGATTAATTTGTGTCAACAGCTGGTAGGCCTGGTTCTGTGATGCAGATGGAAAATTGAGGTTTCACGACTCTATTATATGACTGTATTATATACCAAATAGTTTCAAGTTTCAAGTTTGACTATTTGGCTAGTCAAATATAAATATAATGACAAAATATAAATATAAAATATAAAAAAATGGCAAAAAGTACAGCTTGGGTATTAGTGGGCCACAGACAGATATTTGGTCTGGTGCAAGCCATTTCTTTCCCTTGGCACAGATGCCCGTGTAGAGTTCTGTACCCTCTTTCACGCGGATGTACTCCCTCCTCTGATAATCAGCCTCAGCCAGGGCTGCTTTGAAGGCTGAAGGGGGAAAAATATATAGCGTTAAGGGTTGGCAAGCAGAGCATGGGAGAGATACATCATATCGCAAACGAGGGTGAGATGACCCCCAACACAGGATGCAAGGAGGCTCACCATTCCCAATTAGCACCAGGGAGGACTGGGCCTTTGCCCTCCCATCCTGGATCTGCACGGAAAACGTGCCCTCGTTGTCCTCAGTGAAGTGATCCAGCACCAGCTCAATAATGCCCGTGGCTACATCATGTCTCATCTTGGTTTGCTATAAAAAAGAAAGACAGGTAGTTTTCTTCTGATTGCCGCAAAGGGTAGGGTTTTTTTTTCCTTTGGGTGGGGGGGTGGGTGATGGATTTGAACTTATTTGATTGGATCTGTTATTACCTTTTTCTTGCCGCTCACAGGCATTTGGGGGTAAGGCTGTGCTCAATGCGATGTGTTACGGTCGACATAATAAAAAGTTCTTGCCGAGCGCTCAGAGATTTATGCTGGAATAGGCAGTGTGGCAGCGGCTGTCGATGCAGCTCGGCCTAACTCTAGATGCCTACCTCACTGTTGACAAGCTCCTTGTTATTGGCAAAGAATTTGTAGGTCACAGCAGAGGAGATGCCCTCAGCTTGCAGCCAGAAACACACGCGACCTCTCTCCATGATCTTGTACGCCAGCTCGCTCTTCAGAGGGATAACTGAGGCAGAAAGAAAGGTGACGACAGCATTTTTTTTCCCCTCTGGCCAGGCTGTCATGGTTCATGCGTCTGACCTCTGAGGCGATACAAACATAGACTCAGTTTGCTCTAAATTCTCACAGGTCCTGTGTGCACTGATAAAAGATGGAATGCAGAAGAAACAGGCAAGGCTCATGCAGTAATCCCTGCCTTTAACTCATATTTTCTGTTGGATTTTGGGCCAACAGAACTTTTGGGCCATGCTGGAATTTAGCCGGAGTAAAGAAATAGCAGGAAAACAAGTTTTTGGGGCCTGTCCCTTACTCGGATTACGGATGTCATAGCTGAGGGCCATCATTTTCTCAAGCTCTAAAACAGAGAGAGAAGAAACATATTTTTGTACCATTAAACGATTATCAGCACTATAAAATAGCAATTATGACTTGATATGACAATGGGAATGTTTTAAGGAAACTGGCACTTTTGGTAAGACAGGCACTTTGATGAATGCTTCACTGAAACAGAAATGTTGAAAAAGCCAGATTCATTTTTACCAATCTTTAAAATCTTTACATTTTTTTATATGGTTCTAAGAGTAGAATATGTATTTTTGCAATATGGTGCACAGTTCCTCACAACTCTAGATTTGCCGTAAAAGCAAGAGTGCTTATAAAAATGTGTTATTAAAGGACAGTGGATGCTGAATAAATGCACTGATTAGAGCTACAAAAATCTTTCATCCATAATATTCCATTGCATTTGGCAATAGCTGTGGAGGTGAAAATGTGGCTGTGCAGGTCAAAATCTCTGTGTTGTGAGCATATTGGTCCAATAACTGCCTGGACTACATTAATAAGTAAACTTAGGGTCATAGTGTATCTGGCACTATCCTGATGTTCAGCATAACATACTTCATAATATGTTGTGCTTCTTTTATAATCATTTTTACCTGATTTATATTCATCATACAAATATGTCCAGGCCTCACCTTCTGCTGTGATCTTGTAACTGGCTGAAGCTCCATCAGTGTTTGTGACGGAGACTGAAAAAGTGCCCACATCCTCTTTATCAGGGTTCTTGAAGGACAGAGTTGATCTAGACGAGCAGAAAAAAGCCAAATGATTCATTGCATTTAAGGAGAGCAGCACGGTTACAAACAGAGTATGACGGAACTGCTCCATTCTCAGATTTCCCACATTTTTTCCCCCCTTACTGGTTGCCTGATGTTTTAATGGAGATTCCTTTGGAGAAGTCCGTTATTTCTTGGTAGGACTTCTTCCACACAAACTGCGATTTCTCAGTTATCTGGCAGCTCTCAAAACAGAGGTAAACGTCACCCGTCTTCTCATCCACTCCACATTTGATTTCCTTGGTGCCTTGACGACAGCACACAAAAAGAAGAGGATTTACACATAAGCCAGGTAAATCGGGTGCTGCGTAAAAGGAGCATGGCATGGCCATGTTGGATTCGTGTTAAGGACATGAAGGTCTGCTTCCCATGTCTGTCTCCAGTGCCTCAGCTCCCTAAGCCTGCTGTCCTGCACTGAGCCACTGGAGCACAGACGACCCCACAGTGCACTCTGGTGGCCAAAGACTGACGGGCCTCACTTTCTCCATTATGAATGTTTCAGAGGGGATCAAGATGAATCATCATCATCTCTCCTCGGCTGGCGGCTGGGTTTTTTCTTTATCGGCAGCTGGGCAGACAGCTGCTCCCCGCGCCACTTCAGAGCGCCTCCTATAGCAGCTCCCACACTGCCTAGAACAACCACTTCGCCCTCACTCTCTGTCACAGTCTCTCTCTCCCTCTCTCTCCCCTCCCATTCACACCCATTCAATCTCCCTCTCTCTCTCATTCCAACCTGCTCTCTTTCTCACCCTCTCTTCCCCTGGCTTTCTGTCCCCCTCTCATTTTCCCCCAGCCGCTCTCTGTCCCATATGACTCAATATCACCTCAACAAGCTCTTTCATTGCGCACCTGACCCCTTCAGTTTGCAGTTTGCCTATATCTGCTTTAGCTATATTTGGAGGGCGAGTGTGTGGTCATGTGGGTTTTTTTGTTGTTTTTGTGTGTGTGTGTGTGTGTGTGTGTGTGTGTGTGTGTGTGTGTGTGTGCGTGTGCATGTGCATGTGCATGTGCATGCAGGTTACCTGATAGAGCCTTGGCATAGACCGGGTCAGAGGGGACGGAAGTCTTGCCAGTGCCACTGGCGTTCTCTGCACGCACCCTGAACACATAAGATGAGCCGGTCTCCAAGCCTTTCACCTGAGGACGACCCATCGTCAAGGTTACTAAATCCGCTCACAAGCTTGTTCGGCTTTGTGTGCAGCACCAAGTGCTTGCAGGTGTCTTTCTTCTCCACAGATGTTTTACCTTGAGGTAGCAATGGTTGACAGCGGCCGCATTGGCAACCGTCCAGGTGTCTGTGCCTTCCTTGCAAATGTCCACATAGTAACCGGTAACAGCGCTGGCACCATTGTAGACAGGAGCCTTCCACTCCACCACCCCGGAGTCATCTCTTATCTCAGTGATGCTTAGGTCATACGCTGGCCCTTTGCAACACATCAACACACAAACTTCCATTTGTATGTATTATTGCAAACCGCTAAAGAAAACAAAGCACAGTGTTTCAGCTTAAAGGGGCAGTTTACTTTTCCTTAGACAAACTTTCCTTAGCATATTTGTTGACTCGTTTTCTGTACGTACCTGGCTCTGGCATGGTCCAGGCCTCACATCTGAAAGGTGCGCTGGGGGAAGAGGGCTCTCCCAACCCGATGAAATTGGCAGCATAAACCCTGAACTGATACACTGTGCCAAGAGTCAGTTTGGGAACCTGCAAACACGGGTCACAAAACCAGTCATCACCTGAAGCTTTTGGTCACGCTACTCCAATCCTCTCAGTAATGTCAGCGGTAACACAAAATGGCATCTGAGGACATGTTGTAGCTACCTTGTACAGCCTCTCCTTAAGGGGTGGCACATTAACCTCTCTCCATTCTCTTTTGGCCACATTGTACTTGTCGATGTAGTAGTCGGTCACCGGGGTGCCACCAGAGCAGAGGGGACGCTTCCAGTTGAGCACCATGGACTCACCATCACAGTGGAGGAGGGCCACACCATAGGGGGATGAAGGGAGCTCTGGGGAGAAGACAAATAAGATGCCCCTTAAACAGGATGCATGACAAATCTGAGTGTGATGGTTCTGAGTGCACCAGCTAGCACCAGATTTGAACAAATCTGTTTCACAGTCATTTGTTATCTGCCGCAGCTTAGAACAGGAGACTGTATAACAACAGGCTTGACACATCATATCTGGCATTTGAGGCAAATTACCAGTATTAATTTAAGATTAAAATTGACTTTTAAACTCAAAATGTATAAGATGCATTTGAGCCTTCACAATGACTTACAAAGCCTCCATTTGTGTATGTTATTGCAAACTGATAAAGTGCTCATTTATTATCATTTTGTAAAGGTAGACAGCACTAAACCTTTGAGACACTGAGCATATACAGTATATGTACTACATACATATATAGCAGTCTTGGTACAGAAAAGGGCAATTGCTCCACACCTTCAAACACTCAAGCCTCTATTTGAAGGTCCAGGTCTACACACTTCTGAAAAAGCCCCACAGTGCATTGCAACCAGCTCAATATATCTCTATTTTCAGGCAGTGCATATTTCACCCTCGACAGTGTTGCTAAAAAGTGCATCCTATGTGGATTTAGCAGTGTGAACTTTTACCCATGCTCTTCATACAGTACTTTAAAGCACTTTGAGGTCCTCCAAACTCCTCGCTTGCCATTGCATTCCCCATAGTTTGCTCAAGAAAAGTACTTGCAAACGTTTTATGGAGGGAGCATGGACCTAACAAAGCGTCCCCTCTGTTCATGCAAACCAGCAGGACTTTTTTTTTACTACACCACAGCCCATTTTATTACAGGGAAAAAGGTTAGTGTGTTTTTTAATTCACATACATTCAAGAATGTTTAAGAACGTTTGGGCTTGTACTGAAATGTCTGATTTGTTGGTTCTTTATATGTGTGGTTTACATGTGTTTCCTGTGAATTTAAGACGTAAAACAAAGATGCTTGGGAGAAATTGCCATAGTGCTGCGACTCTGGTACATGACTAGAGCCCCATTTTGTGGCCTTTTACTGCATTTGGGTGCCATCTTTCCCACCAGCCAGCTCTTAGTATGTGGAGGGCTATAAATAATTTATGGCTGGAATTGTAACTTGTCATCAAAATTACATTAATTCAGAATAAAGTAATTATTTTGATAAAGTGTAAATTGTTTATCAAATCAGAAAAAAATGCTTGAAATTTCTTCTGAAGAAATCTGCACTGCTGAGTGAATTCACACAGATAATGTTGTTCTAAAAATAAAAAGGATTTGAGAATTATTTTCCCAGATCACCAAACATCATCAAAGAGGTGCCTCTGGCTACACCCAGTGGGTGACTAGCAGAAACTAGCCCTGTTTTCTTGCTTTCTTCCACTCTTGTCACTGCTTACTGCATCTAGATCAAACCGCAGCAAATAACCAGTGCCTCCTGCTGCAGTTAAAGGCGGACTCTGGGGAGAGCTGCTATGAGATTTCAGCTTCTCAGCAGGAGCAATGAAGTGGTTGAGGAGGAGGGTGGTAGGAGGGGCCAGTGATGTGTACGTACTAAGGGCGGCCCGCACAGAGAGTGGGGCAGATTCCTGTGACTCGTCGCTGAGTCCCAGCTCATTGATGGCCTGCACGCGGAACATGTACATCTCGCCCGTCGTCAGGCCATGGACAACAAACCTGCAGGAAGACAGACAGCCCTTCATTTCCAGAGGGAGTGGCTTCTGCTGTATGGAACAGGCTTTAAAACACTACACAGTGTTACTAGTATGCTAATAGAGTGCTACTAGAGTGAAATGAGGAAACATTTTTTAAATTCTGTCTCTCCCAGAAAGAGGACGGTTTTCTCAAATTATTCAGTGCCAGCAGGGACACAAACATGTCACAAAAGGAGTTGGGCTTATCTGAGGTAAAACAGTATACTCACACGAATAGAGGTCTTGGCAAATGACATGCACATGTCAGAATACTATATAACATGTACCTTGTGTCCTTGAGAGGCTTGTGGTTAGCAGAGGTCCAGTTCTTCGATCCTTTAACACATGAGTCAATGTAATATCCAATGAGGTTGTTAGGCTCCTTTGGAGGGGCCCACTGGATCAGTACGGAAGTGTCAGTTTCTCTTGTGGAGACCACCTGACCAGGAGCCGAGGGCACACCTGGAGGACCAGAGAACTTCACTTGAGGGGTGACATCACACAACCTTGATTGGGGTTTTACACAGCATGCTATTTGTCATGGCCAAGCATGGGCAGTATAATTACTATTCAAAAATGACAACAAAGCCAAGCCCTTCATTATGCTCCATCTCTAAGTGATACTTCTGAACATGCAACAATCAAATCCTAACTGGATATATCCAAGGTAAGGAACCAATAGTTTACTCAGGAGAGACTAAAATGTCCTGAAGTGTTAGGAATCCTGAAGTCTTTTTCTTCATCCTTTCTTTCATTTTTGTCTTTATAAAAATGGCACAACTTTTCCGGATATCTTACCCCGCAACACCTGTGTCCGGATTGGTCTGGTGGGCTCCGATGGGTTGCTAATGCCGTGCATATTGGCTGCGAGCACTCGGAAAAGGTACTCCTTCCCCTCAGCCAGGTCAAATACGGCGTAGCGTGGCGAGCGCACAGGAACCTGGGTGTTAACCCTCTGCCAGGATCCACTGCCAACCAGCGACTGTGTGGGCCCATAGAGAAGCATTCCATTACCTCACAGAGTCACGCCAGCCAACAAGCCACAAGCAAAGAACAGTTACACTAATTCAGACCTCCTAATTTTATGGAATTAAATGGCTGGTTCACGGATTCATTTGAGCTGTCCTTAACGTGCACAGTGAATGTGAACTGGTGATGGTTTGGTATGCTTTGTGCAGGAGCTGTCGAGTATGGAGTGATGCAAAGTAGCCAGTAGTTTGTTTATCTGCGCTGAGCTTAGGGTTCCAGGGACGAATGAGACCAACCTTCTCAATGTAGTACCACAAGGGGGCCTTGCCGTGGTAGACTGGGGGGGTCCAGCTGAGCACAACATATGTTCTGTCGGTCTCAGAGGCGTAGACTTTGGAGGGAGCTCCTGGAGCTTTTCCCTCAGCTGCAGGCAGAGCACATCAAACAGAATTACTGTTCTTGCCAAACGGTGTGCTCACAATCATTCTATCGCTCTCAGTTGCACACCATCACGCCAACACACGCAGAGAAACATACACACAGCCACAAAACATCTCTAGCAAATGTCCTCCTAGAGTCTTTTGCTTTCAATGACACTATCACAGCATTAGTCTGAGTGCATCATCACTGCCTCTGCTGTGCACCCCCTACCCATCCACACACACACACACACACACACAAACACACACACACACACACACAAACATACGCACACATATGACTGTACACCCCCCAACACCTGACACAGCTTGATGTGTTCATTTCAATTTGAAAAAGCGCCACAGATGTTTGGATGTTCCTCTCCTGATGGAATTCTCATCAAAAACTAATCTGTACCTCTCAGATGAGAGCCAATTACAGGCCATGTAATCACTGTTATTTTCAAAGGACAAACCCATGAAGAGAAAAGTGAAAATAAAAAGTTAAATGAAAACAACTGACATTGTACATACAAACATGTAGGGCTTTAAAGGTTCTTTAAAAGAACCTTTTTCTGTAGCCCTTCCTGAAATACACTTCGCCCAAACACAACTAATAATGGCAGTAATGTGCGAATGCACGATACCTTCAAGGTCGTCGTGAATGGTCACAACATCGAGTTTTCCACCAAGCTTTGTGGCTGTTCAAACAAAGAGTGAAAATCCAACATCTTAGGTCATCAGTGGGCCACACCAGTGCAATCTCACTCCAATGGTGGTTGTGCATTTTTACCTTGAAGTCTCCCGAACTCGGTGGGGTCCAGAGCGGCGACTGGGTTGGACATCCTGGATGGCCTGCTGATGCCATGCGAGTTGACAGCACGCACACGGAAGCAGTAGGAGTGGCCCTCGAACAGGCCGGACACGGGGTACTTGCAGATCTTAATGGGCGAGTCGTTACACTGCATCCAGTTCTCCATCCCAACCTCGCAGCTGTCAAGAAAGGAAGACACGGTTGAAGAGAGCAAAAAGTGAGATAGGGAATACTTTTCTAAAATCATCCAGATAACCAGGGTGCGTATCCTGTCATTACATTCGTGTGTACTCTGAAAGACAGCGAAAATTGCTGGCCCTCTTAACGTCAACATGTGAGCTTAATGCCCATTGATAGTAATCGCAGGGATAAGCTTTTCTTCCCCACCTGATTATAAGTTTGGTGAGCAAAAATAGAAGCAACACAGCCTTAAAGTTCCACAGAGTTAAAATAATTACTGCATAGATTAGCACATATGAACTGGATTCAAGGGAAAGGGCCCTTTTTTCATCAAAGCTTAATTGTTTTTCATTTTTGAGGACTCCACTACAATGAGGTACATATATAGCAACACCTAATGCTTTCTTTTCTGAGATCAGTATTGGTAAGGTTCCCCCAATGCACACATACACAGTTGTGAAGTCAATCAGTGTCAGGTTAGCTAAGGTTTTTATGGTAATCATCAGACATCTTAGCTCAGTCACCGGTCAACAAAGTATCCAATGATGGGGCCCTCTGTAGTGGTGTTGGGAGGCTTCCAAGACACTATGACATAATCTCTATTAGCATCATGGATCTTAATGTCCATGGGGGCTCCAGGGGCCAAAGGAACTGGAGGGGGGCCATCTGAAGAAAAACAAAACAAAACACCAGTTGCAGGTTTTGTGGGAAGTGTAGTTCTACAAGTTCAAGTTCAAGAAGACCTGTACGAGGGTGGAGATATTAATAAGCAGCCTTGACTGAAGTATAGCAAGGGGAAATCTGTATCGGCTTCATTAAATTCAGAAATCTTTACCCTCCACAAAGACATAGGCCTTGTGGACTGCATCCCCTCCCTTGGTCACCATGCGGAGCGTATAAAGGCCCTCATCATCCTTGGCGAGGTGAGTCAGTGTGAGTTTGGCAACACCTCCCCCGGACTCCATTTTTACCCACTTAGATTCTTTCAAAAGGTGCTCTGGAAGTTGAGGAAAAAAAACTTGTCACATGTGCACCTGATTACTTTTTTGAACCATACATGAAATATAGCCTTTCTTTTCTAATATTTGCCCGTGATGTGGAACAGGGCTGTAATTTGATCGTGTTTTTGTGGGCAAGGAGCGACAGTGTGTGTCACAGAACAGAGAAAAAGCAAAGCTCAATTTCAGTGTTACAGACCTGATACAATATGAAAAAAGAAAGAGTATATAGAATCTGCTCAGAGGTGGTGAAAGTGTGAACTGTGAACAGCCATTAGAAGGATTACATAGGTCTTGAATAGCAAGTATGGAAGATTTTGGACCTCAGTCTGTATGTGTGATAAAGGTGGAATGCATTTCCTACCATCTCTGTACCACTGGGCTTCAGGCTGCAGATTGGCCAGATTGGGGCTTATGGTCATCTTGCAGGCCAGAGTGACACAGTCACCCTCTTTACCAAATGTCACATCAAATGTCTCCAGAAATGTGATATTGATTTTGGTGTATTTAATCTCAGGCAAGATGGCATCTAAAAAATGCAGTAAAAGAAAAATTTTAAATCATAACAAAGTTACATGGCATCTAAACCACAGCAATATCTAAACTAAAAGACTAGTAACTTTAAATTCAGGTCACTACATAGGGTTTTCTAAAGGTTTTAAGACTTGCTTATAAGTAGTAGACATACATATATGAAAGCTTATAAATCTAACTATACACAGTTGAAAATAAATGCTTATTCCAGAAAGCAGCATTCATAAATACATAGGTTTTGTGAACTTGTGTAATTTTTATGAATGTCAAATTCAGTCCTTAACTAGGAACTTTCAAAGCTTTTAAACTTACACTGATAGGACATCCAAGAATATGGAGAGGGTTTCTCTTCCTCTTTGGCCCCTGTAAAACAAGCCCAAACAGATATTTCCAGTTACAATATTACAGTAACTCCTTCCATAACAGAAATAACTAAAATCCAACAATATATGAAAAACTATCCAGGGAGCAGGGACTCACTCTTGACAATCACAGCAGCCTGAGAGGAGGCCTGACCATGAGAGTTAGAGGCTACAGCTGTGTACTGGGCAGTGTCATCAATCCCACACCTGCATAAGGGACACACTCACGATGGTGGATGTTGTACCTCCACTCCCAGACACCACCCCAGGCTCAGATCAATACACAGCTGAATCAATAACAATTTCAATCTCATTCGACTCATAAATCAATTGATAAATCTGCCAGAGCAGCACAATGTCTGCTTTGATTGGATATATGGCGCGGTAATTTCTTAACTGACATTTGGACAGCACACAAAATTCTCCCGTCTGAAATGGATAAACTCTCGATTATCTGGCGCTGGGAGGTTAGTGGGACATTGCCTGTGTGCAGAAGAGCACAGAGCGTTAGGACACGCACTGCAGTGAGCCGTCAATGGCAAACATGTGACGCTGCCGGGAGAGAGGCGAGCTACAGTAATTTGACCTTCACCCCGATGTTGCTATTTTAAAGTAAAGATGTTGCCATCTTCGCTGACGGTGCAGCGCGTTACCCTTTGTTAAAGGGAAGTGAAAATATATTGTTCGTCGCAGGAAGAATGCAGAATATCAACGTCGCTGTTAAGGAGCTCCGGCCTGAAGCGTTATAGGCGAGCGGGGTTTGCGATTTGACGCAAGGGCCGGGTCGAACGTCGGCGGGACTGACGCGGGTACAGAGAAAGCGAACCCACACTCTTTAAGGAGCTGGAGGATCGTATGACGCCGAGATCAGCGTTTATGCATGAACAGCTGACAAGGGCTCAAGACGTGAGCGACGCCCAGGTCAAGGCTTGGACTAAATTAAGAAAGGCTCACACGCGCGGGCATTCTCAAAGCTTCCTTTTGAGGAGGCTCACGTGTCCATACAGTTACTGTAGGGTTACTTCACTGTGGAGGACTGCGTGCAAATAGAATGGCAAATAATCACATTCTTCTGGGATCAGTCTTTAGGTTTATACATCTTAGTTAATACAAGTGTATGGATAGAGGGTAGATGGAGTCTGATCATTTATCTGTAAAAAAAAAAAAAATTATCTGGGCAAATAATATGGGCATTTATTTATTATAATATGGGCAACATTTCACCAACCTTGTGACAAACTACAGCTGGATGATTGAAAGTTTAAGAAAATATTAAAATGTACATACGGGCATGAAAAAAAATCTCTCTCTAAACTTGGTCAGGTAACATATACAGTAACTTGGAGTTGCTAAGTATGAGTGTAAAGAGGCCTACAGTGAATTATGCCATTCTATTCTAAGTTATTATAAGAACAATAGACCCTGAAATTACAGTCATTTTTACCTAGTAGTTAGCACCCTCATGTTGGAAAAAACAAAATCTAGACCAATAACATAATTACTTTAAAATGGTAAGGCTGTGAATTCCAACACTGCCTTCCACAAAGTATTTCCCAGAAGAAATGTCCAGGAGAACATCATCCTTGAACCTGTCAGAAATCAAAAGATAACCAGTTATTATAGCCACTATACTCTTCACCAGATTTTTCTGTACATCTCAGTGTAATTCAGTATCAGTTTACACACTACTTAATAGACAGGGGTAGCATATACAGTAACGGCTTTACATTATCTGTGCATTAAATGCATTTCTTTGACAGAGTGTCAGGCCTTTTGTCTGCATGCTAGCATATTTTAATGTATGCTTTTATTGCTTATTTTACTTCTTGCATTGGGGTAGTGGTCATGCAACCCTGACCAGTTCGAAGCTTTCTCTCCTGTGGCCCTCTGTCGATCACCACAGCCCTGCATGATTAACAGGTGCTAACTTAAGCCTATCTACTGAGTATGGCTGTAGGAGTGAAAGTTCACAATTCTCCTTTTGTGTTCTGGCTGTGGTATTATATTGCAAGTCCATTCATCTTGATTTGCTACTACATGACTTGCCACTAAAACCATGAATGACTGAGAACTCCCCTAGACACTGGTCTGCGCTAGTTTCTGCAGGGCCGCAGACAACCTGTGGTACTTTTTATGGCATTTAGCTGACTTGACCTGTCATTGACTACAGTAGGCTTGTCCATACTCACCAGCTCACTTGCGGGGTGGGGTAGCCCTCTACAGTGCAAAACAGCTTCACAGGAGTGTTCTCAAACACAGTGTGCGACCTCAGCCTGACCAGGAACTTGGGGCCCCTTATCATGGATGACTCACGGACATACTTTTCTGGAACCTTCTTCTCCACCTGTTAAAGGGAGAATGAACAAAGGTTTTATTGCCTAATTTGATTTTTAAAATCTCTGCAATTCCAAGTAGATGTTCCATGTCACTGATATAAGGACACAATTTAGTCTAACTTAGGAAGCATATGACTTTCAAACACATTCTCCTAAGAAACCCAAATAAAAACTATATTGTTAGACTAGGGTTCACGAAGTAAAAGCTGTTATAAATGTAGGATTACTGTAATTAGAGCTGTAAGATGCTCAGCATTCAAAAACATTTACAGACAAATTCTTCATGTAATGTTTAGGTGCAGACACTCATAAGGGCATACCACTCTCTTGATATTCTTCTCTGTTTTGTATTCATATCTTACTTCTTCAACTTCAGAGCTAAAAGCACAGATATTCATACACATTAGAATTAATACGGTGCATGTGCCAAATGATTGGGTGCAAACAGTCACCATAAGTGCAGTGAATACACAAGCACATAATCAGAAAGTCAGCACATATATATGCAGGTCCATTATAGTAAACATTCACTGAATATGGCCGGCCAGACCAAAACATGGAAGAAATATTAACAGAATGATCTTGTAAGATTCTCACCAAATTGCACTTAATCTTAATCTTGACTGAAATGTTTTTGTGGCAAAACTGCTTTATTTAATCTTGAACGAATGTAGTTCAGATATGAGGTCTGATTCAGAATTAGAATTAAGTTCTAATTTTAACAAATTTAATAACTATTTTATCTGTATCTAAAACTCCTACAGAAGCTATGACCTCAACCCATTCCAGACACTAAACCTATACATAAAATTAAGAAATGTTATCATTCACTACAGTTCCCTTCACTTTCTGTCCTTATTATAAAACTGTAGTTCACTAGATAAAATGAAAACCAAAAAGGCCTCTTACTACCTTTTGTGTTAATACTAATAATATCAAACTGCAATTTTGACTGCAGTGTAACATCAGTTACATAAAATATCTGATCCACAATAAGTTTAATGTGTAATGTCACTGATGCATTTTGTTTGAGCACAATACTGTATCACTGCTACATGTGGTATAATGGCCTACCACTATAGCCTACTTCTAATGTATTGTATGCCTTTCAGTTATTAAAACATGCCAACCATAGTTCTCAAATAATTCCAGTAAATCTCCTATGGACCATAAATATGAGAGAAAGGACATGTAGGACCATCGTTTCCAAACCTGGTGATTCACCAGGAAAAGTTAATATACTGCATTTTATCTGAAGAAATCCCAGACTACATATTTTTACCTGGAGTAATCCTGGACTACATATTTTGAATGTGTACTGCGGTAGTCTTCAGTGAAATGCTTGTGTCTGGCGAGAGCTGCAGCCATGTTCAACAACCTCAGTGACCTTTGGATCAAAAACCAGTAATAGAGTTATATCCTCCACAAGCATAATGAATTCAGTAATTTAGAGATAAAATGCAGCGAATGCCAGCTGAATCAACATTCATTAAACAATTTTAGCCCACTGTTTTGAATAGGATTCATTTTCTGTGTAATTTAGATGTTGCATAGTAAATTTAGTTCAGCACAAAGCTGAATGCCAAACGGAAGGCCAGATTCAAAGAGGTTTTAAATGAGAGATGATCGGCCGGGGAAACAGAGAGAAATGGATTACAGGTAAAGCATTCTGTGAAGCATTTTCCGCAGACGATAGATCAGACCGCCTATGAAAAAATCCGCAAATGTTCATTAATTTCTTTGTTCGCGTCTGTGTTCCCTTCACTTACAACTACCATTACACGTTGCTACATCAAGATATAGATACTGTACCACATCACACATCAACACGAAAATATACATAACTGCCATGTCAAATTGCAAAACAAACCGATTAACAATAATGCTTATCTATCCAGCTAGTTCACTTAGGTGACTGGAACCATTTTCTCCTAACTGCCTCCTCAAAAAGCTAAGCTACATTTCCAGTTGCACCCAAAGATTTTCAAATGAACCTGCTCACATTCTTTTCATCTCGTGAAACAAGCTGGACTGAAATTCAGTGGTGTACTACTCAATAAGGACGTGATCACACACTGTTTTTGTAACATTTACTGCTATTCCATACCTCAAAAGAAAAATCTGGTATTGCGGACTTCCCAAAATGTACATCTAAACCAAAGGCGCCCCCTTCTATCGCAGGGGTGTACTGTCTGAACGCAACATGGAAGCAAATAACGACTTAAGACCCAAAATGTCAAACCTTTTACACGTGCACTAGCATTGCCTACTAGAGGTCTACTGCCGGCGTTAATGTAGTTATGTAAGAGATGCATTTAATGTGCACGGCAGGCTCTGTGAAAGTTTCGGTTCCAGCTAACTTTTTATTAATAATAATTTACATCTAAACCAAAGACGCCCCCTTCAATCGCATCATAATGATGATGATGATGATAATAATAACAATAATGTTGGGGATGTTTTTACACAGTCAATTATCACTCTGTCTATTCATATAACATATCCATATTGGATTACTCTTACATCCTTAATCAACCAGCAGCAGAGTTAAAAATATAGCAATAGTGGGCTAGGTCTAATTAAGCTATCATACTAATCATTATTGTCACCATAGTAATCATCGCCATCATTATCATTAAGGCAACCAAGGACGAAGATAGGTGTTGAGAAATCGCCTACATTTTCCCTCAAGATTCAATTTCAGATATAAACCAGCTACTGTAAAAACTGTTTCTGCAGTGTCTATAATGACTTTTACAAAGACTTTTTACAAAGTACAAAAACATTTTTAAAAGCTCACAGACTTACCCCGAGAGACTACAGGAGCGCGAAGCACAGATACATCAGCCTCAACTCGCCTGGGAGTCACCCGGTGATAACAAAAATATTACCCACACAGAAAGCTGTAGCGCTCGCATCCCATTTATGGGTAGGCCGAAGACTATATATAGCATTTACACTAACCTCCCACATTATTTCTTAGCCAGAGGGAGACGTTTAACAATGCCGTAAAGGACATATTATTAGGTGTTTAGTTCCATTTATATATCTGATTGAATAGGTTTTGTGTGAATTTATTTGTTTTAAGATATCACAAAAGAAGAGGATAAAAGATAAAAGCCTTTGATTTAAGATATAAAAACTAATTTACAGTAAAGTAACCTGTCTATATATCTTTTAAGATCAGTCTTTTTCTCTTTTTTAAAATCCGATTGTTAAATATTACACATTCTTAAGACAGCCCACTGCCGAGTTCTATTTTTGAAAGCAGATTAAATTTACAGACATTAAGGACCATATCTCCCAACGCAATGGCTGAAGCTCTGGCTATTGCCACGACCTATACTTTTTGGTGTATTTTCAATGTTGAATAAGTCGTTTGCTTCTTAAGTTGTCAGACCTGCAGTTTTTCCGTAGTGCAACAGTTACAGGCTACAGAGCGTTAAAGGCAAAACATTTTTATTAAACTGAAGCAGTGTGCAAGTTTCCGCAGAAGTAGACAAAAAAGAACAGTTCTCCTTTTGGCATGCATAAATAATTTAAACATTTTTATAAGAAACTACATAGGTACAATCTCCCAGAGGACACCAAAATTTGACTGTCGAGTAGAAAATTAAATTGCTTTACGATACTGTTAAAGCACCCAAACTAACATGGAAGGGTATATTGCTAATTATAATGGGACATTTTAATAATTCTTCTTAGTAGTAATAGTAGTAATAGTGGTGGTGATGGTGATTTTAGTAGTAGTAGTAGTAATAGCCTATGTATTTAATGAGTAGGATAGTATTTAATAATAAGTTGGCTAATATTTAATAATAAGGATGAGCGTTTTACAGAACAATCAGCAGTCTCACTTGAATAAGTTTGCAGCAACCACATTCACGTGACATTGAAAGGGCTTATGCTGCTGTCACGTGACCAACCGCGCAAACTCACTGATCGAAGAATGCAATGTAAACAGGTTCAGCATATTAATCTATACATTATAGCTACGACGAGCGTTTAACTTCATATTGAAGAAGCTGGGTAGGTTACTCTTTACTCGGCAGTTTTTGTTCGAGAACGTTTGTTTTTCTGTCTATTGCGTTTTTTAAAACGGAGACCCTCTCTTGAAGAACTCTTTTACTATACAAAACGCCCTCAACAAATTTCGACGTTATTATCCGTTTTTACATAGCTCTGTATTACGGAGAGAACCTGGTAAGGAACATGCCTTGTTGTGGCCATTATCAAGACTTCCGCTAACCACTTTGACCATATTCTTGGTTCTTGCTCGATATGATAATAGTTCGATATGGTCTTTACATTGTAAACTACTTAACCTAAGTAGTTTATAAAAAGTCAGAATTTTCAAAACAGTAAATGTGCGATAGCTTTCCGTTTATCTATGCCTACCTTTTGTCTCTATTTTATGACTTAGTTTATTGTAATATTAAACACAGCCTATATTACTGTCTCGCTCTCTGTGTGTGGACTTTTTTCGTAGAAGAATGAAAACCCTTATGATCTCCATTTTTCTTGGCTACGTCCTGTCATCGACACTGAAGTTTTCTCCGTAGGGATAAGTTACTTTTGCTTATTTTAAATTAGGCTTGGATTGACTCTTTTTGTTTAATATCAGTTGATTTTGCTTCTTTTAGGCATAAATGGACTAAGGTCATCTTGACTCACCACTGGCCAGAGACATTTTGCACTGTAAGAAACTTGAATGTTTACTTTTGTTCTTGGAAATGTTACATTTGTTCTGTCAAGTAGATGTTTTAGTCAGTAGGTGCATGGAACTAAAGACATGCTTCTGTATTGGTAGATCGAACACTGCAAAGCCAACTTTAGTTACTGGACCCTACATGGATTTTGGTAGGTTTCAAATCCTAGATTTTTTGTTGTTGTTGTTGTTGGTGGTGGTGGCTTGACCTTTTTTTATGCGTACATTGTCCCTTTTCCAAACTGTTCACTGCATAAAAAATGTCTTTGTGACACAGGCCTAACCATGGCAATGAATGTAACTCATCCTGGCATTTCAATGCAAGTTTGATAAAGGTGTGTAAGCATGTGAGCTTTGTGAGATGGTGGGTAAAAGTTAGGACATTATTGTAATAATGAAGCAGACATATTATTATACTTTTTATTTTGTAAAAAGATCTACAAATAACATGGAAAATTACTTTATAGTAGCCACATTTGCATACCCACCTTTGTCTGGTTTACAGGACTTAATGCCAGAAATGAGAACATACTGGCCAGATCTTCTTAATCCTGCATCTACAGCATTTTGGTATGATTTTGTATAAAACTGATCTTGTGTAATAGTCATCATTTCCTGATATCCCAACTTTATTACTAAACATTAATGTTTTGTTTTTTTGTTCGTTTGTCCAGGAAGCATGAATGGTTGAAGCACGGAACATGTGCTGCTGAAGTAGAGGCTCTAAACGGTCAACACAAATATTTCAGCAAAGCACTTGAGCTCTACCACAAACTGGACCTTGATGGGTGAGGGAATACTTATGGCACATCCCTGTTCTGTTTTTGCCCCAAGATGTGCCATAGGATTTCATTTACCGCTGCAAACCTTTCACACCATTTCATTTTGTCATTCTTCACACAGGAATAATTTATTCCTGACATAGACTTCAGTAATGTGCACATTCTTGATGAAAGAACATTTATTAGCAGTTCTGCAAAGGCCTGGATGTGCCAAAAAATCAGGAAGTGTCAATGGGGAAAATGTGTAAATGCTTATTACAGCAGTTTCTGACTTCAGTTAAGTCACGCAAGCCACTGCATGCTGTAACAGAACCAAAGTCATGGGTTGTTATGCTTGGCTCATGTAGATTCCCAAGTCATCAAAATATTTTTGTCCGGCTTTAGTGTACTGAAGAAGAGTCAGATACTTCCCTCTGAAAACCCCTACAAGGTGAGAAACTGCTGAAAAACATAGATTAGAACACCTCTAATTATGTGGCTAGAACTACATCCTTGTGCAGATGAATATGAAGAAGAAATTATAAATATTTACAGCTCAATTTTGACTGTATATGCTGTGTGGGTTGTTTATGACTTGATTTTTGTATGTTGATTAATGCAAAAAGTAGACATTGGACCATTGGTGACATTCTTAACTTAAGAGCAGAACCAAAGAATACTTTACAGAAGTATTTCTGTCTGTCTGTCTGTCTTGTTTTTGAGGTAAATAGACAGCTCGCTGTTCTCTTTTTTTTTTCTTTTTTTTTTTTTTGTATAATCATCAATTGTTCCCCTTAGTCAGGTGGCAATACAGTGCCAAGCCTGTTGCTCAAAACCTGTTTTGTAATGCTAAAGCTGCTGGCTGTGATTCCTATCCATGTTGTGTGTCGTTTTTTTGAAGCTGGCAGATCTGGAAATGAGCATCAGCGATGCTTATAAAGTAACGCCAAAGATTCAGTGCATTTCCCAAGAACAGGTAGGAACCCAAATACCTCAGTCCAGAATACATTTGCGCATGCCCAAGGAGTAATACTTAAAAAGTAATTTTTTATTCTCAGATGACTAACATGCAAAAATGAACAAGTTTCTCCAATGTCTTGTGGTGTTTTAATCAGGGTGGTCAGATTCTGGGTCAGATTGAGATCTGTATGGACAGGCAGTTTCAGCTCATTGACTGTGAGAAAACTTCAGAGGAGCTTTGGAGCAGAGACAACGAAGTTCTGTGGCTTGCACTCAACAGCAGCTCAATCTACAGTGTGTGTGATCCATCTGTGCCAGTATACTATCCCTTAGTTGACACACTGGAGAGGACGAAGGCTCGTTAAGATACTTACACTTCCGTGCTTCTGTGCATACACGTCTTTTCCATTAGAGGTCAGCACTTGCACTCTCCAATATAGGTTTGAGACCTTATTTTAAGTCATATTTTAAGAGAAAGTTTTTTTTATAATGTATCTTTTAAATTTTAACTACAACTCTGTGTGTAACCTCATAATTTAAATAAAGAATAGAAAAAAGAATGATATATCCTTTTGAAAATGTCTAGTTTGGTGTATTTTCTTTCCCTGGCAAGTTAAGTAAATGAGAATTAAGTTATATGAATGTTGTTTACATGAATATGTAAGTTACATGAATGTAATTGCAATTTGGGCATTTTAATGTTAACCTACTGAATTTCAAACCATGGAACCAGTTGGTGAAAGCATATGAAATTTTCTGAATTATGTGGCCTGTAGTACTATACTGAAATATAAGCCCTCTTAATTTGTTAAACATTTTTTTTATTCTAACGATGTAAGGGAGTCATACATTTTTCTTTTGTTCTGGAAAGGACAGCATTGCCATGAACTCTGCTCCATTCCTTACCATGTGTGCAAGTGCTCCAGCAGTGAACAGACAATACAAATACAGTGAGATAAGCCTGGTCTGTGGAGCTCAGAGTCATCCCTAAAGGCAGGGCTATTCTACCTCATAGATTATCATTCCTAATTTCATCTATAGAACACTGTTAGTCTCTGAACTTTCAAATGAGTACAATGAAATGGTTTAAACATGTATTATATGTGCACAAAAAGGAGGATTCTGCTTGTTGGTGCCTCTAATTTCAGATTTCTCGGAGTAACGTTTCTAATGAAAGATAAATATGTTTTTTTTTCTGGAAGTAAAGAATGCATTGAAATTTGGTGGGTGATTTTAAAAAATGAGTACAGTTAACATTGGTCGATTATTTATTTAATGCTTTGCATAAAATGATTGAATACCATTAGCTATGCAATTTCTGAATATTTCAGAATGTCTGGTGTAAAGTCTTTCTGCATTTATTTATTCAAGCGTGTAATTAAGTAGGGACAGTTCAGTTTGGTCAAGACAATAGTTTTCAATGCCAGCTTAAATAATTCAATGTATTATTTCAAAGTACAAAGTTTTCCTAAATATTAACTCAATATATGAGGTATAGAAAGTTTTGAGCCAAACATTTATCAGTGAGTAATTCATTTAAATATTACTAAAGAACTATTTGTTCTTGTATGTTAAACTTGTAACTCTCAGACTTGCATGTAATCCTGACTGACACTTCTTTCCCAAACTAATATGTAACATCACCAACAGGATACCAGGATTTGCCCAGTATAGGAGTCAAAAAATGGCACCAAATGGACAGGTTTCCATTTAAACAGTGTCTGTAACTTGTACTAGTGATTTCCAACTGATCCGAATATTCCCAGACTCAAAAAGGTTCCCAGGATTTTGGGCTGTACAGTCACCTCGGAGACACTGTATTTGAGAGCACGCTGGTGATGACAATCACTTACAGTACAGTCCGTACCCTCCACAGTCATTGGCTTGACTAAATATAGTTTTAATCCTTGGAGACATCTTTGGCTTTCATTCCAACCAACTCACAGTGCATGGGAGCAAAATACATTTACAATATTTGGCAGATGTTCTTATCCCGAGAAACTTCCTTATATATTAGTATGATACTATGTTCTTCTTGTGAACTGAACCTCACTTTGCTCCACCAGATGAGTTGCAGGAGCATAATACACTTACATGTTTCATGTGGGTTTATCATGGTTTCAGTTGACTGAAACATCATATTTATTGCCGTAATAGTGAAGATGAGTATTACATTCACTACCCCCTTTTAGAAATGCCCACCCAAAACCTTCACTTCCAGGCTCCTTTATAAGGAACACCTCATAGCTGCATTTTATAGGTGTACAATCCAAAGATTGCAGCTCATTTGTAACACAAGTTCATCTTCTAAACCTGCTTAATCCAATATGTGGCTTGGGGGGACTATCCTGGCAGCACAGAGTGCAAGGTGGCAACCAACCCCAAAGAGGGCACCAATCCATTGCAGGGCACATGCAGTTACTGTTTGTATAGGTGGCAATGTTTCCTATATTTTTAATATGCAGCTAATAATTTAGCATTACCAGTACCTGATGAAGAATGACTAATGTCATTAATCAATGAGCTCCTGGTTGTACTTTAGAAATTATTTTACTGTACTGTACTTTAGAGTCTTTGAGAAAAACTAGGAGTTTAATTTAATTCAGTCAGTTCCATAAAGTCTTAGTGTGCTGTAGACTTGCATATTTGAGACCCTGTCCAACCTGTTCTGAGATCTGCTCTATGTAAGCTGACAGTTAAAACAGATCACAGTGTCAAAATGAGATCTCATATAGAAGGTATGTCATAGATCATACTGAGATGTGTACTCTTGTGATACACAAAACACATTCATCCATCTTCTTGTATCACGTTTAGTGCTCCTTGGCTAAATCATTATTCTCACATATAAAAGCATATTTTGCTTGAGTTGATTTAAACCACTTTTTGTCACCGGTAATGACTCTCAGTGATATGACTTGCTCATGCAATAACGATTACATACAGAGGCTTGTTTGTAGTGCACCTTCTTACACTGGAGCACCTTGGGGAGCTCAGAGATCATAAGACGATGTGTCTGCTCTGTGATCTGTGACTGAACCTGGCCACTGGCCTTCCTTTGTTCATTCCGCAGAGGTAGCTAGATGTAGCCATCAGTAGTTAAAGTCGTCTGAGCTGACAGCAGCCAAGGTGAATTCTGCCCCTGGCTGTTGCTGAAACCTTCTCCTCTTGGGTATTTGATTGCAGTTATGGAGAGACTGAATAATTCCTGCTGGGGAGAAGAGGGGACTCACCATAGACAATATAGTCTGTATACACTCTATGGGACACCTGAAGCCAACTGGGAGCTCCTTGGTTTATTAACAGAGGTCAGAAAGGATTGTGTATCTGTCTGCGTGTGTGTGTATTGTCATATAATCTCCTCCTTTTTACAAGGTGGTGACAGAATGAAGCTATGGCCTGGCACTGAATTGTAAACACCTAGAGACAATCTAATTCTCTACATTGTGATCTAAAATCTAGGAGAATTCCATACCATTAAACCCGAGAAAAGGCTGTGCAGATTTTCCTACAAATCCTTTAGTGAACTAGAAAAGTGCTACAAATTCTCTGCATCTTGGGATCCAAGCCAGACACTACATAATTTGTCTCCCAGTAAAGCCACTATGTCAAATGGCCTTCTTTCTCAATTGCACTGGTGTTTTTTGCAGACTTTTTGAAGAAAGTCGCCCACAGCCAAATAATTGTGAATGCCTTACAAGACAATGTGCAATTACAATTTGACAATAGCACGAGACATGGCAATAATACTGCTTTTGACTTTGGCATTATATGCAGCAGCCAAAGAGATAACAGCAGGTGAACAGGGAGATGGAATGTCAATGAGAATTTCTACTGTCCTGGCTTCTCCGAAAGTGATAAATAGTGATCTTTTGGTGTGTGCAATATCTAGGTTGTTTGGATATGTGTACCCATGATTATGAGTTTGCTGTGCACTGCCACATATCCAGGCAGACCTTAATGCAGTTTGTCTAATCTTTCCTCACATTGAAGCTGCCCACGTATTTGATGCTGTCATCAATTATTACTGCACGTTTGCTGTTTCCTCTGCATTTGCTGCAGTAGTTGTGACCCTTCTATGCTGAGGTTCATTTCAAGAGGCTCTGCTGATGCTTGAGCCTCATATCATGATTAAAATGTGACACTCTGCACTTTCTCCAGCTGTACTACACAGGAGGATTTACACCCCATTACAGACACATACATCTACGATGGGACCACTGCCCTGTGAAGCCACACTATCACACACTCACACATACACACGCAATGGGACCACTTTCTTGAGAATCCACACCATCAAACACACACCTGTAATGGGACCACTTGCATGGGAATGCACACTATTACCCACGCACACCTGCATTGGCACTTCCCTGCACTTCCCTGCAGTGCTGTGTGATAGGCTGGGGTGCATAGGAAGCTGACTGCAGATGTTCCATCAGTGATTATTCATCAACAGAATGCACTGCTGTGCATTGCCTCCCTATAGTGTCACCCGATTTCTTATGGCTAATTTCATTTTGCTAATTGGCTTCATGTTGTCTGCACTCTAGATACAGGTGGTGGAATATATTTCCTAAGGGACTGCAAATGGTTGCCTAAGTACACTGTGCAACTATTGTGAAGTAATTCCTGTTCGTTTCACAGTTGAGTTTTGTCAGCTGAGTTTGTAGGCTCTGCCACAAAAGGGTTGAAAATTACATTTCCTAAACAAATGTTGGCCCCATTAATTTTGTCTGTATTTATACTTACAATGATAATAATCAGAATCAAAGTACTAACATATACTATATTTTAATCACCATGTGTTGTCTATTGTAACATGAACATGAAAATGAAGTAATAAAATATTTGTTTTTACTACGAAAATTAATCATTAATATTTAACTTCATAACCTTTCATTCTAACCAGTGTTATTGGAGGCTTAGATGATACTCTCTTAGTTTCTTTTTCTTCATTTAATATTTTTTCTTTATTTAATGAACAATTTAGTGTTCAATGCATACTTAAAATAAACTTATGCTTATTAATAATTCTTTCCAACAGATCACAAACTGCTTTAATTTCTGTAACTGGAGCTGCACTGGTACCATCACCACTAGCCAAGTTGTAAGAAATCAGACATTCTGTTCTCTTCTGTATGATCATAACTCCTATTCACTTTCTAAAACTGAGTCACTCTGAGGGGGAAGAGGTGACATGTTACTCCATCATTAAGTCTCAGTCACTTAATGTCATCAAATTTCCATTAAATATTATTTTTCTAAACTATACCTAAAACCAGAAAAAAAAACTATTTGGGTGAAATGTCATGAGCCAGCATCTGCACTATGGCAACATTTTGTCATCAGAGAGTTGGCATCAGTGTTTCTAACACATCGTGTCAGTCACCTTAGTATCAGATGGACAACTGGTACACTTGGTTCTATCAGATGAACAGATGGTTCTTCTGAGACTCTTCATGCATGTCAATGTTGAGCAAGCAAATTTACAAAATTACATCCATCCCCAATGAGAAATCTTAAATTAACCTCAAGATACTTGAAACAGTAAAGGATCATCCTTAAATTTCATGTTTTAACCCTCTTGATGAAAGGAATCCAAAGTGACTATCTTCAAAGTGTCATCTAAGACAATTTCTTCAGGATTTGAAAAAGACTCAACTGGCCAGCAAGCCAACCTAAAATTCCTGGTAATAAACAACTTGTGCAGTACATCAGAGGGCTGTAAGGTCACATGTCTCACCACTTGTCTGATGGCATCTATCCTGCAAAGAGGTCATGCATTTCTATTTAGAAAGTAAAGCACCCAGAACATGTCTTCTGCCTGGCTCTTAGCTAGCTTAGACTCCATTCTTCTGCTACCATTGTGTCATTCTCATGAACTCTCCACAAGAATTCCAAATAAACCCAGTGTACCGCATATAGAAATTGTACTGTAAAAAGTTGTACATTCCCTCCACTTTTTAATCTGAGTGTGAGACAAAGAGTCCCACACACAATTAAAGCATTTTGTGCAAACCATTAAAATATTGTTTTGACTTGTGTGCAAACTCTTTTGTGCATCAAACTGATTTTTACATTTACATTTCTGACATTTAGCAGACACTCTTATCCAGAGCCACTTACAAAAGTGCTTTGTCATCTACTCATACTGTGCATCATATCCAGTACAATAGATAGAGTATAAGACATCAATGAACTACAATACTACTGGATAGAGGAGTCCATGCTGATGCCTAGAAATAATTACAAGTCCAAACAACAATAAGAACTGATACCTGGGAGGAAGAAAAAAGAAAAAGTAGTGTAGTACAGGATGTTACAAGAGAATAATCTATTTCAGTAAGTGCATGATCAGTGGTCATTTCAATACAGTGCAAATGGATGGGTCTTCAGTCTGTGACTGAAGACAGCAAGGGACTCTACTATTCAGACAGTCAGTGGAAGTTCATGCCACCATCTGGGAACCAGGACACAAAAGAGAACTGATGCTTGTCTTCCATAAGACTTGATGGATTTCAAGACAAACCATACTTGAAGGTTAAAATATTAGAGGCACAGAGTGGGCTTTTACTATTGTCGTGATGTAGGGAGGGTCTGAGCCATCCTTGGCTTTGCAGGAAAACATCACATTTATAAATCTGATGTGAGCAGCTACTGGAAACAAGTGAATGGAATGCAACAGTAGCATAGCATGTGTGAACTTCTGAAGATTGAAGACCAGCTGTGTTGCTGCATTTTGGATCAATTGTAGGGGTTGATGGCCTGTAGAAGAAAACCATCAAGTAGTGAGTTACAATCATCAAGATGACAAGCGACTGAGCACCTGGGTAGCCTTCTGAAAGAGAAAGGGTTGAATCCTTTGCAAAGGAGAAACCTGCATGACTGGGTCATATTTGAAACATGAGTTGAGAAGGAGAACTGGTCATCCAAAGTTACACCAAGGCTACATTCAAAGGAACAGTAAAGTCACGGTGAAGATAAGGAGTTCCTGGGATATACAGAAGCTCTTGCTGGGGTTGCGCTTCAGGTGGTGAGCTGTTATTCATGAAGTAATGTCAGCGAGGCATCCTGAGATACGACTGGAAACCTGAGTGTCCAAATGTGGGAAAGAAAGGATTAGTTGAATGTCATTCATGCAACAGTGGTAGGAGAAATCATTATTACATCACCAAGAAAGCAAGTTTAAAGAGAGAAGACTGAGTCCTGAGGGACACCATTGAAAAATTTACATGTGGAGTAGATGTGGATCCTCTCCAATGTTGCCTGAGAGGACTGTCCCTCCAGATATAATGGGAACCCTTTCCATGTAGAGCCAATGATCCCAAAGTCAGAGAGAATGGACAGATATTGTAGTTTAGTTTGTTAAAGTCTTTAGAAAGATCCAGAAGAATAAGGACAGATGAAAATTTGGCTTCTCTGGCAGCATGAAGCTTCTCAGTTACTGTTATGAAGGCACTGCTATGAAGTTTCTGTGGAATACACAAGTTTAAAAACTGAAAAAATATATATTTATATTGTGATAAATTAGCATCCATGAAAAACCTGAGTCAGGTTTCTTATAAGAACAAAGTTTTGTATTTGCATTAGTGAAAGAAGTATATCACAATTAATGATAAACAAAATAATGTTTCTTGATGTAAATTCTACATTTGACATCATTGATCACATACTTCTAAATTGTCTATAATACTGTATAGATCTCTCTGGAACTGTACTAATGTGATTTGTGACTGATTTAGCTGTTAATCTAGGTGAGCAAAACTGGATAGCATGATATTCTCTATGATGAAGCACTTGGCTCTGTGCTAGGGCAACTAATTCTTTCAATATATGCTACCATTAGTTCAGATTTACAGTGATAATTTTCATTATTCAAATGATATGCAGGCACATTCAGATGTTATACATCTCTGTCATTAATGATTTGATACATTATTTGGACTGGATTAGAAATCCCAGTTTTCATAGTTTTTTTTGTTTGTTTGTTTGTTTTTATGGAAGTTTCTAAATAGTCAGCAAAAAGGATACCACTTGTTCCAAATACTGCAGCTGCAGTATTAACTCACACAAGAACAACATACCTCAGTAGCATCACAAAGCCATTTATTGGTTTGAAGTTCTTAATTGCATAGTTTGTTCATAATGCCTGAATGAAAGTAATGAAAATGTTTCAGAGTGAGTTTTATCATCAAGTGTATGTCCCAAAAGATAAGCACCTGATGCAGATGGGCTATGATTTATTTGATCTGAGTTTATAATTCTACCATTTATATTTGTTTGGTATCTTCAGTTGCAAATTGTAGAACAGCTAAAATCTCAGTTTTAACATTTGCACTTAATGATTTAATATTATCATTTTTAAGATGTATTTTAAATATATGATATATATGAAGTAATTATTATTAGCATTAATATTCAACACAATTTCTACATAAAATCACAGACTGATTTACGTAGGAACTCCGATTATTCACTTCTGTAGAATACACAGTTTCAATCAAACACATCGGCGAGGCTTTCTGATTTTTTGGCCAATGTGAGCTGTGCTATCTGTTCACTTTCATCAGCCATCCGGATGTCTAGAGTTTTCCACCGTCAGCCGACCAGGCAGAAGAAGGGCGGCGTGATTGGATGCTAAGCAACCCGAACATTTGGGAGAGAGCTAAGGGTTCACGTTAGTAAAGCGAGTCGCACTGACTACACACCGTGACAGTGAAAGTGGTGCTGAGAACAGCGCCTGTCATATTGCCATGCCGTAATACAACTCAGTACAGCGCCTGCGTGAATAGGACAGGTCAGTGCAGACTGCGTTTTTGGATCTGCGTGCGTTACTTTGTGGTCGGCCATCCTGCTTAAAACTCTGTATTATGGATTAGGGAATGGGTGGCTGAGAAGCCACTGTAAATCCCTGCTGGAGTCCGCTGATCTGGGTTTAATCACAGGACAAAGATAAATTGCACTGAGAGGATAACAGACCGAATTGGGACAATGGATACGAACATGCGGAAATTCACAGTTCGAAGATGGTTTTCCGTGTACCTGCGTAAGAAGTCTCGGTCGAAAAGCTCGAGTCTATGCAAACTAGACGTGAGTGTCTTTTTTTTTTCTCTCGAAAAACCGTTATGCTTGTTTGAAGTTATGAGTTACACCAGTGCAGTACACAACTACATATTCCGCTGTTGCTACGCAAAGTTGTCGTGGATGCAGATATTTGGAGTCATTTATGTCATGGAATTTCTTGCGGGTAGTCGAGGCGAAGTGCATGAGTGAACAAACTAAAGTGGCTGTCTCCTCCACAGATATCATATGGATAAAGTATTTTACATAGACTGTATCATTATAGGCTCAGACAGAAATTGTGTGTATTTTCTGATAAACAATATCCCTTTCAGGTGTGTTAAACTTGAAACGTGAAATTATTTTGCAGAAAATCTGTTAAAATGTCGTGAAGGGCTTGTCATGCAAAAAGACTTAAACTGTATGTGTCCTGTACATATACGATATCACTGATTCATTTATCAAATATTTTATTGTGGATCTGGGTTACTGTTACCGTTACCGTTGAAAACACCCCCCAATAGCCTACCGTAAGATACAAATCACTAGTAGGCTACGGTTGTTAGAGAACCAAGGAGATTAAATACGTTTTGTCAGTAAAATGTGGCCTATTTTAAAGAATTTAACATTAGTGAACAGTAATGTACATTAACAGTGTACTCTTATTTTCGTAGTTTGTTTTCAAGCAGCTATCGACACATACGCATCCTGGTTTTGTTTGTTTGTTTGTTTGTTTTCTGCTAATTTGTCTGCTAACCAAGATAATCGACCTTGGCATGCCTACCTGTTTGAATACTTGTTAAACTGTAGTTCATCGAGAAGTGTATTAGTGTGACGTTAAGTTATGATTTTTCCAAGTATCCACTGGATGAAATTGATGACGGATTTACTAAGTTATCATTCTTTATTAATTATTCTATTATAGTGTAATGATTCATTTCATTATTGTTCTTACATGGAACCTATTAGTCATTATTTAAGTAATGGAATAAAGTAGGACTGGACAAATGATGCTGGACAAAATGAAGGAAAATATCTGCACAATTCTGAGACAATAAAATGGTCAACATATGCAGGCACTTTGAATTTAATTATGTGGATTTATTGAATTTAATTTTGCTGTCTGCCCTTTAACTTCTGTGTCATCCCTCATCTGTGTGCCTTGTTATGTAAATATACAACTAAATGAGTATGGACATAATCAGGTTAGTAACTTAGATGCTACAAAGTTGCTTTGAGAGTAGACCTTAGTGAGGGAAGAGCTGTCCAATGGAAGAAGTGGAAATGATAAATCAGGACCTGTGTACAATTCTGTAATATTATATTATGTATTCATTCATGCCTAGCTTCCTAAAATGTAATGCAGGGGTGCCCACTGTCAGGCCTGGATACCTGCCACCCTGCAGAGTTTGGTGCCAACACACCAGGCAGTAATATTCAAAATCTGCCCAAGGCCTTGATTATCTGGACAAAGCATTAAAAATAAGATATGCATTGTAATAGATTACCAGGCCCAGATCTGGGCATCTCTGGCATAAAAAGAAATGAGATTATACTTGTCAGGAGAACTTCATGATATGGTTATGGTTCTGTATACAACTGCCTGAACCTGATAAACCTGAAAACCTTGCTGTGAGGAGGTGGTGCTGTGATAATGTGTCACATATCTGTTACCAGAAGGTCATAGGTTCAATGCCCAGCATGTTTTTCATTAAAAAAAAAACAAAAAAAAACATTATTTAAAGGTCTGGAAACCAGAACCTAAATTATCTGTGTCCAGGTTCTCGACTTTGTCCTTCAAAAAGTCAAAAAGACCTTAAGCTTGCAGAAGAAAGGTAATAAGACAAATCTTGTGTTGCATTTTAGAACTTTTTGTCTCAAATGGGACAGTTCCTTAATAGCTGTTATGAGAACCGTGAAAAGCTGCTAGATGACACTGCTAAAAGTTCACCTACAGTTAAGAGCTGAACCACATCAAGCCTCTTTGCTGAAGTAAAAAAAGAACTTCCTGGAACATAACCCATTCATGAGAATTTCTGTGGGGATTAAAGTCCAGTTAAACACTCCTCCATGTGGGAGCGTTTGAGTATACTTTTTCAGTTGTGTACTGCACAAAGCCTGCAGTATATGGGCTGTTTTGGAGGAAGACACCTGCCTAGAGGCTAAAAATAATGCATCATACCTTAGAGCCAATACTGCCATTTGGCCCCTAGATAGTGGAGCCTTCAGTATACCAGGGCTCAACTGCTACTGGCACTGCGACCGCTCAGCCCCAGGAGCTGCTGTAAGCAAGCAGCAGGGCAGTGTAACAGAGCACATGTTGTACAGAGAGGCCGGGCAGTGTAACAGAGCACATGCTGTATAAAGAGGCAGGGCAGTGTAACAGAGCACACATGGCACGGCCTATGGCCAGTGCTGCTATATAATTTGTCCAGCTTGTTAAGTAAATGTAATGAACAGGTGATGCTCACTCCAGACAAACCTTTGCCCTTTTGAGGTATTAAAGGTATTTGAAACCTTTCCTAGGCAATGGCCTGCTCCTAAATCAGGATTAAAATATGGGGAATTTATATTTAGGACTCTTGAACCACTGGCAGTATATGCTGCACTGTCCAACAAAGGGTTGGGGTTTTTTGTTTTTTTTTTGGTCTCTATCAACTATAGCACAGCTAGGCACCAAGGGAATTTTGAATGCTTTGAACACAAAGGATATTTTGGGTTATTGATATTGTGACTTTAGAGGCAGTCTAGGCATGAAGCAAAATGGGATCTTTTGCATTATGATCTGTTTCCTCTTTGTGATCTAAATTGATGTTTGGTATATTGCTTTTGCTATTCTTTGCATTCGTCTGTCACTCACACACACACACGCACGCACGCACGCACACACACACACACACACACACACACACACACACACACACACACACACTATTCAAAGTGCAATATGATAGTAGTTTTAGTTTTATCAAGACTTGAATAAAAAACACAGTAGAGAAGGTATAAAGGAGCATCATGCCTTTCAATATGTTTTCATTGTTCATTACCTGTCCCACTGTCAATGGTGGTTTGTGGGTCATGCAAATTAGGTTTGAGAATCCGCTTCAGTGCTGAAGAAGCACCTTCAGTTCCAAAGCACTCCTAGTACCCATACATATCCAGAGACCTAGTATGGCACTGCCAGGTTTTGCATTGTGCAGCACACGAACAGCAGCATCCCAAAATGTATTACTTAGGCAGCATTCATTTAATGCTTCAGTCATGAGACCAGGTTTATGATCATGCACTGAACACTACGTCAAAGTAATTTTTTTCTTCTTTTTCTAAATGCATTGCAACCGGCAGTGACGCTGCCTGTGGGGTGGAACGACATGTCTGGTTCTTTTTCATGTCGCGGTCTTAAGGTGTCCATTCTCATATGGAGTGCGCAATCAAACATCCGAAGAGCTCTGTGAGGAATGTCGCACAGAGTGTGTGTAGCGCACAAAGTGAGTCACGCACTTATGCAAAAATGCGCTGCTGCCCTCTGCTCTCAAGCCATATTTGCCTGTTAAGATTAGAGGTCAGTGTATTAAATCCCGTGCATAGAAAAGAAGGGGGAAAAAAAAGATTCCATAAAGGAGCTCATTTGTTATGCTATCCCTTGCCTAAGAAGCCCCTAAGCTGATTGGTTTACTTTTGGAAAACCTTAAAGATCAATGAATGAAAACAGAAAGTGCAGTATATGTTTTCTGCTCAATTCCCCGAGCTCTCTCTGCTAGCCTCGGGTCAAGTGTTGAAACAGCTAAATGCAGCTGCTGCAATGTATTGCATCAGGTATGCCTTACAACCTACTGCAGTACAGGTTGGGGTTCTGGGCCTGCATGGTCACATGCTGGCACCAAGTGTCATGTGTGGCATGGACAATGAACAGAGTGAGTGAGCTAGTGGTCAGGGAAAGTTGCCCACTGTTCAGTACCCTGTCATGCATATCAGCTCCTCTGTAATATATAATGTATGGTATTGTATGGTAAAAGAGGGCTTTTTTTTTTTCAAGAGTATGAATTTTTTGTAGGAGATGCAAAGGAGCTACAGCGCTGTTTTATAGGGATAACTGCAAGCTCCCCCTAAGGCTTTTTCCTCACCAAAGTCACCCTCACCTTACTCATTAATGGTCTAGACCTGGATTTATGATAAGCTGCTTTGTGACAATGTCTACTGTAAAAGGCCCTCTACAAAAATACAAACAAAAAAAGCTAAAATAAATTTAACTTTGCATGTTGACAGGAATATTCTGACTGCTGAAACAGACGCAGATCCTTTTTATTTAAAATGTAACCTTTTCCAAGAAGCATCCTAACATTATGTAGTAAGTATAGATGGGTCTATGGGTATAGTGTTTTAAAGTGTGAAGAGAAGGGCCTACCATTTACATTTACATTTAAGGCATTTAGCAGACGCTTTTATCCAGAGCGACTTACAAAAGTGCTTTGTCATTTACTCATAGAATATGTACTAGAGCAATACAGTAGGTTAGAATCAAACATACCAATGAACTAGAATACTGTAGAATACAGGGATGAATGTTGATACCTAGAAGTACAAAATACATAAGGTCTATCTTAAACAAGTGCTATAAACAATAAGTGCTATACTTTCTTAAACAACATAAACAATACCCCACAACTATAAATATAAAGTATGTCTAGCAAGAAGCAGAACCCAGATGAAGTGTTTTGCATTTATATTTATGTAGAGAATATACAAAGGCAATGTTTTCTAAGAGATGAGTGCATACTTAGTCTCCGCCCATTATGATGACTTCAAACATGATTTTCCTCATTAAACATTAAAAAGGAGTGCCTATATATTGGAAGGACAAGATGAACCCAAAAAGGCCTATTATACCGTGGACTCATTCTAAACTCATTCTAAACCAATTACATCTTAGCACACAGAGGATGAGGTGGTGCTAGCATGAAACAAGAAAGAAAAAAAAAACAAAAAAACATCAATTTCCTGTTCATTGTGATCGCTCCTCCTTTTTCCCTCGGAATCTCTGGCTTTCACGTGAAACCACCCTTTGTGGTTTCAATTATTATTTGCTGTCTCTGGGGTAAGAGTGGATCATTTTCTTGTTTCCTGTTAGATATCCTGGTGGTTATAACTCTTGCCAATAATTTTTGTTAGTCTTCTAAATGTAAGAAAAACATCAGGAAGAAAAATGGACCTTTAGCAAAGGCAAAAAAGGAGGTCAAACAAAGGATATGTAGCAAGAAGGTGGCTTCACAAGGAGGAGCAACAAAAAATCTCAACATGGTCTGGCTTTATTGGTCCTCGCTACCTGTCAGTTATTTTCTGTGCACACAGTACATATAAAGGTAGGCTACTGCTAAGCATGCCCTTGGGGAAGGGGTTTTAAAGAATGATCTGGATGGAGGACATCTGATTGAAGGGAGGGGGTGGATTTCTTCAGGGGGCGAATTCACTTGTAGTAGCTTTAAAGAGCTCTTAAGTCTTTGATGGTGTGGCTATTTGGAAAAAACCTGAATCATCAGTATGGGCCATTTTAGCTGATAGCAGTATGACCTCCTACAGGGACAGTATATTCACACAGATGTCATGCTGACCTCCTGTTTCCTGGTTCGTCTTCCCTCTGGGCTTTTTATAAAAGTTTTTTTTTTTCTAAATCCAGCAGTTGAAATAGCGCATTGCCCCAATGATCTGAAACAGCTGCCAGACTGGATCATGTCATTCCTCACCCGCTGCAGGGACTGTGGGCCAAGGGGAATGAATCACCATTCACTTGTAGTTGGAGGTCTGCAAATTATTTCGTACACTGAGAGATTCAGTCAGTGGATTTTGAGACCATCATGCTATATGACATCGTCTCTACGTAATGATAATGTGATGTGCTGTGATGTGCTGTTTGCATTTGTTCTTGGTCCATAGTCTGGCTACACATCTTGTTTCCTTCAATACTTACACTGTTAGTTTCTAATGTTCGGTTATGGTTTGAGACCATTAAGAATAAATTGTAGTTATATATTATCTGTAGTAATGCAATACATCTGAAGTTTCCAGCTGGATTTCATTAACAATTAGAAAAAAACACAAAGGCCCATTTGTCCATATTATGTAATATGACCCAGACTCTTCGATGTTAGATTTCCAGGAATATGTCATACTCATATTTTAGAGATATGAATAGCTACTTACTATTGAACTGTTTCAATGCAGAAAAAAAATGGTTTAACCCATTTTAATTTTATTTTGTTTTGGACATATTAAACTGCTGTCCAGATATACATCTTTGTTGAGAAGCATTTATTTCAAAACTATGCATAACAATAAGAAGTAAAAGAACTGTGGTCTGGCAACCAAAAATCAGCATAGTTACTGAATATGCAGATCATTGGAAGAGCCTGCCCAGGAACAGAACATGGGGGAGGGGCAAAGGTGATATTTTCTTGCAGTGCATGCGTGTGTGTGGAGCAGCAACTGGCTATAGTGGATCTTACACAACTTCCATCTCACTGCTGCTTAACACTTGTTTTGTTCTGCAAGGGCTCAAGGATTCAATAAGCCACTTGGTGCAATTGTGGTTGGTGAATATGAAATATCTGGCTTTGACCTAATCTGATTATTAGGCATTGAAATGCTGCAGTTGCCTCTTAACCCATATGTCCTGAAGAGTACTGGTGAGGTTCTTGTCCTTATCTAATGTAATTATAAATAATTACAAATATATTTGTTTTTGTTTTTGAAGTGTATTGTCCTTTAAGGTGATATTTAAAAAATGAGTGATTAGGCTCTTTATATCCAGTCTCTATGTATGGAGACTAATTGGTCTCAGTATCTCAGTTTGAATATGTGATTTTGTAATGCCATTTTTGTGAAGCACCGTCCTGCAGCTGTTCAGACAAATTAGTTAGGGAAAGTCCTTGAGGATTTGTGATATCTTCTGTATTAGTATTCTCTGCCATAACAAATTGAAATGACTCGGTTAAAACTGTCGGCTATTTATTGAGAATTAACATTTGTCCATGTTTAAAATTTTGTTTGTTGTGATGTGACGAGCAGTTATATCTTCAGTCCTGCCTTAGAGGTTAGACATGTGACATGTTATGTTAACGTGACAGAAATTTCAGGAAGCCATTTGTCTGTGCGCAGATAGCCCCCACATGAGTACTCTTCAATCTCAATCTACTAATTACTTAATTTTAATAAAAATAGTTTTACTTTCCATGGTCTATATACAAAAAAAGAAAAAGAAAACCCAATTGAAGATTTGGCCTCTTCTGTCTAAGTTGTCCATTATGTTGATCAAGTAGTTCAGCACATTCATTACTTAGTTATAATGGCCCTCTTGGCATCCTGCATTGCACAAAGGCACTCTTAGCTTATTTACTTTCATGGGGCATGAGATAAGCTGGTTTAAGAGGGCTTTTAGTTGTGTCAGTCACGCATAGCCTTTGCAGTGACGTATTCAGCTTGGTGGCACGTGCCCGTAGGATGCTGGAGAAACCACTGCAGGGGCTCCTATGCTGGTGCCCCCTGCCTTTGGGAAGGGGGATAGACCCCACAGCTCACTCTGCTTTCGTTACACTGAGCCTGGGTCTTCATTAAGGTTCTGTCTGTCTCAGAGAACCACAGCCAAAGCACTTGACGTTTCAATGTCGTTCGTTGCCACCTCTTTTGGTATTGTTGCAGAGAAAGGGCGGTTGTCTTTACTGCTACAAGCTCACCTTTTCTGTGATGTACAGTACAGCCGCATGAGGGACAAAGTGAAAATACCTCATCATATTTAATATCAGATGTATTTATGGGTATTCAGTTGCTATGTACAATGGATCTGTTTACTCCAGCATCCTATTAGTCAGAATGGAAGCTGGTAAAATCAATCTCGCTCTCTCACACACACACACACACACACACACACACACGCACACACACACACACACACACACACAGGAGTTTGCAGTAGGAGTGTTTGTTTTGTCTCTGAACCATCTGTTGCTCTTGCAGGATGACAGCATTCTAAAAGAAATTGATATAAGCAACCATGTGAAAGAAGGCTTTGAGAAGGCAGACCCTTCCCAGTTCGAGCTTCTTAAAGTTCTGGGACAGGGTTCCTATGGAAAGGTGAGTTTAAAAAAAAGAAAAGAGGAAAACAAGAAAAGGCAGTAGTTGACTAAAACTATATTTGCTCTGGATTGCTAGGAACTGACAGTGCTATTAGCATTTCTGTGGAGATGGATTTCTTTTGGAAACTAATGGATTCCATGGAAAACTTATGGATTTTTTTTTTCCTGATTCACAGGTATTTTTGGTGAGAAAAACCAAAGGAACAGACACAGAGCAACTCTATGCCATGAAGGTGTTGAGAAAGGCAACTCTAAAAGGTAACACTCAGCGCAGTATTTGGAGAACTACAGCAGTAGTCCTAATGTCACATCTTGGAAACATATCTCCAGAACAGGTGTGCATGACATATGTCGGCCTTGGATGTGAAGCGCCGGGTCCGCTCTGTACAGTAACAAATCTGCACGTGGCATTTGAGCCCTGCATGTGTTAGTATATGACTCATCCCTGGGAAGATGAAGGAGCTGGCAAGCTCTCTGAGTGCTCTTTTAAAAATGATCTGAATCGTCATAAGATTAGCAGCAGAGAGCATTTGTGCTCGAATGCCTAGCCAGTCCTGCAGAGTGACCATTTTGCAGTGGTACAGCGTTCCTCAAAACTGCCTTCAATGGAATAATGAAACTGACGCGACATGGTAGCTTGTCAATCTAAAGTAAATATGGGTGTTGCAGGCTATGCACTTAAAGGGTTACTTAAAGATGCTACTTCACTTTTCAGTTGTATATTACCTTCCCACAGGTTATAAGGCACTCATTGCAGGAAGAGGTTTCTTAGTATGTGGACATTAGAAGGAATAAGTGGAAGGAGACTTCTCACCTTTTTCATTTACATGCCTAACTTTTATACTTCTAAGAAACTGTAACATTGAGCAGTAAGGAGGCGGACGCATGTGCTGAGTGGAGCGAGATTTACTAGGGGCAAACCCAAAATCAGGGTCATTAAGGCAGTCCAGGGTCACAGAACAGACACGGAGAGTACGAGGAAACATTACAAAACAAAAACACACAAAGGCTAACTAGGGAAGCAGGCTGGGAACTAAGGCTAGGAAAGACAAAGAGTACAAAGAAACAACCATCAAACATCCAAACAGTCAAACATTAATTCAAAATGAAACAAACAAACAACAGCCATGACCAAGGCACACAACAGGGTTTAAATACATGAACTCGAAACAAGGGACAGGTGTACACAATCAAACATGTGAGGACAAAACAAAACTATGGAATGGAACAAAACACAAGACAGGGAAAACACGAAACATGGAAGGGGCTGAATGTGACAGAAACCCGTGAACTCCAGTTGGAAAATGAAAAATGCTCAGTATTAAAGTACTAAATGAAGAAATTGATAACGAAATGAGAACAAAATTTTTACAAAATGCTGCCGGTTTAATCATACTCCCCTTAATGATTCACAGTTTAATCACAATAAACAAATTGTCAGTGCCCAGAGTCATGATGATTCATCATGTTTGTTTCAGAGACGATTGCACAGCCTGTCCACAGCTCACGTAACTCACTCACTTGGAGTAACCATGGTTACTTTCTGGAGTTTTTTTGACATGGGAATCACCATCCGTTGTTGGTCTTGTGCAAGTTTTTCATATACTTGCAAATCAAATTAATACAACCAGTGAAGGTGACACAGGGAGCAAAGAGCACCACATTAGCATTAGCAGTGCCTCCCTGAAGGGTAGGGTGGCCAGACGTCCAGTTTTAAACTGGACAGTCTGTTTTTCAGCACTCTGTCCTCCGTCTGGCAGAATGCTTGGACGCACACTTATTTGTCATCCTGGAGTGAACTGGTAGTTGCTTTTCATTGATCAATATTACATTATTGTATTACTGGGTCACATATACCAAAGCTAATGCCTTGTAACCCTTTGATTGAACAGATGTACTTTACCTACCAGCTAACCACAGAAATTCCTGTTAGTTAGATATGATGTGTTCAATTAAAAATAACTTCACTCAGCACATCCTTTCCTTTTGCGGTCAGAACATCCTTTCCTATTGAAGAGTAGGAAAGTATGAATTTCATGCCTTCTGTACCCTATGTCAGACTTGAATACTGAAAATAGGTCCTAGGTTTGTTGATTAATGCTATTTACATTACAGATTTTAGATCAAATTGGCCACCTTTGTTAGCTGGCTTTATTATGGTTTTAAATTTGTGTGTTTTATCCCTGTCTCCTGTATGTCCTCATTTTGGGGAGTGTGATATCTTCCATTTAGTGGTTTTAAAATTACAACCCTATTGGAAGGATCACCCAGCAATGCATCTCTTTTGATTCTACTGTTAGCAGCAGATGGTTATTCTAAATGATGTAAAATGAAGAGCTAAGAGCTAAACCTGTTATTTTTTTAGGATTTCTCTTGAACCTGCTAACATTGCTGATAGCTAAAGGGGACAGATTAACAGGGTCACAGAGTGTGAACTCTTACCAATAGGAAAGCACCGGCCAAGTTAGCTTCTTTTGTGGAAGCATTTTTAGATGTTGGAAATGCACTGTGCTTCTCATTTGTGTCTCATGTGCAGGAAGGTTTGGAGTGCACTGGGAACGAGGAATTCTTCAGCTCTATTTTAGTTTGTTTTAGCTGCAGGGTGTTCATGAAGCAGATGTAGTGCCCAGGTGGTTGAGGTTTTACCACATGAGCAGGTTGTGTTCAAGTGGAGGGTGGTCCTGAAGTTAGAAGTAGAGAATCTTCTAGAACCCCTTACTGTCTACGTTTGATTCCATGCATAACCCCTTTGCTTTCCTTTTCCCTTCCAAGTGCGGGACAGGGTGCGGTCCAAAATGGAGAGAGACATCCTCGCTGAGGTCAACCATCCTTTCATAGTCAAGCTTCACTATGGTGAGCGGGCTCCCTTCTCAAAGCATTAAAACTGCCAAATGTTATTGCACACTTGCTTTAAAAAATCACATGAAAAGCATTTACAATAAAAAACGGCTTTGTAAAGCATCCTTTTAGCCAGAACTTATAATATATGTCAGTCACGAGCTCTGGTTGGGAATACTTCATAATGTGTACCTGTATTTGTTACTGTGTAAAAGGATTGCAGTCACATGCGTCAGCCAGCACCTCTTAAGATTCCAGACAAGTGTGTGGTGAGTGAGAGGGCTGCTTTGATGTGATGCTTGTTTTGTTGTACTTCCATGCAGCTTTTCAGACAGAGGGGAAGCTCTATCTCATCCTGGACTTCCTTCGAGGAGGCGATCTCTTCACCCGTCTCTCCAAAGAGGTCAGTTCACCTTGAGGGGAAGGTATCATGGATGACTTGCATTTGTGAGTCTCACACTGGCACGCTCATGGAGGCATTTGAATTGGAAAAAATATATATGTGCCCATATGTCTGATTTCAAATGTGGTTAAGATGCATGTACTTCAACACTCACCAGTTGCATATTTGGTACTTATGATAAGAGGCACATTTTTTAAAGTGTACAATAACAGGCACAGTTTGTCAGTCATCCACTTCACTGACCACAGGACCACTGTTGATTAGATATTTTTGAATGGTAGGCCATTCTCAGTGCAGCTTTAATACTGACATGGAAGGGGCAGGTTGTGGGTGTTGAGCTGGCACAAGTTTATCATGCACAGCAGTGTTGCTTGGGTTTCTACATGTCAGTTTCAGTGCTAGGATGACACTGGTGCTACACAAAAAATTAACCTGCCATAGTGGTCCCATGGTCAGAAACTGACCAGTGAAAGAGATCAGAGGATGGATAACACTAATTGTGCATGTCAACTGATGAACTATAGACTGTAATTGTATAGTGCATCCTACATGTTTGAGATGAAGTGGTGTTCCTAAAGCTTGTTCAGTATGTATGTTCATTTATTTCCATTCATTATATAAGGTGTCCCTAAGTTTGCTTTCAAGTGTACTTGTGCAAAGTGGTTTGATATGTGTCAGCTCATTTAACAGAGGATATGACTTCCTGGTGCAATAACATCATTCTAACTTGGTACGGAGATGGTTTTCTAATGAAGATTTATACTGGGAATGTTGAGTAATTAAAGGCATGTCTGCCAGCTGTTCCCTGAAGACGTGACCCACCGTGGTGTAATTATTACTACAAGTGCTTCACGATAATTCTCCCTAATGGACTGGTTGATTCTCTTGATTGCATCACTTATCTCTCCTATCTGCTGGATTCGATTAAAAAAAACACTGTTCTCACAGTTTTGCCCCCTCTTGGTAAAACTCAGAAGAGAGATGGAATCACAGCTGATTTCTGATCTCAAGTCTACGATTGTTGCTGAAGAGAATATGCCCTTGCAAAGCCGACACCCTGCATATTATGGTGGGTGAAGTGTCTTCAAACGGCAGTTACAGGTATTGCTGCTACAAAATACAAGTCTCTATCGTGTCCTGTTTCTAGAATACTAAGCTGTTTTACACTGAATACTTTCTTTGGTGTTACCTTGACAGTTGGCATACATGGGGGACTCTGAAACAGATAGTTCTGTGTGTTGAGTATTTTGCTCATGGCAGCTTTGGTTTGCGATGGAGGTCTTCGTGCATTCTAGCTGCTGTTGCACACCTCTTTCCTTTTAATCAAATCACCTGCATTTACTGAATTATACAAGAAAGTAGTCCAAATAAGCCTTAGGCTTCGTCAGAGGTGTCACTCAGATTGTACAGTTGTTGGGTTTTTTTTGTGCCAGTGCTCACCTGAGACCATGAAGCGATATTGTTCAAATGCTAACTTAATGATTTCAGTGTACAATTAGTATAGATGATGTACACAATCTGAGATGGCCAAGAATAACTTGTTTCCTTGGTGATGTGAAATGAGCTGTTGCAAACCTATATTACATTTATATTACATTTAACCTATATTACATTTAGGGGCTTTCAGATATGATGGAGATCACTACTCTTTGACCATGTGGCCAGCTTCATATGCAACCTTGCCATCTTTTCTCTTTTGTTCACACAGAGGCATGTAAACGTGTATATTGAGACAGAAGATAGAGTGAATGAAATTAATTTCCTGATTAGTTGGCAGTCAGGAGTATGGCCTCATTGTACCCCTCTGCAGGACAGGGCCATCACATGAATAATTCCTCCATCCACCTTCGTTGTAGAGCATTGTTAAAAACTGCAAGTTTCCTTTTAATAACTCTAGCTTGAGTTTACTGTTAATTTTGTGCTATCGTTACATGTGCTACATAGATCTTGTTTAGACAGAATTCCTTGGGAAACCTCCCACTCAGTTTGCACAGCATGCTATTTTACAAGTGGACTTTTTCAGCACCACTGCTGTAAACAACACCCCACCCCCATTCCCCCGTGGCCCCAGACCTTTAGCAAGTAGAGCTTTTCTCTAGACAGTGATTAATGGGAGCCATTGGCCATACTTGTTCCCCCAACTAAACTGCCCACTCTAGCTACCAGTCTCGACTTCATCATCGCCAGCATCTCTCTCCATCGGTCTGACTGAACAACCTCTTCAGTGATGAATTACCCTTTTGGCTACATCATAAATTCAGCTCTTAAAAGAAAAAGAAAAAAAGCTCTGTATTCGGACAATAAAATGATGTACAACCTGGAGACAGACAGGCATTAATGACCTCTGCTGTCTTCAAACTTGTATGCATGCAGAAGAGAGCACCTGGAGAGCGGCTTTGTACTCAAGGCAGGTAGGGCCATGGGCTCCTTGGTTTAAGATGCAACATACTGCATGGCGGATCCACTACTGACAGGCCACTGCTCCTGAGTAAATAAGAATTAACATCACCATACAGCCTGAATACAGCGGCCCTATGTTAGCATCGCATCCAGTTCGGTCCCTTTTCGAAGTGACAGTCAGATGATGTCACCACGCTCGCTGTGGCTCGATGGATGTTCAGTTGCACTCCTCTGTGCAGAGGGCCTCAGGGAGGGAGACGTGAATTAATGACTGCCAGTGCTGGGAACAGTCATCTGCCAACAACAGCTGCCACGTTCCTGCCCGGAACTTGTTAGAATCTGTGCGAGCCAATTTTCTCTTCTCAGTATGCCACTGTCTGTCCCCTGATGTGCCCTGTTCAGAAGTTAAATAAACCTTCCAGCGGTTAAAATTACCTGTGTAGCAAGCTGAGAGTAGTCTTCCTGAAAAAGGGTTCCCCACTTCTTATCTACAAGATAAATCAATTACTGTGTGAAATATAACCAGCACTGTGGCTGGCACAGTATTTATAGTGAGACTGTTCTTTGGGTGGTTAGTAATCCCTTTCTCTTAATTCTGTATCAAACCTGTTTCCTATTAAAAGAGAGTTTTGGATGTTTTTCATGACTGTTTTTTCATCTGCTGCTCTTGTCTGTGTATGTGGCAGGTCATGTTCACTGAGGAGGATGTGAAGTTCTACCTGGCTGAGCTGGCTTTAGCTCTGGACCACCTTCACAGCCTGGGTATCATCTACCGAGACCTCAAGCCAGAAAAGTGAGTGAGCCCAAGGCATATGGTGTACTGTTAACATCTACTCTGCATGCTCTTCAACAAGGTCAGGGGCTGAACCTTCTCTTGGCCATTTCACGGTGTCCTATTGATCAATGTGTTGCCCTATCGATCGCCCCAGGCAGGGTCTGATTTGATATGCAGTTCAGAAGGTCTTAACCCCTGGCGCTTCAAGGCACAGTGCGACAAACTGCAGATTAGAAGCATGCAGGCAGAAACCCCAGCATAATTCCAATTATAGCCCAGCAGTTCGGCTAAGGTGAGAACACCCTCCTGTGGGTGTGACTTTGAAAGGCAAAAAATAAAACCAATTCATGTGTTCTGGTGTGATTAACATCAGCTGTGTTTGGCTGGATTTAGAAGTGCTGGAAAGGCTTTTTCCTCCCACAGATGGCTGAAACCTGCACTTTGTTCTTTGTCCTGGTCTGGGTAATCCTCAAACATGGTCTCTCTTTCAGCTGATCCATGCAGTTCACCTAAACATTAGGTGTATATTAAGTTTACATGTATTCTGACTTGGTGAGAGAGAGCAAAATAGAAGGAGGATCAATGAGAGATAACAAATTGGTGCTTGCTGAATGTGTAACCGAAGGCAGCTCCAGCCCTGTTTTCCGTTCTCATTTTCCCTGAAAGGGGCTGCAGAGCTGCACATTGAACACACTAGTCTTGTACCTATGACAAATGATTAATGGCATGTAACTAAAGGTAACGTGTAGGAAATTGCATTGCTTCAGTCATAGACAAGTCAAACGTCTTAAATCCTGTCATCCCCTACATACAACTGCACATGCACACAAGAGCCCCAGGCAGGGAACAGCAATCAGGAGAAGGAATTGTTGGTGAACACCACATAAAATGTTTTCAAGCTAATTAGGTTTAGTTTGTGGCATTTATTAGCCATGTTAGCATCTGTAATTTAACTACATTTTTAAAGCATTAAGAAAAAACATACTTAGAAGTGTTCTGTGTGTCACAGCATTCTTCTTGATGAGGAAGGTCATATAAAGATCACTGGTAAGGAAATTTCTCATCTTTCTTTGCTACGAATTGGTGTGGAGGGACTCAACAAAGGGCTATGCAATGCTAACACCTTCTTTTTCTCACTTTCCTTTTCAGATTTTGGCCTGAGTAAAGAGGCGATAGATCATGACAAGCGAGCATACTCATTCTGTGGGACCATCGAGTATATGGCCCCTGAGGTGGTAAATAGGAGAGGGCACACACAAAGTGCTGACTGGTGGTCCTTCGGAGTATTGATGGTAAGTGTGTGTGAGACCTTATGGAACAGCACTATGTCTACTTTCTAGAGAAGGTTTAGGCCATTTCCCCAGTGAACCCAATTAGACCTACAAATGGTATCAGTTTGGTGAACTCTCTGAGCCTGCCAGTCTACTCCAAAAAACCATAAAAACATCTTCCTGTACAATGGCATTCCCCACGTGATATTTTATGACAATTAAAGATTAGAACTGTTAAATTATTCCAATAACTTCAAATAAATTTGCTCTCCCTGCTGTATTAAAATTAGAGTCCAATGCTGAGGTTTCACCTGCAAGCACATAGCAACCTAAAACACTGTTACTCTTTAATCACACTGAATGGCTGCCGCATCAGCACATTCAGTCAAGTTTCAACTCAGCATTTTTATTTTTGACCGAGATTTTTTGCAGCTCTGGAACCCCCTACCTAAAAATAAGGTGAAAACAATAGTTTTTGTGCTTAGCCTGGCTCATATTGATTCTGCTGGAGTGAAGACGTGCCCTTTGAGAATTCTCATTCCCCTGAGCTGAAACATGACTCAGTGGAGTTGTTGCACCTAATGACATTTAATGCAGTCACTACTCAGCTGAGCCAAAACAGATAGGAATAACAGCTTTCACATCCAATGACAGCGGCTTTTGAAAGCGCTGAAAGGATTATGTTTCAGAGAATCGAGACATCAAGATGACTGCTTTAACTGCAGGCAAACAACAGCTCCTGTTTTTAGTGCATCCAAAAATGAATGAAGCATGCACTGAAATGTGCACTAAATGCACATTTATTAGATTACATACTATATGTTTTTTCCCACAAATTGTGTGGGTCACCATCAGTAAGGCTGATGTCTTTTCCTGGCCTTGCATTTGAAGATGGCCTTGAATGTACAAATTTAGCCATAGCACTTCCCAAGACCTGGCCCACCTCCGAGGTTCTACAGTATGGCGCTGCCTGAAAATATACTCACGCCCTCATAGTTAAGAGTGGGTTGCATAACTCCGAGCACAGAGAGAACATGCCAGCTTTGGCCGTCATAGAAGCTCCTGAGCTAAAATGATGCTGAATGTGTCTTCTTATTGTAATGTTGGGCGGCAGGGGGTGGGGGTAAGGATCTCTAGCACCAAAGCCTGATGTAGCCATTGTTGTCCCTAGTTTGAAATGCTGACTGGATCACTGCCATTTCAAGGCAAAGACCGCAAGGAGACCATGGCACTTATTCTGAAGTAAGACTAGACTTTTTCATCTGTAGTTTGTTTGTGGTGTTTTGGTTTTGAACAGGGTCTGCTTCTTTTTGTGTGAATGAAGTGTGGTGTGGCTTCAGTTTTCTTTCACATTTGAGTTACAAATAAAATGAAACCTGAGGAAACGTGGAGTTAATGTTTGTCTTTTTCAGGGCAAAGCTCGGCATGCCACAGTTCCTAAGCTCGGAGGTACAAAGCTTACTGAGAGCCCTCTTTAAAAGGAACCCTGCCAACAGATTAGGTAACATTATGCTATCAGAGGTCTACAGCACTCTTTTATTCAGGCAGGAATACAGCACACTAGCATTCACAATTACAGCTACAAAAAGCATTCATCCAAATCGTTTCAAGACAACTGAATAATGTCCCTTTTAGCTGAATATTTGATAAGAAGATTTCACCACTCCCTTGTGTCAAGGCATCTTCCTCCAACAGGAATAAATCTTATGTAAACCTACGTAAGTGAATCTTCATGTAAATAACTGTAGGTGGTCACGTCAGGCTCGCTATGCTACTTTTGTCTGAGCTGCAAATCACACTCTGCATTATTCATGAAACACAGTGGCAGCGCAGTGGACGTGTCTTTCCGAGCGCAGCTAAGCGTGTCGCAACTGTGCATTGCAAAGAGTCTGCTTCCCTCTCTCATGCTAGCAGGCTACCTCACCCGGAAGGGCACAGTGCTTTGAAACATGTCAGTCAAAGCACGCCACACTACCCAGGGATCTGTTAGCAAAGCTCTTGAAGAAGGGAAAACCTGAAGAGTCACATGTGACTAATGAGGTTAATGGTGAATGAATGTTAATGTTGCCAGTTAGAATGGGTTCTTAAAGCTCTGGCAAAAGGTATGGCCAAGGAGAGGAATTCACAACACAAATTGTTGCTTTGTGCAAGCCAGTGTAGCTAGCTATGATTTGAGGAGAAACTCTTAACTCTTGAGCTCTTGAGGCATTTTGCGTGACAGAAAGGAATATTTTGTTCTAGGCACTGTAGACTGATCTTTCCTCCTGTCATTACCATAGGAGCCGGACCCGAAGGGGTGGAGGAAATCAAAAGTCATCCTTTCTTCACAACCATCGACTGGAAAGTGAGTGTGCTCTTTTCACAACTGGTACCTTCTTGTGAGATAGATTCAGCTGGTTGTAATTTAACAGGAAGGGACAGACTCCTGCGGGATCTTCACCAACACACACACACACATACACACAAACACACACACACACACACACACACACACACACACACACACACACGCACACACACACACAGGTCTTGCATAAACCTCTTCTAAAGACTGCCCACTCCAAAGAGGTCAAGGAAGAAGTGAATCTCTGAATCTTCAGTTCGGAATAGTGCTTTTTCCACGCAATCGCGAGGAAGGCCATTTCGTCTGTTCCTCCTCTGCTCTCAGGTTGCCATATCAACCATTAATAATACAGTGATTTAGTCATAACATTGCTTTTTTAAAAACAGAAATAGGGCTGAAACTTTAAACAAGGGGAAATAAGTGTGTGAGTGAAGCAGAGTTTTTAGATTATGGACTGTGACAGAAGTGTAAATGGTGTTATCTATAGATGTACAATCCAACAAAAATCTCATGAGAATGGCTCCTTATTTGCAGGTGCTTTTTTTTCTTTCCAAGCAAAATAATAAAAAGCAAACAAATGAAGCTTCTTCCTACAATTTTGCAAATATATGTGCAGAAAAGAGATGTATGGAAATGCACAACCAATCCACGGTTTGGATAGAGTTCTTGTGTGTTAAAGCAAACCAGTGATAATGAGCCCCTCCCTCAAGCAAGCCCAGAATCGGTTCTGGATGAGGTCTCAAGTTTTCAGGACAAGTGTGAAAACATTTTCAAAACATTAAAGTGATATGGATGAGAATTCTAGGTGTGTGAAATCAGGGTACATAGGGAAAGGGACTTTTATTGTTGATAAATCCACCTATACATAGCCCAACTGGGAGCAAGGATTGACTAGCAATATCAGGACTGAAGGTTTTTTAAAAATGGGGAAAATGGGTATATTTATAAAAGTATATTTATATATTTTTTGCCTTGTTGACCAACAGAAATTGTATAGAAAAGAGATCAAACCTCCATTCAAGCCAGCAGTGGGCAGACCTGAGGACACCTTCCATTTTGACCCTGAATTCACCTGCCGCACTCCAACAGGTGGCTGTTTGCTAGTGTATAGCTACTCACAACTTGTTATCCAGGTGTAGAATGTAAAGAAGTGAATAGATTATATATCACTGATATCATTGACTGTCACATTGTATCCCTGTCAATATTTATTTCACAACATTATTTACCTTGAAGTGATAGACCATTTTGGTCGATCGTGCTTGAAAGTAGTAAATAATGCATCATTATAGTATTGAAGGTGGGTACAGCATGTGGGATCAGTAACGTTTCAGCACAGCTTTCAAAAAAATAGAAAAAAAAAAGTTGTTTTTTTTCGGAGCCAGCCTGTTTCCTTGAGTTTTTTTTAGAATTCTATCTGACTTAATTTGCTAGAATTTTTCTATGCCATCAAATATGAATAACGTGAGCGCAATTGTGTGCTTTTAACCATAGCGGAGTCTGTGTCCTAGTTGCCATTCTAAGGGAGTGTGTGTCTGTATATATGTATGTTTGTCTCTGTGTATGCGTGTGAGTGTGTGTGTGCGTGCGCATGTGCATGTGTCTGCCCTCAGATTCACCTGGTGTTCCTCCCAGTGCTAATGCCCATCAGCTTTTTAGAGGCTTCAGTTTTGTGGCCAGTAACCTGGGGCAGGAGCAATCTATAACAGAGACCAGGCAGAATGCCATCAAACCTATAGTACAGGTGAGAAGAGCTGCATTGGTTAGAGGAGAAAACTACTCCCAGAATGCAATGCTAAAACAGACAGAACATCATCAATCCTATAGTACAGGTGAGAAGAGTTGCATTGGTGTAGCGAGAAAGCTACCACTCCCAGAGTGCAATGCTAACATCCAATTCAGGTTAATTTCTTAACTGGAAAAAGAAAACCATTATGTGGTTGATTGTGAATATGAATATGGTTGATAAGGTTGATAGAATATGGTTTTATAAAAATTAATTAAAGAAGCGCTTGTGTAATATGCTATAATGCTACAAAATAGAACAGCTGCTTTGTCATTGCATAGCTATTCAGAGGTGTTGCAAAGCATGTAAGGAGTTTGGCCTTCACTGTGGCCTTCAGTGACCTTTGACACATTCATATTTTGGAAATTAAAAGAACTTGCAAGCTGCAAATATTAAGATCAATGGTGTATTTTTATTGTAATATACGCAAATAATTTTTATCTGAGATTATCTGATCAGACACTGATTTGATCAGTCTCACTGCAGTCAACACCTTTGCAGTGTATTCTTAAATTGGCTGTGGCTATCTTTCCAGACCTGTTGCTACAGAAAAAAAAAAAGAAATAAAGAAAAAGAATCAGCAAAAGCTGATCTGATTATGGCAGAAGGATCTTCTTAGTGATTTGGTCCAATGATGTGGGTGGAGATCTTAAACCCTTAAGACCATTGTGTTGGGAAGAAAACCCTTGATGAGGTGCTGAAGGACCATTTGTTCAGAAACTGTCACAAGCCTGCCATGAAACAGCACAGATTTTCCGCTCACCACTGCGTTTGTCTACAGAGGCAGCTATGGTCTGCATAGTTATTTGTTTTCAGGCATTTTTAAATTTTTTCTTCAAAAAAACATTTTTTTGGTTTATGCTGAGGTTTCTCGTTACTTGTCGCATGCAGTGGAAAGAAGGGCATGTTTGAATGTTTCTGCAAAATGGAATGCCATTTTTAATTTGTTCCAAAGACATTAAAAGTTGTCTGCAAAAATCAGTGTCATGAAATCCTTATGATTACAGCATTTTCTGGTATACCTCAACATACACTATGTACCTGAAACGTGATCCGCACTCCTCAAAAGGAGTTCCTGCAGATTTTCTTTCATCTAGGACTCAAGCAGGATGACACAGTGGCAAATCAGTTGAGCTGACTGGTCAGTGATTACAGAAACCTGAGACTGCTTTGGATTCAAGGGTCAGTGAGCGTGGCCACAATTGAGTAACCGGCGTTATATCATAAGTAGATTATGACATTAGCTCATATTAAAAAAAAGCCACACCTCAGGCGTAATGTAAAGATGTCAACCCTAAGGTATGCCTCTTGTCTCACTGTTTCTGTCTTTGTATTTTATTTCAGCAACTCCACAGCAGCAGCATCAATTTCACCGATGGCTATGAGCTGAAGGAGGACATTGGCATTGGCTCATACTCGGTGTGCAAGCGATGCATCCACAGGATCACCAGCGTGGAATATGCCATGAAAGTGAGGCAATTGCTTTCTTCCATTGGTCTGGTCACATTTTTATAAAGTCCCAACCACAGCGATGAAGAACTCCAGTAGCATTTTTTTGTGCATTTGGCTCAAATTGCTGTACGGTCATAGCTGCACAGAACAGCAAAAGTACAAATTTAGTAAGTAAAATGGATAACCTGATCTAGATAACTTGATTTAGCACCTATTGAGTCCTTGTCCCCATTTCCTGACATATTGCTTGTTGCTGTAAACTGCAGTGTCAATTGGTGCCACTTTGAAAGTTTTTGTTTAGTACTTTCTGAACGCTCGTCCTCATTTCCTGGGGAATTGTTCGTTGCTATGGAGAGCAGTGTAATTCAATCTCAACTTGAACCAGCTGCCATTGCACTCACTTTTTTTGGCAGCAGTGTGACAGGGTAACTTCATTTCAGATCATTGACAGAGCTAAAAAAGACCCATCAGAGGAGATCGAGATTCTGCTGCGGTATGGACAGCACCCGAACATCATTACCCTGAAAGACGTGAGTCAAAATTTTATTCACACGCAAGCTTTCAAACATAGATACTTGTCAGACTGTCTGCTTGGGGCATATCAGCATGACAGAAAAAACCAAGACCAAACCAAACTAAAGACTTTATTGATAAAGGGATTCCCAGTCTAACACAGTCATTCACCTCAGGCATCTCTCCTTACCAGTCTTATCTAAACATTGGTGTCACTGACTCCTTTTCCCCCCTTTTTTCAACAACACTGCTGGGCTTAGGTCTACGATGATGGGAAGTGTGTGTACCTGGTCATGGAGCTGATGCGTGGAGGGGAGTTATTGGACCGAATCCTTCACCACAAGGGCTTCTCGGAGTGCGAGGCCTCTGCCGTGATGTGCACCATCACCAAGACCGTGGAGTACCTCCACTCACAGGGGGTCTGTTCCCCGCTATCGCTCTCCCTCTCCGTCTCCCTTCCTCCCTTTAGGAGCACTTTGCTACAGTGTCTCATTTTATTGCCGTCTGACTCATCATCTTCATACCCCTGCAAAGGTCGTACACCGAGACCTGAAGCCAAGCAATATCCTGTATGCGGATGAGAACGGGGACCCTGAGTCGATCCGGATCTGTGACTTTGGCTTTGCCAAGCAGCTCCGAGCTGAAAATGGCCTCCTCATGACCCCTTGCTACACTGCTAACTTTGTGGCTCCTGAGGTATTGAAGCATCCTCTTTCTATCACTACGGTTGTAAGTGTATGTTTGAAGGAGTTCTTATAATAATATAAGTAAGTAATTATAATAATATTTATTATAATATTTGCATGAAATTAATTTTGTACATTACTTCTGTACCACATATTTCTTAAATGATATGTGATGAGTGTAGAGGATGCCTGCCACCGCACAGTCACGTGGTGATGTGACCTGCTTTGTGTGTGTGTGTGTGTGTGTGTGAACTGCAGGTTCTTAAGAAACAGGGTTATGATGCAGCGTGCGATATCTGGAGTCTGGGGATCTTGCTCTACACCATGCTCGCTGGGTAAGTTGTAGCTCTCTCTGTCTCCAATTTTTCATGTTTCAAAAATGTCATTCTACATGATACATAAGTAAAGTAAACAATATGGGATTATATTGGATTTCGGAAACACCGAAGATACACTATGCAATATGTGTCCTGTGGAGCTTCTGCAGTATTATTTCTACTTGAACGCACCTGACCTGACTCCCACGATCCTGCTCTTCCTGAACTCAACCAGATGTGTTCAAGTGGGGAAACCATTACACCCTACAGTGCCATGCTCCCCCAGCAATGCAGGTGTACTCCAGTCTAGCACAGCATTAGAGCTGTGTACAAAGTTATGAATTACCATAACTTTATCTGGATAAGTGTATGTAAAACTTTGTCCAGTATGCAACTGAATCTGGGGTAAGCAGTTAGGTGGTTATATTGAAGGTCCTAACCCCAGCATTTATGTGAGCTCACCCTTACAGCAGTGTATAAGTCATAGTGAAATGGAACATGAACGTCCATTACTCCTGTTCCATTATTATAAAAAGAACAGAAAGCTTCTCAGGTTTTGTTAATGTCTCCACATTTGAGATGGTGCGAATAGATGCTCCACCTCTAAATTTGGCAGTGATAATGACTAGATAAAACATGATCTACTACGTATGTGTTTGCATCGGTGCAGGATTTTTTAAATTTAAATTTTTTTTTTGCATGCCAAATATTGCTTCAGAAGCAATCAGGCATTTCTTGCAAAGTCCTTAACTTTCCAGCAGCTAAACCAAGAAACTTTGCTGTCAATTACAGTTGCAGAGTTAGCTGATGTATTAACTGTCAACCAATTTACACTTTAATATAACTTATTTCAAACCTGTGAGTTCTACCTATGAACTTTTCCACATAGATTGTCAGATCTTGCACAGAGTTCAATCTGTGAAAGGCTTGTCACTGGAGTTTAAACAGTTAGTAACATCTTTAGTAGATACAAAATTTCCACTCTGTGCTCCTACCATCAAAATAGCATAGATAATTTGCAATATGTTCTCTCACACTGACAGCTTGGCTGTGTGGGAGTGAATTGGCCCCAGAGCTGTGTGCCGCCTGCTCGTACTTTAAATAGAATCCCATCTGGGTCCATTTTACTAGCATGCAAACAAGTGACAAGACCACACACCTTTTAGAAGACCCCTGCTTCCCATGACCTCTAGGAAAAGGGCTAATTCCTGAAGTATGATCAGAGAGATTACACCATAAAGCAGGAGCAGGTCAACAGCAGGCACACGGAGTAACTGTGCCATCGGGCATCAACAATATAATGCACCTGTCCACTGAACTTTAAATCTCCCTGTAATCAGAATGACTGAAAAGCTACATTTCAATTCATCCAACCTGGTCACATGTGGTGATTAAAATAACATCTGGGAAATGGAAAAAAGAAGGAAATAAGTTTCTCTGATCTCTGTATCCCATACTCCCACCTATTTTTTGAACAGAAATGATTGAATACACTTTCATACTCTCAACCTTTTGTATTCTCCTTCCTACCAGATTCACACCCTTTGCCAACAGCCCAGATGACACCCCAGAGGAGATCTTGGCCCGGATTGGCAGTGGCAAATATTCTTTGACCGGGGGCAACTGGGATATCGTGTCTGATGCTGCGAAGGTTATAATGCTTCCCCATAAATGATAAAAGAACATTTAGTAACTTTTGGTGGTGCAGTTGGTCATTGCCTCACACATATTAAATAGTCTTAGCATTGGTTGGTATTATTATTGATATGATTTCAAGAAATGTCATCCAGAGTTTTGAAAACTCTGCGTTCGCAGGACATCGTAACTAAAATGCTGCACGTGGACCCTCACCAGCGGCTGACCGCCCCACTGGTCCTCCGGCACCCCTGGATTGTAAACCATGATCAGCTGTCCCAGGGTCAGCTCATTCGACAGGATGTGCAGCTGGTCAAGGTAAAACTCAGTGGAACTATTTATATCCTTTGTATTGTAATGAAGTATAGCAATGCCACCATCTTGTTCTGTGAAACACTGTAACATAAGCATTATTGTATCAACAAGCTGAAATTTTGCTCATTATTCAATAAAACCAATTTGATTTCACTGCTGCACATGGTGAGTCCTTCAGACAGTGTGTGGTTTGACTTCCTAGGGGGCAATGGCTGCTACATACTCTGCACTCAACCGAACGCCTCAGGCTCCAAAGCTCGAGCCCGTCCTCTCATCCTGCCTGGCCAAGAGAAGAGGCATGAGAAGACTGACGTCCACTTGCTTGTAGCTGGCCTCCCACCAAACAGTACCCCCTACAGGCTGTGAAGATATCTGTCCACTCACCAGTGGGAGAAGAAAGAGGCCAATCAGCAGAGGAGAGTGATCGATGTGATGGAGGAGGTGCACCAGAGGAGAATTTCTCAACTGACTTCACTCCGCAGATACACCTCAAGGATCTCAGGGCCAGATGGTTGCGAATATTAATGCTGAAGGTATTAATATTACATCCAGAGCTCCCTCTGGATTTTGCTGTGTTACCACTCTAATGCCTCTGGAAGGCATTTGGTTGGTGTGTCACAGTGAAGGGGTTTAGATTATGACACTGGCCAAGAGTACAGATATAACGTGCTTATAAGGTTGGCTGAAATCCTTGGCTGGAAAGGTTGACACTTCGTGTGAACCCACACCAATTGAACCATTTTGAGCTTACTGGGCTGGCAATTTAGGGTACAACCACACACATACATAGTCTGACCAGCAAAAGAGATTTCAGAATATGAATAGAAAATATTTGAATAAATTTGTTCATAAAACTACCTGGATAGAAGCTCACTATCCAAGCAAATGGAATTTATTGGGCCAAAATAGTTTATCTGTCAGATTTAATCTACCAGTAGTAGACACAACAACCTCAATGCTAAAATGTGCTATCACTGAAAGTGTTATGCAGATATGCCAGCATTTTTTACCTTTTTTCTTTTTTATTATTTTTGTCTAATCAATAAAATGCATGCAGTGTAAGTGGTTTTATAAACAAAAAAGAATATGGTTGAAAGTGTACATGCATCTGACTTGCTGCAATAAGCACAATGAACATTTTAAATTGAAAAAAATTTGAATACTTTATATTTACCATGTAATTTTCATTTCATCTGTTTATCCTCACTGCGTCTAAACCCTACACCATGAAACACCATGAAGAACTTGCTAATTAACTAACTCATATATATATATATATATAATGGGAAAAAGCTTTATTTCAAGATATTATGTCATTTATTTATATTATTTTCGTTCATTGCATAAGTATTTAAATGAGTCAGAGATTTTAAATTGTATTTATGTATGTATTTGTTCTTATTTATTGGAAAACAAGGTCAATATGTTTTGCACTAACCTTTGCTAACCATTTACAATGAGAAGAATGTGCAGATTTGATAATTTGATCAAATCATTTTGATCATTGAAAGTAGAGAATGTGGGTTCAGTACCTGTGAAGTTCAAACTAATGTGGGCGGTGCAGTGCCTATCGGGCAAAGGGCAGTGACAGAGGGGCTCTTGGTTTTGCAGACCTAGGCAGAGGAAACTGGCTCTTGATACATGGGAAGTTACCTCACTTGGGATGAAGAACCTGGAGCTAGTGCATGAGGTTGAGAGATACCAGCTAGATATAATTGGATTCACCTCTGAACATACTGTGGGGTCTGGAACCAAACTAGTCAATAGAAGATAGTCTCTTTCCTACTCAGGAGTTGCCAGGCAGGTATTATTGGATGGGTTAACATAAGCTGAACGAGAGTAACAAAGGCTAAAACTAATGGTAAATGGAGTAAACTGGGCAAAAAAATGGAACAGAGACATGAAATTAAGAAATGGTTCAGTATTTTGTGAGTTAAGGTGGAAACAGTGGAACAACACCAGTAAGGAAATCATGCCGAACAGCAACGAGTCAAAACTCAAAAGAGCTCTAGGTTGTTTCAAATGTGCATGCATAGATCTTTTATATATTTTAGAGAGATGACATAGTCATGCAGTGGCGGTCCTTGACTGGCCCATGGACAAACTCCAAGGAAGATCAGCCAAAACCAGGGCAAGAGCAAAAAGGGAACTGGAGCTGCAAAACCTCAAGAAACTTGCAACCAAAAGCAAATAAAACACAGAACAGCCAGAATACACACAGAGACATAACAATACAGAGATTTTCAGCATGGACTTAAGTGTGAAACTGTCAGTATGCAGATCAGCACCTCCAAGTCTGAGGGCATGGTTATTAACTGGAAAAGGATGGCATGCTTTCTTTGGGTATGGGCAAGAATGTCCCCCAATTGGAGAAGTTTGAATATTTAACAATCTTGTCCACAAGTGATGGGAAGAGAGATCATGAGATCAACCATAGATTAGGTGCAGTGGCATTTATGTGGCCAAGGTACCAGAGTGTAGTAGTGAAGATAGAGCTGAACTATAAAGCAAATCTCTGACTTTAGTAGTCAATTTACGTCCCCACCCTCACCTGTGTTCATGTGCACAGGGCAATGACTGAAAAAATGAAATTATGGATACAAGTGGCTGAAATGAACTTTCTCCACCAGGTAGCAGGGTTCACTCTCCGTGATAGGGTGAAGTGCTTGACTATACAGTTGGAGTTTAGAGTAGAGCTGTTGTTCAACACAGGGTCCCATGAAGGGGTGGCATATCTTGGCTGGTGTGAGAACAAGGTATCTCCCAGTAGGATCTGGATGAAGTAGTTGAGGACAAACACCTGGGCTTCTTTGCTCACCCTTTTGCACTCACGACCCTGAAATGGATTAAGCGGATAAGAAGATGAAGTGAGATTAAATAGAGAACATAAAAACTATGGGCTTTGTGTGAGCAGTTTTGATTTCAAAACTTGAGCTCTCTATTTAATACATTTTGGATACAAATAGGACAGTTTGTATTTTCAGATCACAGTTATGACTAAATATACATGAAAAAGATGAAAATATCTTCACATTTTTCATATTGACCATCAAACCTTTACTGTACAGAATGTTCATTTATGTAATGCATGGGAGTGCATACAAAACCTTTTTTCCCATTATCTCAGTGAATCCTATGCTTAAAAAGAGAAAGCTTTGATGCAACACACTGCAACACTTTGATGTTGTCACCCCCCCCAATCATATTTGACATTTCCCACATGTACAGCAGTCTAAAAATGAACTTAGTGATAGGGGTGTATGTAAAAGTGCAGGATTGTACAATATGTAATGTACACTTGAGTACAGAACACAGTAATATTTTTATACCATTGTGAAATTCCTTTTTCAACATGGCAGTTCACAGCTAGAGATTATATTGTACACTGTCTGGCCAAAAAAAAAAAGGTCACCACCTGAATTTAACTAAGCAAATAGGTAAGAGCCTCCCATTGGATAGTTACTGCATGGGTGATTATTTTTCAGCTGGCAACAAGTTATTTAACCTTAACTGATGCAGTGAGTAACTTCTCATTTGTTGAAAGACACATCAAAAGACACATCCTGTGGGTGTGCAGAAGATGTTAATCTGTTTCAGAAGGGTCAAATGATTGGCATGCATCAAGCAGAGAAAACATCTAAGGAGATTGCTGAAACTATTAAAATCGGGTTAAGAACTGTCCAGTGCATTATAAAAAAGTGGAAGGACAGTGGGGAAACATCATCTTCGAGGAAGGAATGTGGTGGGGGAAAAATTTTTGAATGATTGTGATCGGCGATCACTTAAACGTGTGGTGAAATCAAATTGTAGAAAAACAACAGTAGAACTCAGGGATATGTTTAATAGTGAAAGTAAGAGCATTTCCACAATGCAAAGGGAACTCAAAGGATTGGGACTAAACAGCTGTGTAGCTTCAAGAAAACCACTTGTCAGTGAGGCTAACCGGCAAAAAACGGCTTCAATTTGCTAGGGAGCATAAAGATTGGACTCTGGAGTAATGGAAGAAGGCCATGTGGTCTGAGGAGTCCAGATTTACCCTGTTCCACTGTGATGGGTGCATCAGGGTAAGAAGAGAGGCAGCTGAAGTGATGCACCCATCGTTCCTAGTGCCTACCATACAAGCCTGTGTGGGCAGCGCTATGATCTGGGGTTGCTGCAGTTGGTCAGGTCTAGGTTCAGCAACATTGTGCCCAAAGAATGAGGTCATCTGGCTGCCTGAATATACTGAACAACCAGGTTATTCCATCAATGTTTTTTTTTCTTCCCTGATGGCATGGGAATATTCCAAGATGACAATGCCAGGATTCATCAGACTCAAATTGAGTGGTTCAGGGAGCACGAGACATCATTTTCAAACATTGATTAGCCGCCACAGAGTCCAGACCTGAATCCCATTAAGAATCTTTGGGATGTGCTGCAGAAGACTTTGTAGTGGTCCAAATCTCCCATCATCAATACAAGATCTTGGGGGAAAAATTAATACAACTCTGGGCAGAAATAAATGCTGTGACATTGCAGAAGCTTGTGAAAACAATGCCACAGCGAATGTGTGCTGTAATCAAAGCTAAAGGTGGTCCAACGAAATATTAGTGTGAGACCTTTTTTTTTTTTTTGGCCAGGCAATGTATGTTTCCCATGTCACCAAGGCCTTGATAAGACCACTTATCCTTGATTATGTGGTTGTTGTTTTTTTATGTATAAGAAGTTGATTTAGATTTGTTCTTATGCTTATGTTTTTAACCATGCTTGAACCTGCAAATTAAACACAATGTAGTAGCACTAGGCCATGTGTCAGGTGGGGAAAAAATAACCTATAGTGATTCAAATAAAACAATTGCCATGTTGCTACTTTGCTTTGTATTGGCATGCATGCCAGCCATTTATTAATAAACTACATTGAAAAATATATCTGGGTTGTAAATTGATAATAGTCTTATTGAAAAGTAAATATTTTGTTGGTTATCCCTCCATAGTAGCTCTAAAAACAAGTCATAAAAACACTTAATTATCGCCTGATAATTTTCCTATGTAAGTCCTACAACTTGTCGTTACCCATGGTAGGCCTATCGTCACATTTTAATTTCGTTGTTCACTTTGGAGTTACTGTGGGTTTCATTTTAAAATTTCAGATAAGTAGGTCCCGTTTTATCTGGTGCTCACACGGTTTCCTTCGCAAGAAGAACAACTAGAGTTGTGTCCCTCTAGAGGCTGTTTTTGGTACTTTTTTTTACATCGACGCACACAATAACAACACAGGATCAACCCAAGCATACAGTCTGTGGTCCAGCCCCTGACGGAAATAATGCCTTTAATGTAAAGTCCAGAATATCTAATGGTTCAAATGTTGCCTAATTTATGCACTGCTATAACGCCGCACTTAATTGAACATTTATTTTGAACGAGTTCGTCGGTTTATTTCGCAGATTCCGCATTAGCTAACCTAACCTAGCTAAGCTAATTCTGCTGTGGATTGAATGATAAGAGATCTTCAGTTCTCCCAGAGTGCTTTAGTGCTGTGTTTTGACACGCCTCGGCTACGTTTCCTCAATGACTAACTTTTAGGAAGTGTCAAGGCAATTTCAAAAATAAAACAGAAACAATGGACAAGCTTCGTCGTGTGTTAAGTGGAAGGGAAGACAATGAAGAACTGGGGCTAACAGCGCAGGTGACTTCTACTTTGATTTCCAGAGAAGCTCCTGAACTGAACTGTTTGCTGATTGTGTCTTGCTTTTAAGAGCTAGCTAGCTACCTATCGTTAACATACTGGGGATAAAACTGCTAGCTACGGTAGCTAACTATCCTATCGTTAGATGTGGCTAACTAGATAGCTAGCTTGCCCGATACAGTGCCCTTGCAATACCACCGAGTCTCTGAGTTTTTAATTACATTTTTACTGCAGCGAGCTACACAAACCACTATTTCAAATTCCTCAAACAAACAGGCAACCTAGCAGATTGCTTTAGGTTAGCTAGGAAGCCGCAGTCCTTTGAACACTCAACGTTTTGCCACTTCATTATTTAACTTGACTGATAGCTAACTAATATTGATCATTTGGCTTTTACTTTCAAAAGTCGGACATGTACAAAGTCACTTGTAAGTCTGGAGATGAACAAATAAATAAATAATAAAGTAAATAGCCACTATCTAGAAAATTTCATGAAAACGATTTATTTTAGAAATAATGAACACGAAATAAACAAAAGTTTTAGGACTTAGTTATTTACGTTCATATCTATACACAGTTCAGGTGTGTACTTAGTTGGCTGTTTCGTTTTCTCGGTCTGCTTTATGTTAACATTTGTTTGCACCACTAATGTTTCATGCTCTCAGAGGATGAATCTTGTGAGGTAAGATGTGACGTGATATATAAAACTACTGGATCTGGATGTGATGTGAGAGATTTTATATATATATATATATATATATATATATATATATATATATATATATAAACAGAGTTTGATATATATATATATATATATATATATATATATATATCTCAAACTCTGTTTATATATATATATATATATATATATATAAACAGAGTTTGATATATATATATATATATATATATATATATATATATATATATATATATATATATCTCAAACTCTGTTTATATATATATATATATATATATATATAAACAGAGTTTGAGATATATATATATATATATAAACAGAGTTTGATTGATATATATATATATATATATATATATATATATATATATATATATATATCTCAAACTCTGTTTATATATATATATATATATATATATATATAAACAGAGTTTGAGATATATATATATATATATATATATATATATATATATATATATATATATATATATATATATATATATATATATAAGAGCCAAATAACTTTAATCAACCTACTGTGCCCTTGCTAATTGTGGTGATGGTAGTGTTAACTTTGTGTATGTTATGTTTTTGCATGTGTATATTTAGTGTGCAGCATGCTTTGCTAAAGTTAGTAGACTAGATGTTTGTTAGCCCAGTCCAATTTCATTTATGCTTCTAAGCCTGCCTGTTGCTTGCTTGTTTTGTATATTTTGAAATTCAAACTCTGTTAATGTTCTTGAACTACAAAGGCAGCACATCTGACAAATGTGCCTTTTGGCTGTCAATTTGTGAGCGTGCTAGTAACAGAGCCCTAGAATAAATCAAAATTGGAATAAACTTTTTTTTCCCCCTCCCCTATTCTTATTTCCTATTCTGTGTGTGTGAGATTGTGTTTCTCTTAAAATACAAATTGCCCTCATTAGCCTCTGTTTAACTGTGGCAAGGCACACTTCTCACGAAAGGGAAGCCCCGGGGGTCATTATGTGGCAGGGCACAGTGGAGCTCATGACATCCTCTCATTGTTCCCCTACAGGTCCTGGATGCCTCTACGCTCAGCTTCAGCACAAGGATTAAGTGGTTTGTGATATGCTTCGCCGCTGGGATCCTGTGCTCCATCTTTGTAAGTAAAGGGGTTTTAACTCCATTGCCTGTAGTATTCCCATTTCTCACTCTGTTTATTAGCTTGCCATTTGGCTTTCTTGCATAACATTTTGGTGTATGAAAGCTGCAGTGTTTATACATAAATATAAATGTGTTAAAGAAACCCTCACTCTTCATTAAACACACATTAATTCAGCCTGTTCACTTTGATTTTCAGTGTATTTAAACTTTAGTTAAAGTCAACCCCTCTAAACTCACATTTCAAGTTTTGTAAGTCCAGCCAAACATTACTGTTTCAGAATTTTACATGCTTATCCACTGCCACTGCATACTGACCAACTCCTTTACTTAGCCCACTTATTTAATACAGATGTGTCAAATAATCTGCATGCTTCCATAGGTTTTTTGTCCAAAACAAGTTTGTACAAGTTCATTTTGCCCATCCTATGTTCTACCATACCATACCATACCATACCTTACCATACCTCCCCCCCCCCCCCACACACACACACACACACACACACACACACACACACACACACAGAGCCAGTGACAGTTTGTCCTCCCAGTCAGTTGCTCTATGGGAGTACTGATAACAGAGCTGACAATTCGTACTGTGATAACCGCACTGCTAGTTAACGCTGTGTTAACCACGCTGCAGTGTGCCCTTCAAGAGCATACCATATTCCCCCTCAGAGCCTGACTGCCTGTGAGACCTAGAGCATGTTGGCACATGCCAGGCAGAGCACAGCAGACTCTGCCACCCTCTTTCTATTTGTTTCATTAAAAAGTTCTTTTGTGGTAACATTTGAAGTCATTTGTAATGCTTCTTTCTGCAGGCTCTCACTTGAGTCTGTTACCATTGTAACACCAGTAGGTGGCACAATAACTCAAGTTTGTTTTCCATACTCATAGATTTGAGTACTTGGAACAACAATATCTCAGGTTTACAATGTAATAATTTAATAATGTTATCACAAGTCATGTTGCTGTTTTTTCCCTGTGTGCTGTATTAAGTACAATTTTGTTATTTTGTGTTCGGTCCAAACAGGGCACTGCAATGCTCTTTGTGAACATAACACTGTTTGCAATATTCTACACCTTAGGGAACATCGCAGCTCTGGCCAGGTAAGGTGACCTGAATCTACTGATCAATGTTTGTGTGTTTGTGTGTTTGTGTGTTTGTTTGTTTGTTTGTTTGTTTGTTTGTTTGTTTGTTTTTACCCTTCTCTTCCATCCCATGTTGACCTCAAGTTTGACTTTTCTCTGCTGTTTTATCCCAACCTGAATTGCTCTAAGCAGTAGATGCTGCAGCAACAGAGACATTTGAATCACCACAGCTATGCACAGTAGCACCACTCCTGTTATTTTCACAAGTCTCACCATACTCTTCCTTAGACCCAGAGGTCTGCCTGCGATACCTGTTACGGCAGCTCAGATTCAAGGCTTTTTAATCCTTATTGGATGGTGTTTAAATGAGTAAACCTGTGGGCGTCTGTCTGATTGTTTCTGAGAGCGTTGTCCTCTTGCTGCTGCTAATGTTATGTAAACATCCCAAGGTGTACAAAGCTATTCTCTGTGGAAACTCTGGTCTTCCATACAACTGACTGAGTGGTATGTGACCAATGCCCACGATGACCTGTGGTGCTAAAGTTCTCTTTATGTGACTAATTAGCCTCAGAAACCCCAATTCAGCATTCTTGGTCACCTGTCTGTGTCTTGTTTCAGCATTCTTGGTAACCTATCTGTGTCTTCTGTTTCTGTGATTGCCCTGTGGGCCCACTTGCATAAATTAAGGGACAGGGTCTGTGTACTAAAACCATGCATTTTGTTTGGTTTCATAAGAGTATGTCTGGTGTTTTCAAAGGGACAGACGACAATGCTTTTCCCCCCTGAAACGACCATGAGCTTATGTAATGCGCAAAACTCATGTGGTGTTAATGTGTCTTTTCGCTGGAAATCAAGAAGCACAATCACCCACCCACACATGCACACCAAGAGACTTTTCTCTTTGGCTGCGTGGAAATCAAGGCATGTGGCACCACTTGTGACTCTGTGCAATGCATGTGTGCGTACGCAGTAGCTATTCTCATCCGCTAATGTTTTTCAGGTTACCATGAGATCTGGGCCATTAGATCTGTACAGTGCCAGTTGGACAGGTCCTCCTGGTTTACTTGTAGCACCCCAGGATGAAACACCGGACCTGCCGGTTCTGATCGTGTTGCCATTGTGGTTTGTTATTGGAGAAGAGACAAGAAAAAACTGGGTCACCTTTTATGTGACATGTTGCCTATTTGGCATTCAAGACGGACGCCAGCCCAACCTAATTCATTAACAGAGAACTAATCCTACAGCTAATTCTTCAGTTGGCCTCAGCACAGCTCATCTTCCATATTTCAGTACAGCAAGCAGTAGGCTTTTGCACATCACCAGTGATGTCTAACTTCAAAGATTAGTTACAGCTCAAACCCAAAGAGCCTGATGACCACTTATGTTTGGCATAGCAAGAATACAGGACCAGCCCTTTGACACCAATTTTCAATGAATCACACGGGATGCAGGAAGAGGTGTAATCATTAACTATAACTGGAAAGTGTGTACATACCCCAGGATTCCCCTAGCAGCCATTTCCACTGTACTGTGCCTGGAGTCAGATGGCATGTGCAAAACGCCATACTGGGCATTCATTCGAAGTGGAAGTGACAGCCACTTTGTACCGGTAAGCACTACAGTGGTATTCTGCTGAGACTGGTACAAGATGGAGTTTACCCAGTAACCCCAGACTCTGCCCTTATATGCGAGTGTGACTATGTCTTTAAAATGGGAGCACATCACTGGCTTGTAGGTGAACATGCAGTCTGAGTAAACACCTTCATATTTTTGTCAGTTCATTGATTTCCTCAGTTACAGTACACTTAAACATCATATGCTATAGCAGGTCGGAGATGAATCCTTGTGGCAGGTGCTGGTGTTCCATGTGACATGGGTGACATGACCCCTGTGATGGTCAGCTCATACATTTAGACCTTCTCTGATCTAATGCAAGCCCGCAGTTCTGATCTAATGAACACTGCAGATTGTACATATACACAGCTAGAATACCCTTGGGTCTCCAGTGACTGGACCACAGGCTTTCCATTTGCAATTGGCAGATGTGACAGAGGCCTGTGATGCTCTTTCATCTGATTTCTGTAATTCCTCATAGTCATGCAATCTAATATTTGTAGTCCCAAGTTTGCTATTCCTTTAAAAAAATCTAATTTATTGTGACATTGAAGCCAGTGATTTTATAGACAAAGTCTCAAGACAATAATTCATGATCTCAGTATTTTTCATCATCAGGTAACTGCTTAATTTAGATTGGTTTGTTGTTTGTTGATCATGTATATTGATTGTTTAGCCTTTGGTCCAGCTGAGCAGATTGGCATAGAACACGTCTTTTAAAGTGTGGCAGAACATTTAAGTGTTGTGAGGAGAGAACTAAATATATACTTTTAATATCTGAAAATTATCTCCCAAAAATGTTTAATTTGATCTGTTGCTGATCCTATTTATTCTGTATTTAAGAAGACAAAAATATTGGAGTATGCTTAATTATTGGAAGATATTCATGGAAAATTATCCAGTTATTGGCATCAGCAACTTAAGAGGACACGTATTATTATTATTATTATTATTATTATTATTATTATTATTCATCTGTTTTTCCATGAAAGTAAGTAATGGGTTGACAGTTTGTATTTGAACCTTGCCATATCTCTTCCACCAGCACCTGTTTCCTGATGGGCCCACTGAAACAGCTGAAGCGCATGTTTGAGCCAACCAGACTCATAGCCACCTGCTTAGTACTGGTAATGATCAACATTTACATTTATGGCATTTAACAGATGCCTTTATCCAAAGTGACTTACAGAAGTGTTTTATTTGTCTACTAAAAAAGCACAAATAGTTTAAAAGTCCAATAAATACTCTTAACTGAGACACTGCCAGTGTCAGTGCTGAAACCTAGAATGACAGCTACAATACAATTCAGGAGCAGTTACCAAACAAGACAGGTTAAGTACAATTATGAATTCTTGCCATGGTGACATGGGAAAATATAGGAGCGTTGAAGACTAGCCGCACTGCAGCTTGCTGCATAAGTTGCAAGGATCTGATGGTACACATTGGACCTGCCAGGAGTAAGCTGCAAGCCTGGAGATGACAAGAGACTAAACAAACACCTGAGGTGCCTTCTTAGAAGAAGGGTGAGAAAAGGGTGAGTCCTCCGAATGCTGAAGAGGACAAAACCATAGCCCTGAATGCAGTCTGATGCCACCACGCAAGTGTATGAGCTGAAGAGGCAAGGAGGAGCAAGAAATGAGGCATCTGCAGTAGCTCTGTAGCTGTAATGACTTTGCACTTAGGCAGCACGTGTCACTGTACTCTTTAAATACAATCACACATTTACTTCAAGAGGATCTTTTCAATGAAGGGATCAAAGTTCTACTTAAGAGTTCTTGGTGGATCCTTTTAGAGTGTTGCATTAATCCAGCAAATCATCATATTCTACTTATCAGCAATGCTTGCATTACCTACCCTACAAGAAAAAAAGAAACTCACTGTTTTGCTTTCAACCTTTTAAACTCTCCCTTTAGAGATTGGCCAATTCTCTCTTAAGTGCAGCCATGTGACCGACAAACGAGATCTGATGGATATCGCAAGTTACCAATGCCATTAACATGAATTTTGAAATTAGATTGTGTAAATTAATTGTGTAATTAGAATTTGCTAGCTATTGTATAGACTTATGTGAGGCATTTTTCTTAGTTTTTTGTTTATTTATTCTAAGAGGATTTTATAAATGCTCATGTGATTGTTTTTTAAAACTGCCATGTGGGTGAGAGAAAAGTCCAGTCCAGTAAAGAAGACAGATCTGATAACTGGCACTTTGCTTCTGAATCTGGCATTTATGTTGTACAGCCTACACCATTTTAATGGTTCAAGTTATCTGGTTATTAAGTAGTAATTACAGTATATCAGCAGCTGTAAATCATGTGGGATATTACCACATTTCAAATTCCTGTCCCAAAAAAGAGCAAAGTTCATAATAAATGTCCCAATCAGTCACCATATTTAATGAATGGCAGCTGTTTGATGTTCTGCTAAACATTACTGATCTTCATGTACTAGTGGGTTAAATGCACCCATGTCCTACACTAGCTTGCACATTATCCAAAGAAGCCTTTAAGGCACTTTATGGATATTTTATTATGATTTCTCAATTTGTTTCCTCTTTGTTTCCCTAGCTCTTTCTTATTCTGACATTATGTTCAGCCCTTTGGGTAAGTTGCTTTTTGTTATGGTTTAATAATGGTGTTGCTTTAGTAATAACTTTGTCCTTTGGCTATTAGTGGGGCTTATGACTGTAATTGACTTTTGGAAGTTTTAGCACTGTTATTTGTTTTCCCTTTTTCCAATAGTGGCATAAAAAGGCCCTGGCCATCATCTTCTGCATTTTACAGTTCTTGGCAATGACTTGGTAAGTTACCACTGCTACCTGTCTAATATGGATTTTTACTTGAGAGAAGTCCTTCAGATTGATTTGACATTATATAGAGGTTTTAGAGGTGCTTTACCTCACGCTACAACAAGCTGTTAAAGCATTCCTGTTTAAAGTCTGTACAAAGATGTCTTCCACTGCTTATGAATGAGCTTCTGATTGCTTGCACTAAACATGGTGTTGGGATTTTGCCAGGCTATGCCTGTACATGCGTAAGTGCATCTATCAAGTGCGTGAGCGCAGATTTAACCACCCCCAATCTGCTTAGAGAAGTCTCAACATGGGCTGAGCAGCATCCAGCCATGCCATTGCCCAGTAGCCCGAAATCAACTTGGCAGCATCTTGGTCTCGTCCCTGGACGACAGCCACAGGGATGCTCATACGCCAAACCAGAGCCTAGAGCTAGCCACATTATTTGCAGTTAACTCCATGCTGCCATGTTCATTTAGCTGGGTCAAGTCCTTGGCAATCTGGCAAGAAAAAAGACCCAAAAATATCAGCATGTGTCCAGACCGAGTGAAGGGACGTGCAAAAGAAATTCTCAAAAGGTTTGAAATAAGTTATTCATTAAACTAACATGGCTTTCCCAAAACATAGTATGGTGAGTGAGAGCTTTATTGGGAACACACGATACATGTGCATAAAAGACTGCCGTACATTTTACAGTCAGTTGTAAGTAAGTATTCCACCCCTCCTGGCACTACTGTTGTACACAGAGGTCAGGTGGCTGACGATACCAAAGTCCTGAACCTTGCTGGAGGCTTTTAAGAGTGACCTGTTTATGAAGAGCAAGTGTTGGCTAGGTGCTTTTAATTTACATTTAGACTTTAAGTGTGCTTGTAAATTCAGTTTATTTATTTGTTTAGTTAGTTATTTTTGTTTAATAAATTGGCCATTCATGAAAGAAACTACTGGAAATGTCTGTATTTGTAAAGATACATTACCACAAGTTATAGGGAATTGAGGTCTGAGTACATACAATTTAGTGAAAAAGAGTTTGTAACCTATATGTACAGAAATGGAGTAGGTGTTAAGTCTACTAAAAAAGTAATAGAGTGAGTGAGGTGGATGCACAATGTTTCCAGCTCATTGAAGAAGTGAAGCATAAGCATAAGATGGGGGATAGAGCTAATCTGACTGCTGTGAAGCACGTCCTGGAACCTCTCCACCGGCTACACACACCACACAGGTGTACAGGACTGGGCAGTCAGGACAGCAGGGCACTGGGACGTGACAGACAAATGGATAACTTTTATTTGCATTCCTCATGCGTACGTGTGCGTGTGTATGTGGTGGGATGAGCAATAGACACTTCACTGGGCCAGGCTTTATTTGCCTTGTCTTTGCCGTCATTTTCAGTGACGGCCCATGCACACACACTCCCACCCAACACAATACAAACCCCCCCCCCCCCCCCCCCCCCCCCCCCGCTCTCGGTGTGACTCACTTGCTTGGCCAGTCCATTTGCCAGCAGCCGTCACCATGCTAACCACCTGCACATATAGCCTCTCACTCACACGTACACCGACACCCCCACCCCCACCATTAAACACAGGAAGTAGCAGGCATGCCCTAAGCCTGCCCATGTGTAGCAGTCAGATGCCACACATACCTGGACAATGTGGTTCTCTGTCTACCATTAACATTTGAACTCATTATGCAGTTCTTTTTCCAATTTAAATAACTGTTATGTCTTTGCAGCAGTGAAAGACTGATGTAAATATTTAATGTACAATATAGGGACAAAGTGCCAAACTAATTATATAGTTTGATTTTCTCCACCTTTGCTTTCAAGCCTTAAGCAGTAATTGCTTTGACTAAGCATTGTGCCCATTGTGCTAACCATTAGTCAACTAGTCCTTAACCTATGTGGTGACCTTGTTTTATTATGTTTACAAATTTGGATTAAAATGCAGTGGGAGCTAAGTCTGTTACATAAGTCTGTTACATAATTACATTAACGTTTCCTTTATTTGAAAGCCTTTAGCTAGTGAGCAGTCTGTATGTTGGCTTTTCTGAGTTCTTTTTTTAAGAGATTATTATGCTCTCATAGAGTTGTTCCACAAATGCCACCCTCACTGCAGTTTATTTTTGGATGTACTGCCTCTGCCTTTTTAAAGATGAAATTGAGTTTGACGTTATTATGAGAAGCAGGAGCAGTGTGTCTTTAGGTTAGTGTTCTATCCCCAATATGTTTCTTCTGGCTCTTAGTTTTGAATGGGAGAAACCATTAACCTCTATCTCCACTTTTCTGGTCTCGCAGGTACAGCATTTCATACATTCCTTTTGCAAGGTAAGCTAAAACAGTTACATTTCTATATGTGTGATTCTGTGTCTCTTGAACTGTTTTGGCTTTTAAAAAATCAATCTAAATTCACCCTGCAAGGTTATGAATCCAGATAACTCATGAAAAGATGCTGATAATACCATAACTTTAACCTTTCTTTTGCCCTTACCTTATCCTTTTTCTGTCTTTCTTAAATGACTTTATATTATATACCCATTTATTATATATACGCATGACATGGGCCAGTCCAAGATGTGCTCCTTGGCAGATTAGCTCAAATATCAGCTCAGTTCAATGAATGAAGCCTAGAGAATGCCTCCAAATGGCTTCCATATTGGCTATACCACACAGGTTGTCCTCATTCCCAAGAGGGGTTACTGAAAACAAGTTTATCTGTGGCTGGAGGACTTCTTGTCCTCCACCATATGGCACTAATCCTGACCTGAAGCACTCTGTTTCTCCTAATGCCACGTAAATGGCTGCTTGTTTTTATTCTGTCCCTCTTTGTCTCTTTCCTTCTCTCCACTCCACACTCAAACCCAATAAGGCTGTGTGTTTAATTCCTAAATGCGTGAGTCAAAAGCCATCCCTGCTGTTTCGGGGGGCTCAGCCAGCTTTGCAGATTCCCTGCTTGCATGTCTGGGTTGCTTCCTTCGTCTGTGAGATTAGATAAGACAGTGAGCTAATGATTAGACAATAGACCTTTCTTTATAGTAAATTATGGAGCTGGAGATTTTTTATTTATTTTTTTATTTTATTTATTTATTTTAAACATCCATCCGTCGCTATTTAGGGGTCTCTCTCTCTCTCTCTCTCTCTCTCTCTCTCTCTCTCTCTCTCTCTCTCTCTCTCTCTGTCTCTCTCTCTCTCTCTCTGTCTCTCTCTCTGTCTCCTGTATTGGGGAGAAGCTTTTTCCTGTCTGTATCCAGTCTAAATGATGCTCCTTGGCAGGTAAGATCAGAGCTCAGTTCAAACAATCAGAATGAAGCCTAAAGTATGCCTTCAAATGGCTATGTGTTGGCTATAGCACCCAGCCTGCGGTGCTCTGAGTGAGTGGACTCCTAATACTACAGCCTGACAGCTATCAAGCTCCTGAACCCTCCCCCCACATCCTGACATCCTCTTTGGGGAGTGCCGAGTGTTGCGAATAAGTGCCTGCAAAACGGAGATTGAAAAAGAGAGCTTGCCTCTCCATAAACCTCTCACCTGCCAATTTGGTATTATTTGATAGTATTGTTTTCTGATTTCCTTTAGGACTTGAGTTTTGTGCTGTAATTCATGAGTACTAGTTTGCTCTGCTACTGTTCCTGTACTGTTTTGCACGCCTGTGTTCATTATGTACAAGACACACCTTTGCTGAAGCGCTTACTGCTGTTTGTTGACTGGCTTTACATGCCTTGGTTGTTGCATTATTGGCGAGCTGGCCTACGTCGTGCTGTGTTCGGCCAGCCACGCTGCATGCTAACCCCCCCACCCCATGCTGCCTGCTCTTTGTTGCCTGGCCCTTGCTCCAATCCCTTAATGTCTTTTTCTCAGCTCTTTAATATGTATTAGCCTGCAGTGGGGCTTTTCTCCCCATGCTGCATATTGAGGCTTAATCATCTCTACACACACAAAACAGCTCTTCTGTGCTCCATTGCCAAGGCATGTCATCAGAACCAAGTGGAACCTAATCATTATTGATTCATTTGGCATTTTTCAATGCTAAGCAAGAAATTGGTTGCCTCAGTGTAACATCGTGGGAGGTTCTGAGGTGAAGATGTGCTTTTGACCTGGAGGGGAATGGAACAACCTTTTAGTCTAAAGCTATTGGGGATGCCATGGACTTCAGGGAGAGGCCCTCCCCTGCCCCACCTTCTGTTCTCTTCTAACCATTCCTTTATAACCTTGACTGCTTTCACACCTCCTTTTTGTATGCTGGGCTCTGGGATAGTCTGCATAGCAACACAGAGGGGGTGGGGGGAAAGAAGGGGGAATGGAAGCTGAAGCAAAGAAGGCGCCATGACCTTGTTCTGCTGTTACCATGGTGACTGTGAGGATTGCATCATCCCTCTGTCTCATACCTGGTGTGAGGGGTGGTCCGTCACCCTAAGCAAGGGCCTTTTCCCGCCAAAACAGAATAGAATATACAGCTCCGCCCAGCTGCAACAAAGAAAAGAGCTATTCAAAGACAGCAAACTGGATTTTTTTAGAGCTTTTTAAAGCTTCTATTTCAAATCCTAGCAACTTTTAAAATGACATTTTAGTTACAAGTATAGGGCAGCATGTAACTCTAGCAAATGTAATGTCTTGTATTTTCCTTCCTCAGGGATGCAGTTATAAAGTGCTTCACCACCTGTCTGAGCTAAAGATGCCTCCCTCAGCACTTAATGTGATGTCCTGTTGTATGTAAGCCAACAGTAAATATGTAAAATATTTTATTCTGAAGACTTCTCTTTATTGAGCTCACTTTTCTGCCTGACCCTAGTACACCTTCTCATCTGTTATACTAATGATTTCACAAAAAAAAGTTATTGTAAGTGCTGTATATTTTTGCCTTTTAATATAAAGAAAAATGCTCATTTCATTTTGTTTGCAGCTTCTTTTTTCATAGTGTGTATGCTTTAGTGAGTGAAAAAAACAGGAATTAAATTAATACTGTTTTTCATGGTTAAAAAGCTAATTGAAAATGTATAATGAGTGACTTAGCGAGTTTTCATGTGCATTATTGTGCTGTCTTAATTTCCACATTTTATATTTGTAAACTGACCCCAGTAATGCCTTTTTACAGAATACTTAGGATTTACACAAGAAATTGTTTAATAAAATACTGCACTTCATCTAGTAAACTTAATAATTGTCAATCCTGTTTGACTCCTGTTAAATTTGTTTTATAATATTGTTTACCGTAAGCGTACTGACTCATATTACGTTCTAGTCTTAGTTGAGATTAGTGATGTATGAAACTGACTGCCTGGCATCGTGTCGGATATAGCGGTGTGCTACAAGGCAGCCGTGGAGCCTGACCAACTCATAGGCGCTGCCTAGCCCTGTGCACCAAGGACATCGGTTAGCTAATGTTCTTACACGCGTTCTTAGTCAAATCCTGGAAACATCAAATGACGACGGCCTTTTTTGTATTGTTTCCCATATGTTCAAGTGTAGCATTTGTAGTTTACCTCCACGCGATAAGGACTTGACCTAATAGCCCTAGCTTCTAGACGCGGGTTTGTTTTTCAAATCGTTTAGCCTGGTAGTCTGCGAGTACGCAGCTGCGATTGCCATGGTGACGGCTGGGTGCGCTCCATGTCGAGCGGCCCTCCTCCACCGGCGTGTGCTATTGTGTGCTACACGGATCACGAGTCTGCCATTGTGTTGACTGGGACATCGTGTACAAGTCTTGGTGGAGCCTCTTCATCCATCTCAGCTTACTGGTTTTACTGGGGTCAAGGGTTTTTTTCAGTTTGTGACGAGCCTTATACGGAAAGTTACATTCTTGAGTATGTGATCTCAAACAAAGACCACTTGGCATACTGTGTTTCTTCTACAAAAGGTGATTTATGAGAGTAGGTTTTTAGGCCTACACATTTGTAAAATTCCTAACCTTCAGCTCTCATCACATGAGAGGATTTAAGTGTCAAAATGGAAATAAATGACTGTTAAAGATATATACTGCCTATGTCCAGCAGTAATTGTTTTTAGAGCCAACCACAACAATAGAACACCTTCTGATGACTAAGAGTCTATTGTATGAACCACTTCACTGAATAACAAAGGTTGGTCTATATTGTTGACTTAATCTTCCAGTTTCTGGGTGTAGACCAACCTAAATGAATAAATGCTTACGATCTATAATTGCAAAGATGTATTTGGCATAAGCAATAGGCCTAAATATAAATTAGAATATTTTTGGAAGACTATTTTTCCAATTTTCTAATTAAGAGCATTTGTATGTAACATAAAATAGCCCACGTTCACTGTTGTAAACAGCTTGATTATAATTTGATGACAAGGTTCTTCAAGCCAACCAGGAGTCATTAAACAAGATAACATCAGAAGGTAAAGAATCTGTGTTTTTATTTATGAAGGAAATGTTTTTAAAAAGCATACGTAAGGGTATCGATTTTTGTTTACTTCACAGACTGGGCGACTTCACGGTTGCCACTGTGAACGTAAAGCACTATGAGATAAAAACATCAAATTAAGTGCAGTGTCATTAACGTTTCCTCCGTTATCTCAAGGTCACTGCTGTACAAAATGTTTAATTACTAATGTACTGAAAAGCGAGGGGGAAAGACTTAATAAAGGCTGTTGCTGCATTAGATTAACGATGATATTTAATTCCATTATTTCAGGAAATGTTGGTCATATGTGATTGTATATCTAAGTATTGGTTGCCTAAAATAAAGCGTAAAATAAAATGACGGAATCTCTGCCCATTACAGGCTTTTTCCCTTTTGAGTCGCGTGTCATACCACGCCTTCCGCCAAGGATCAGATAAATCCCGGAGAAACCCCCTCCTTCTGGCAGTGGAGTTCAGATCCGGCGACGTGCTCGAAAAGGGACATTTGGAATAAAGGGGATAGCAGAATAATGCCAACCTTCTTTGAGTTATTTTAGTGAACTGAGCACTGCATTTCCCCACATAGTACGTGCTGTAACGTCTTAACCTATAAGATGCCTTTTCCACCTATAAATCTCCATTCACGGATATCGTCGCCGGGAAAAGAACTCTTCAGGAAAAAGAAAACCAGCACCGATATTGTGCCTCCTCAGTCTTTTCTCGGTCATAAATCAAGGGACGAAAAGGAAATCGAGAGAGAAAAACTGTCTACATCATGGCCTTCCACCGGTTTGAAACAGATGGGTCGAAAACCGCAGCAACAAGCGACTAAAGTCCCTACAGAAAGTTCAGTTCCAAACCTTGAGACGGACAGCAAGAATTCGTGGCTTAATTTAAGCAAACCCTTAGCCAGCTCGTGCGATAGTGTCCCGCGCTCGAGCTCTGGAGAGTCCGCGGCGCATCGCAGATACTCTTCTCGGAATTCTCTCGGTAAAGAAGAGGTGGAACAGGAGGTTCAGTTCTCGCTTAGTCTTACACCCGAAGCCATTCTAGTCATTCAGAAACGTAACCTTGAAAAACAGATGATGGCTAAACAGCAGAAATGTTGCGCGTCTGCGGACCTTAGACATCGCCGGGTTTTTCCCGCAAAGAGAGCGCAGAATAGTTCAAAGAACGCGACACCTGTTGCGAAACTGGACAATGCAAACGACATCAGTACGATTGTAAAGATCTCCCTTCTCAATGACCAGTACAAATACGACGACGTCGAGTATGAGGAGGAAGATGGGGATGTGGATGAGACCGTGATGAGGAAATGTAAAGAATGGCTCAAAGGTGTGGAGAGCGCCGCAGCTTTTGGTAAAGTTGACAAACTCTCATCTCTCCCGCATCTGAAAAGCTGCTGACTTTGCGCTGTTTGACTCAAACACAACAAGAAGACACACTGTGAAAACCTCGGACAAACAAGCAAAATCACCTGTGAGGAAATGTTCCTCGGGCCACACACACTGTCACCTTAACGGAGTAGAATGTGATCTGCACCGGTGTAGTCTACTGATACGGCACTGCGTTGTTCGTCTTAGTGACTTCTCACTGTCATTTGCAACGATGCCGCATGGTTCTTTTTAGTCTTTTGCACTTGGCTTTGGTTTGCACTCAGGAACGTTTAATTCTGTGCGTTTAAAGTATTTGCGCACGCAATGGAGAAACGATTGGTAGAGGAAGGGAATGTCAACCAATGGATTACGAAGTATACAGTGACATCCTATTGCCGCGATGTTTTCTTTGTGCGAGAAGACAATAGCTGTCAAAGACAATGTCTGCCTCCGTGAGAATGAGCTTCATGACCAAGGACTTGCAAGTTTGTACGAAATATGCTCGAAGGAAATGCGTTAAAAGAAAAAACAGCTTTGTACAGTATTTATTTTAAAATGCTAAGTTGTATATGTCTTGTGTTCGATATATTGTCATTTTTAAAGGGTTTTGAAAAATAAAATGTTAAATTATTTAAGCTTTTGTTTTTCGATTGCTTTATACCGTAAACAATATTTCTGCAAACATGGAAAACATTACGCTATGTTTTAGCGGGTGAACCAGTGCAAAACGTTTGTCCTGTCTTTGTTCCTGTGAGACTGTGCTAAATTGCTTCATTCTCTGAAGCACTTTTACGTTGATTCAGGTACCGAGGAGACTAAAAATATAAATGTATATTGAAAGTTGAATGTGAAGGGTTTATCATTATTGGATATCTTGGTTACATTAAAGAGGGCTTGTCTGGAACTGTGGAAAACGTTCACTTTAAGAGAACTTGACGTTCTCCAAATGCGCGACTATTGCACGCCATATCAAATGACATAATTAGATTTATGTACGTGTACTGAGCAAAGTCCTGGAATCAGGCTGATAAATAATTAAGTTCTTCATTCCTTTGCTTGGCGAATCGTTGGGTTATGCGTAAAACGTGTCAAGGTGGGGAGACCGATTTGAAGAGATTTTTCAGTGGCTGTGAAGCATTGCGAACATGCCTTTTACCATTGATAAAAGGGAAATGGAACAATAGTTGGCTCACCTAAATCTAAAGAAACTTAAGTTGTGGGAAAGATCTAAAGGTCTAAAAAAACGCCACACGAAAACTGCTCTCACTATGGCAACAACCTCTTAAACACAGACTTATTGTCAACTCTCTGAGCAGTACTTGCTGCTGTGGAGACGGTGTTTGATCTGAAAATTGGCATTTACGTTTAGGAGCATTAACTGAATCTTTCAATACCGAAATGTATATATGATTTGAGCGGAAATTTTATCATAGAAAACAGCATACGGTATTACCTATGTAGTTCAACACGACTACATACGAGTGGGTATTAATTTATTAGAAAATAATTTCATTTATTAGGCTATATTTGTGGTAAGTCATTTACCCTTTTGAAATGTATAGGACCTATATGTCTTCATTTAACGGACAGTGATTTTTGAATGATGAAGATAAACTTATATCGAAAATTAATTTGCATATAGAGCAGTATGTTGACACACAAGGTCCAAGATATTCATCACACAAGCTCTCTTCCATCTATCCTGGACACTTACCTTTCTCCTGAATCCTTTGAAAAGGTACGTAGTTCATTTTAAACATGATTTTTATACATCAAAAATACCTTTAAACTAACTTCACAATCTGATGAATCAGCATTTTAACATCAATATTACCTCCCAACTATTTTGCCTTAGATAATACTATATATAAGAAATTGGTTTAAAATGATTTTATTATGTAAATAACCTGTGTACCTTTTGGCTTTTGATAATTATATCCCCCCCAATACACATTCAGTGCTTTACTGATTTTTGCCATGTTCAGATTTTCAGCATTAGTGTTTGGGGCAATGGAAGATACATACAATATAATGGAATAATTGTGCTATCAACATTTCTAAATTATATTTAAAGACTGAAACCAAAAGACATAACATGAAAGACTTCTGTCCATGGAAATGAGCATTCTAGGTATGGTCATTGTGCTTCCTTTAGTACATAAATGGTGTAAGCATTAAATACTAAGTGGATAAATGGATGCAAGTCATCACATATAGGATATGCAAGTAATCACATATAGGATATTGGGATATGATTAGCAGATTAGCATATAATTGCATGACTTTCTTTAATGTGCCTATATGTATGTGAGTAATTGATATAGAGGTCTATGGAGACACCATAGTAAATAACAAAATGGATAGAAATTAGTTATAGACACAATGATTTGGCATCTTAACTTGGGAAGCAGGTATGGTAAAATAAAATGGCAGTTAATATAATCAGCAAAATAAGATTCAGCCTATGAAGTCAAAATGTACTGGATGCCCTGAAATGGAAGCAACAGTGGTGTTTATTAAGTAATATCTATGACAATTCTAGGATAAGCAAAGGATTTGTGAGGTACACACCTCACCCTTCTTCTGCCTCTAAAGACACACTAGAGGTTCTAAATAAACAAATTAGGCATTTATCAATCTATGCTTAAAATAATGTTTTTCATGTTGATCCATTTATATATCTACTTGCAATATTCTGATATAAAGGCAATGGATGCTATCAAATAAAAATACTGTTTTCACTGTACTGTAATATTTTGTACCTACATTGCTAGCATCTTTGCCTTGGAAGGCTTATGCTTTTTTGCAAAATATGTTAATCCCAGTATCAGATTGGTTTGAGGTCAGTGATCACCATAGCAATGCAAGCAAGCTGGAAGGAAAACATTGTCATAGAGTGAGGTTATACAGAAATGTAAACCACTATCCCCAGTTAAGCCCCAGAAGCCCCTCCTCCCAGTGCCTGGTACAATAAAAAACACTTACAAGTAACTGTTGCGTAACTGTCCTTATGTGTCAACCCTCAGCAGGAGTATTGTCTGCGTCCATGTCTACACAATCTCTCCGCGTTTTTCTTGTCATTGTAATTCATTTTGTCCTCACAAGGGGTTCTCTGTGTGGGGTGGTGGCTGTGGAGAACTTCTGAACTACACTGCTTTTGTGTTCCCGTCCACTGGTGGACAGACTAGAATGACAAGAGAGTACAAACAAATGACTGCTGCAGGGGTCGCCTAGGTTACAGCCAGCAACACAGTCTCCTCTCTTCCCCCCTGGCTCGTCAAATCTTCCGATCTACTTTTTGAATGGTCCACCTCCACCCTCTCGCACTTTGGATGCCCCAGTCTCTGCGTTCATCTTCTGTACTCTATGTCATCTCCTTTTTCTATTTCCCCTTCCTTTTATTGCTACTGCTTCATATTCTCTGTTAATCTCCTCACGTATGGGGCATAGGGATGGCTGATCACTGGGGGGGGGGGGAAACATTGTCCAGTGTCTGTGATGTAGGGTCCTGCCTCTGACCTGGTCCCCTCCGATGTGTCTGTCTCTGGGTCCAAGGCTGCATATACCAGAGCCATTGCTCACAGACCTTTCCTCTATCTTATCACAAACATTTTCTCTATCATCACTGAGGCAACTGACCTGATAAATGCCACTTCCATGTGAAGTCCTTTGTGAGTGATGACAAAGCCTTCCTAAATGGGGCAACCCTGTAAAATGTGAGAATGTGGGCATTAAGAGGCTGCCAGCTAAGCCACTGTTATTGTCTGCACTTTTCCTAAGGGGACAGAGAGTTGAGACCAGTGAAGTCTCTCCTTACTTAAGGGAATTAAATATACTATCTGCTGAGGTGAGTTCTGACCATTATCTCTTATAAGGGGAAATATCAAACAAGAGCTGCTCTGCTATTGCATTGTTCATATTGTGTATCGTGATGCCATTTTGCTTTTTTCAAACAAAATAAGGATCAACAGAAATGTTTGATTAATGTTTGTTCACAAAATATAATGTTGAACAGAACCTGTTCACTCGTAGGTCACCATGCTAGGGTGATAGGCTGAAAACAAGAGTCAACAGCAGAATGTTGCAACATCTCTGAAACAAAACAGGACCTTTGAGATGACTGATGTCTTGCCTGAGATTTAACCAGGTGCTCATCTGGTGTTTGCCCCACAGAGTTGCTCTGTGAATGAATTCATACCAAGAATCCATGGCACCATTCATTTAAGCAGAGTTGTCACCATGGAAACCTTAGGAGACAGTCCAGCGACTTCTTGAATAGAATCAAAGGTGTGGTTCAGTGCCCAGGCAGTCTGTTAAATGTGAAACCATTGCTGGAACTGGCAAATGTGATCAGGCATTCAGAGACCTGCAAAGGGTGCTTGTAAAGAGATGCATTGGAAAAGTGCCTGGACCAAGTGAAATGTATGACTCTATAATGCATATTGGCTCCAAAGCAAGTGAGCTCACACTGAACTGGACGTACTAACTAACTGCTCTAATGCTGAGGCTCCTGTTTGGGCTGAGGCTGATGTTTGTGTTGTTTTGTGGTGCTTTGTATCCAAGCAAAGATAGAACGTTTTGTAATCCTGAAAATCAATCATTGGTTTTTAAAATGGCTCACCACCCTCGTCTTCTCTTATCCCAGATCAGTATCAACATGCTTTGCAGTGTAGCTGCATTAAAAGTAACCAATTTGACATCATTAGGCAGAGTGAAATGGTAAACTGCAGTGTTTATTTGCATGGAATATACTATTTTCACAGCAGAACAAGACAGCTGCAGGTATTTGTTACATGCTGACAAACCAAGAAAGAAGTTCTCACACTTTCGCTAACAAACCCATGCAAACGGCCCAGTTGCAGTGTGGCCAGCAGTGCTGTGGATGAGTGTGTTACATGGACAGAGTCAATAAATGCTGTGAGCACAAGTATTACGTAAGAACAGGGGCATGCCACAATGATTTGTGGTGTGTGTATGTGTGTGTGTTGGGGGGGGGTTTGGTTCTTATTGTCTGTTTTAAGTGGTCTCACACTAATGGCCCAGTAGAAAAAAATACATATCTGATCTTTCTTTCTGGGAAGCTGAAAAGGACAAGTGCAGTGCACGTCACACAATGCTGTCTGTCTCATCCATGCCTTCAAAGGCTGTGAAAGTGGAATTAGGCCTCTTCTTGGCATTGGTGAGAACATGATGTCTGGGCAATTCGAGGGTGATTACTGTGGTGTTCAGGACAAACTGAAGCGGTTTCTAACTAATGGGTTATTGTGGGAGACAGGAAAACAAGTGCACCTTGTTACTTACTAGGCTTATCTATTTTATTCATTTTTACCCCTCAAAAAGACAGCCTGCGTCAGCAAAGAAGTGACACAGATGAGGAAGCTGAAAGTGGGAGGGGCCAAAGAGGCTGTTCTGCCCCCTGGATTTGCTTTGGATTCAGACAGAGTGGCTGAGGACAAACAGAAATCTTTGCGCAATCAGGTACCGTCAAGGAATCTTTTTTGATGTGGTACCTACACCGTAGCGTGCGCTACACACACACACACGCACGCACACACACAAATACAACAGTCCTTTTTATTTTTAAAAATATGAAAAGCTAAAAAGCAAAGAACCAAAACACATGGTTTAACTATTTTCACTTCTGGACTTCTTAAAGTTGACATTGTTTGGTCAGACGGCATCATAATTAAATCCCTAATAGTTGGAGTGAGACTGACTGTTCAATAAATTGAAACCCCATCAGAACAAAGATCCCCAGTAATACTGACATGTTAGAAAAGCATTACCCTGTCTTGGACAGTTTAGAATAGAATACAATAGATGTAAAATGCCACCCCTTGAAACTTCACCTTGGTGAGAGAAAGATCAAACATGCAAGCCATTAGTGGAAACCTTCCTGTAACCTGCTATAATTTCAGCTCACTCGTATTATACTACTCTACTGGTTATTCACAAGTAACATTTTTATTTAATATTACCATGCATTTTAAAGCAGTACATATTTCTACAGTACACTTTCTTTTCCACTAGGAACACTGCTTTATGATAAATTATATATATATATATATATATATATATATATATATATATATATATATATATATATATATATATATATATATATATATATATTAATGCACATTTGGTACAGACAAACCAGGACCATTTTTATAAAATGACATATAATTTTATTGTATCCAATGTAATAATTAAATAATGTGTTACAGTAATTTCTGTTCATTGATTAGTCTGTATCTTGCGAACGTTCTCTCCTGTATGTTCCACGTTTGTGCGCTTCTTTACTATCAGGTCATTGTTTTTACTGCATTATTTTACACTTCAGCGCCATCTAGAGACATATCGCAACATTCACCGTTTGAGGAATATCCTGTCTCGACACTACGCTGAGTTGTTGAAAGAGAAGGTCCAGAGACAACGACGTGGAATAAAACAAAACAACTCAGCTACTCTGAAAACCACAGAAAAGCTCAATGAACAGGTATTCCCGTTTATACTAATGCACCTTTATTTTTGGGGGGGTTTTCACGGTAGGTGAATGCCTTCAAATCAGTGTCAATAGTTAAGGTGCTTGACTTGTACTCTGGTGGTTGCTGGTTCAATCCCTGCTGCCAAGTTGCCACTGTTTGTACCCTGAGCAAGCCCCTTAACCCTCACTTGATCGTGTATGACTGTAAGGGTTTTTTGGATAAAAGCGTCAGCTAAATGCCGTAAATGTAAATCCTCAGAGCAATGGCTGGATATCACCAATAGGTGGTAGCAGCCTAAGATGTTTTTTGTCACGGAGCTATACCTGGGCCTGTAAGTGTTCATAAAAGGAACTATTAAGATACTGTGAACTGTCAGTCAAAAACATAAACCCAGTCCAGTAAAAACTAAGATTAGTTTTAGACTGTCAATCTGCAATTGATTGATATTTGATATTGATATTTGTATTTGCAATAGTAGATTCATAACAGGCTCTAATCACAGGTACCACAATGAATTTAGATTTAAATGGCAATGTAAACAGTTGGGTTAGTTTACAGATTCTTCTTTACAACATCTAGGCTATACCCTCCTTTGTTCTTTGAGCTTGTGGCCAAATTCAGGATATCCTGGAGAACTCTGTCCACAGTTGTGTATGGTAATGAAATCTTCAGTGATTGACCCCCTTCCCCTCACTGTCTGTGCTCTAATACACAAGTGGCCGAATCAAAGACTCTCACTGATCAACAGCCCTGCAGCCTACCCCAGGACACACCCAAACTCACCCTCACACACACACATAACACAGGCAGCAAAGGATCCACATCAACTCTATCTCGGACAGAGTGAAAAATTCATAGTTCCATAAGATTTTAATCTGTTTTACAAATACAGAGGTAATACTGCAATGATTAAAGCATATTGCCTAACTTTCTGAGCCCGGTTGATACAGTTATTCAAAGACAAGATTCAATGTAAAGGAGCTCCACTAAGGCCAATACAGCTTCCACTGTATTTTGTCTTCGCCGGGTAAGTAAGTAATCTCTAAATTCATGCTGCACTTTGTGATATCTTGTTGAATGCTGCTGTATGCCTGTACTGTCACGCAGCTTTGAAGTGCAGGCATGATGCCACTGAAGCTGTGAAGACTGAGGAAGCTCCTCGTTTTAATATGGCAGCTGGGGGCTGTTGGTGCAGACTTGTGATTGACTTTGATTTTGGCCCGTCTGGCCTAAAGACAATGAGGGTGAGAGAGAGTGAAGTGGCAGTTGGGGTGGGGGCTTAATGTAAGGAGTTGGGGGGGGGGGGGGGGCAGCTTGAGACAGATCCTGTCTTATCAACCCCCTCCTATAAAAGCCGGCCGCCTTCAGTGGGCTGTAATTGTCTCCTCTAATGACCTGCACTGGAGATGGGGACAAAGACAGTGCTATAAAGGCCTTTATGAGCCTGCCGGTAGGAAACCTTTGGTGGAGAAGAAAAAAAGAAAGAAAAGAATAAACTGCTGAGCAAATGAAACTACCCCTGTTGTTTCCTCAGCCCAGGACGTGATTCCACCACCCCACCCCACCCCGCCCCAGTCGGGACTGTCCGGCAGGGCAGGAGTGGAGCAGGCAAAACCCAGGCCACCTGCTGGGGCCTAATTGGTCCCTGCTGTGTTTAATGGCTTCCTGTGGCTGCATGTTTACTTCTCATTTGCTTTGGGTGCTGGCTTTCCCAGCCACACTGCAAGACGAGGCTCCTCACTGAGCCTCCGCGTTCTCACCTCACCACGCTCTCTTAATCCTCTTCCGATGCTCTTGCCAATGTCTCACACCTGACCCTCTTTTTGTGTAGAAAAAGAGATCAACTTCCCAGAAGCTCACTGGATCAACCCTTCTCCACGATGATACATGCCTGAGGTCGTTGCCTAAAACACGCCATTACCTGGTGAATCGTCCTCGTTGCATCGTATAAATATAACAAAGTATTGTATGATCAGGCTGATGGTCGTCAGCAATTATATCAGTGCATGAAAGAAATTAAATGTTCCTTCTAAGCTCTTGCCCTCATTATTGTGTGCTTGAGGTCCTTGAGCTGAAAAGGCATTTGGACCGATGTGGGTGTCTGCAGGGTCCCAGGGAGCAAGAGGTGTTCAGGCACTGGGTGGATCAGCACAAAACAACACAACTGGAGAAACAGCTTCAGCAACTATGTGAGTGGAGTCTGGTTTTTTGGGTTTTTTTGTGCTATAACAAAACAAAAATGGTTATACTGTGATGTTTTTGTGATAAAGAAGCCCAGAATAGAATGCAGTCCTCTTAGTTAGTTTTTCTGGGTTTGATCAGATAATGTTTTTAAATAATCCTTTGCACTTGAGAAGAAAACTTGGTGCATTCTCTCATGAAGAATCAGATGAAATGGGTCATAAGAATAAAAATGGGATATTGAGAATGGTTCTACAGTAAATTGAAGCAATGATGCTAGTTTCATGTTGCCAGTGCTTCGCAGTGACTCTGCTCCTAAGGTGAAGATGGAGGACTTACTGAAGAGACCGCCAGCCCTGCCAAAGATACAGGTTTCAGCAGATGCCAATTCTACCCAACAGGACCATGTGAGGCATAGCTCTTGCTTTATTTCAAAGCTTAATGCTTTATGTCCTTTTGCAATACTCACTGTCCCGGTCCCAGGATGTGTTTCATGTGTGTGTTTTTTTTTTTTTATAATCATCATTCAAAATGTCACACGACTATGTGACTTTTATAGTGTTAACTGTAGTTAAATAACTGTTGACTGGGATGAGCTCAAACATCTAGCATCTTGTCCTCCATAAGTGTGGTCAGGGTTCTCCGGCAGAACAGAGTCTTAACTAAACTGAGTTTCGCCCCCTGCCCTCGCTTCCCCATGTTGTCCATGCACAAACATGCTTTCTGCAGGAGGCTTGTTTGGCTTCAGCTCTATGGGAAGAGATTTTGGCCTGCTCACAGAGCAGTGAGATGACTAAACAGAAGTCCCACCACCACCACAACCACTGCAATCACTCCCTGCAGTAGAGAAGTTTCCCTGTTCACCACAGCAAGGGCAAACATCACCAAGGGGTGAATGTCTAATTCATTTCACATACAAAGACGACGGACCAATTTGGCTTGGGATGTCACATCAGGCCGTAGTTCAGGGCCGCCATAGGGCTGTTAAGAAGACTGTACCGCAGAGACGACAGGGCCTGTTCACAAAGGTTAACCTAATTTGGATATCTTCAGACTGCAGATATGCAAAGAAAGGAGTTTACTGCAGGGCTCTCCAGCTGCTTCTGATAAAACAAGGTTTTTCCAGCTATTGCCATCATCCTAAGTCATCTTTCTGCTACTATTCTTTTATATGGCCTATAATAAGCTTGAAGATGAGCGGTGCAGCTTTTCCTCTTTAAATGTTTTGAGCGACTTCACTAAATAGAAGTAGATTTCTCCTGTGTGCTGCTTGGTCTGAACTGCTTTGCAGCCTGTTCTCCATGGTGGCACTTGAACATAAGGTGGAGTGTCAGGCTGGCAGCGGTTAAAACAGCGAGCAATATCAAGCGTAGCGGGTAAAACATGTCAGCTAAACGCGCTAGCAATGTTTGAGAGCACATGTTACCCTGCTTTTCAAAGGCTCTGAGCACTTTTAGGCCTCAGCCCCGTGCTAGGAGGACAGCTAGACATAATGTCTCATCTTGTCTATGCGAATTCTCACCACTACTGAGACAGACGTGGGCACGAGCCCTCTGGCCAGCCACCCATCAGGGATATGGCATTCTCCATCGCCAAGGCCAGGAAAAAAATATTGCTCCCCGTTATAAGCTTGGAGGGAAGGGATAGCCAAGGATCTAAAACTTGTATCTAAAAGTGAACATCCATCCAAACTGTCTCTATTTATTCATGATGCTGTGTTTACTTTCCATAAAAGACACTGAGTCATGGTGTCTCCTGAGCATGTAGAATTTCACATGTATTTATTTTCAGGCAAATATGGCTTCTCCTAGCATCAGCCAGTCTATTTGCTGGACTAAGTGGAAAAATAATAAGTCTCGGGTCAAATCATTTCAATCACACACTGAAGCAGAAAAGCAAAACACAACTGCAACCTTCACATGCAACGGTGATACCCCACCACAAACCGCGTATTTTAATCAGAGTTGATGTTATTGGCCTCACCCATTGTGACCAACCCCTTGCAACTGAAGCCGGGCCTTTTTGTGTATCTGACCCCCTATCTCTCACTGTGTGTGGATGGTGCTTGATACCGGCCTGCTAGTTGCTACACACCGATGTGAGCAAACTGTGTCCTACAGCGAGCCGCTGTGGAGGGCCAGTTTGCACCCAGCAGACGAAGTGTGTCCTCACCCGAGTGTGTGGTGTTATCAGGCGAGAGCCACACCACGCCAAAGCTGCCCCCTCGAAATGTGGCACATCATTAACCAACACCCACCCCTACCCCCCCCATGGTTGGGGAGCAGAGCGGGCATCTGCCGGAGAGTGGCACTCTGCCACCTAATCTGGAAGCAAGACGGGCAGGTTCAGTTAATGGTTTGGATTTCATGAAAGAATAAGATCACTAGACGCATTTTTATGCGCACTGGACAATCTTTTATTAGAATTGATGTGTCTTTTCTTCTGCATCACCCTGAGTCAAAGACACAGAACCATGAGGGCATATTCATAAAGAATGATAGTTTTCATGGTTCAAGAATTTCATGATGATTAGATCACTAGAATGTATATTTATGATAAAAGTCTTATTTTAGTATGATTAGGGCTAGTATTCACAAATCATATCAGGAGCATGTGCACTCAGGTAGGAGCTCCTAGAGGAATGCTCCTACTTTGTGATGCTTTGTGAGTAGCCAGATGTGGCTCTTTTAAAACAAACTTCTGATGCCATGAAATTCAGTTTTAATGTTTCTAGGATCTTGACTATGTCAGCCATGTGGGGATAAAACCATTTCTGTAAAAAATAATAATCAAATGGACTAAAAACATTTTTGGAATCATTTGTTTAATTCTTAATCAGAAATATCATTTAATCAGAAATATCATTTTAATGGGTCACAAAAAGCCAGGTATTATAGTGAGATGTTATGGGTGAGAAGTTATACAGTTATAATGAGATATTATACAGTTTAATGGGTTTTTTTGTTTGTTTGTTTAAATTTTTTGCTTTGCTTTGCAGGTATATCTTGTTTTGTGGCTTTTGTGTATTCCAGCAGATTGCAGTCACAGAGGGAGGGGACGGAGGAGGAGGTAAACAGTCTGGTACTCGCAGCCTTCTTGCCTCACAGACCCAAACCCAGACGCAGGCCCAGACCCAGGACAAAGCTGAGCTAAGGCTTCCCAAGGTACACAACAAACCGCAGAAGCCACAATCATGCCTAGCGGGGGTGTAGGTGGACAAACACACATGCATGGGTCACCCACCCATCCACCACCTCATTGCACTCTCTCTCTATCACACATACACACCACAACCCTGATCGCATTTTCTCTCTCTCACACATGTGCACAACCGCCCTGATCACACTTTCTCTCTCGCACACATGCGTACCACCACCCTGATCGCACGTTCTCTCTTTCACACATACACACCACCAACTTGATCGTACTTTCTCTCTCACACATGCTACCACCACCCCGATCATACTTTCTCTCTCACACATACACAACACCACCCTGATTGCACTCTCTCTCTCTCTCTCTCTCTCTCTCTCTCTCTCTCTCTCTCACGTGTACCACCACCCTCATTGCATTTTCTCTCTCTCTCACATATGTACCACCACCCCAATTGCACTTTCTCTCTCTCATACATATATTCCTCTGAACAGTGTTACATAGTTTTCAGCTTCCACAAAATTACACATGAAAATCACTGCTTGGAAATTTTATTCTTAAATGGCCACATGAATGAAGTCTTAATAATTTAGCGTTTAGCGTTTAAACTAAAATTGCACAAAATGACACTAAAGTTTGTGTAATTTTACATAAAAAGATTACACAAAAAAGAGAAATGGCTGATATATGATTTCTCATTGCAAGGACTCACTATTTGTGTATATGTACTGCTCATTATTTCACCAACACCGTGATTTCTAGTAGTGAAACATTCGTGAATAAAATGAAATGCAGTCTGGTTGGTTTCATCTAAAACTCCAGGAAAATGTTTGTGATGCCTGATGTAGCCCCATTACAAATAAATATGAAATAGTCTCTGACACCTTTCCCAAAGAAAGCATTTATGCCAGGTTCAGGATGCACTGGGTCTAACTGCCTTGAAATCAAAGTTAGCTCATAAATACATATCCCTTATGATAGTACACATGTACATATACAAATTCTCCACAGATTATAAAATTCACATTATGAAGTCATTTGATTTTTTATAGTACACTAAATGTGCCCTAATATGTAATGTTCAAATAGTTTGAGAGTGTGTGTGTGTGTGTGTGTGTGTGTGTGTGTGTGTGTGTGTGTGTGTGTGTGTGTGTTTCAAGTAAAAAGCAGAGTGGAAAAAACAAGCACTTTGAACCCTCTCAGAATAGCCCACTGGGAAACAAGACCACCATCACACACACCTGCAGAGAGGTAGAGTGAAGGAGGACAGCAGGAGGGTGAGAAAACGGGTGAAGGAGAGAAGCGGTAGAGAGCAGTAAGGGGTGGGGGGCAGACAGTCCCTCAGAGTTCTCGCTTCTCGCACCTCCTTGTCAGGGTGGATGTGGGCAAAGAGATCATGTCCCAGCTCAGGGAGAGGACGGGGAAGGCAAACAAGTGGGCCGACAGAGGGCTAGGGCGCATTAGTCAGCCGTGTGGCCCACTCATGCCAGCACTGTCCAGGCACAGAGACAGAGCCATCCACCTGGAGCAGGGTTAGTAGACAACCATCACTCTTTCACACAGACGTTCTGTCAGCACCAAGGAGGAGGACACTCAGAGGTGTATGGTAGCGGCCTGGGGTACGGTGGAGATGAACATTGCAACTTTTCTGAGCCAGCAATGGAAAAGACGCTGATATTTCACAATGATATTTATCTGAGGAATTTCCTTTATTTTCCTAACATAATATTTATAGTAGTTGCATTATAGCAATGTGGAATGAAACCTAGTCCACTGTATGCTAGAGGCCTGGAAACAGATTTCTTTTCACTGTAATACTCTGGTGACCGGCTATTCTGAGCGAACACAATGCTTAGATTTCAGATTATGAGAAGATTTGTCAGGACGAATAATTAGAATTTCAATTACAGTTGCTCTAAAATGCACATTTACATCTACTTTTATAGCATTTAAGAGACACTCTTGTCTAGAGCAACTTACAGAAGTGTTTTTATTGTCTTCATCCTCATAAAATTTGCTCAGAGTCTAAGCATAGCACCATGCTACAAGTCCTGCGTGAAAGTCAGAGGTAGTAAAACACAAATAAAAAACGAGCATTTTTTTCCTAAAGTCATTTAGGATTAGTTCAACTTGGCTCAGCGCCAAATACACTGAATGAATTGTGGAAAGGTCTTATGGGGGACTGTAGGTGTGGGATTAGTCATTTACATCAACAACTCTCTTCCTAAGTCCTTCCCCTGGAGCTTCTCCTCCCATGTTGTATGTGTAGGGTGAGAGACTCAGGTGCTGAGGCTTACACCCAAAACTATGAGAGATGATGTGCTGCTTGTCACCTTTCCCCGCTGAACTAAAACACCCCCCCCCCACCCCCACAATGATGACGCTTTCTGCAATGCCATAGAATGAAAATCAGCCTTTAAAGTTCATTTTCAAGCATCCTGTTATCTCCACAGGTCTTCTCACAGGAGCTCCAAGTACCCAGGTTTTACACTTTACAACCCAGCTTTTTGGAGAATTTCAGCACTGATATGCATTTTTTGGTATCTTTTACATCCTATTTCATTCTTAATTTGTTGTATCTATGCTAAACAACTAAACAATTCTTGATAGATTAAGTTGATTAAGTTAATTAAGTGGATGTATATGTGCATATGTTTGTGTTTGGCTACATTAGCAAAGTACAACAATTACAAATTTGAGAAAATAATCTAAACTGGAAGATTCTAAAACACAATTTGTGATGAGATTAATCTTTTATTCATCTTATGTTTGTTTGTTTGCTTGCTTGCGATGAACTAGCAGCAGAGATTTAAGGAGCTGCTCTGCAGATCGAGGGCTGCAGTGGCCCCAACCCAGCACAAGATGCATCTCATGTACGACATCTCACTCTCGCACATGGCCCATGCTCGGAGGTCAGTCTGCCAGTTCCAGGAACTGTAGGAAAACAAAAGCCTGATAGCACACACTTGTTAGCTAAACACAGATACTGGCAAGCTAAAATGTCATCATTTTAAAAATGAACACAAATCTTTGTATTCATGAATTTATTTTCCTATTTCGTTTTTTATCATTGGTCTTATGAACAGATTACTGGATATTAATGGACTAAGCTCACAGTATGATAAAGGGTTCAGCACCAAAGACCTGGTTAGTTTCATCCAGAACACACAAAGCATAACATTGCCAAGACATGAATGCAATTTTCCTCTCCAACTTGAGTTCATGTGACATTATTACTGACTTACTCCCCAACACTTTACCTGTTCTGAAATTTCACCTTATTGAGCAGATGGAGCTAGTGTGTCCAAACAAAGTCTTAACTAAAGAGCCAAAGACTCCTGGTGAGTCCCCCCCACCACAGCCTTTGACAGATGAGGCAACAACTGAGGACACACAACACCTTAAGGAGGAACTAAGCAGACCAGTTGACGGAGTGACCAGGTGGGTCTGTTCTTTGTGAACACAGTGAATTCTGTAACTGTACGTGGTAATGCTGACATTACAAACATTTATTTAGTTTTCAAGACTCTAACAGCTCCAAGCTAAGCAGCAGCAGAGCCTATAACTCCTGGAACCCAGAGGAGCCGCTGTCCATTGAGGACATTTCTTCTTATTGTGTTTCACAGGTCAGTAAATTTATATTTTTGGTGACACTGCTCATTTACATTGTACATTTTTTTAAACTTACCTAACTGATGTTGTTCATTTCAGAGTAAAATTCTTGGCAACAAGACATGGACCAATTACATATAGCAAAATACTGCCTATGATTTCACCACTACTGCTTTGACAATGTTGTACTCAAATATGTTGTACTAATGATTTTTATTCACTTTTCCCAATTAGTTTTGCTATAGTGGAGAAGCATAAGTTATATCTACAGTGTGTCTTCTCACGGTTTATTTTATATAAGCTCTTATCAATATGAAATTTCAATCTATCAGCATTAAGTTACTTTTCAGACAGTGCGGCATTAATGTTACTTATTTTAGTTTATCAATTACTTAGGACACTCCCACTTAGTTTCTAAACAGTTTCTCAGGAGTCTTGAGAGTAATGTAGCTTATGTAAAAAGAGATATCAACATCGATGAGGATAAATAAACAGAAATGAATTGAAATAATGTGCATATCCATATTTTTAATAAGACTATGTAGGCTGATCACTAATAGATACAAACACACATACATACATACATAATAGATAGATTCTTTGATAAATGTTTAGAGGCTATAAATCTTTATTTAAAGGGGAATGCTTTACTAGGCTCAAGAGTATTCAACTGTACAGAGTGCCCCAACGTATTGCGTTTACAGCTTTGTGCTGAGATTCCCACAGGCTTCAAACTCTTATCATCAATGGCTTTCAGTATCGCTGAAACTGCTTATATCACAGTACTCTACACTGACCCTTTGCCCCATTAATTCTGTCGACCCTATTTACCTTAGAAATAAACTTTATTTACATGCTTGTTTGTTTTAAATGTTGTAATAAAAATATAAGTCTTTGACCCTAAATGTATTATAAAGTCGATTAACAATTATTAAAATGAAATAAAGTGGATTACAATTGATTTAGTGCAATATTGTATTATAAGGGTACCCTTATGACTAAGCAGCTGATAAACTGGAATTATATATCCTTCTCCATAAAAACTAGAAGTTATGTATAGGCTACACGAAGTGTTTTGAGTGCATATTTGTTTGTGTTATGTTAAACTAAATTTGTAAGAAGACCTAAAGTCTTGGTCTGTTCTCATGAATATGGACGTGCTTAACCAATAACGTTTAGACGGCACAAATCAAAGCTCAGGGGAGCCAATCAGATACACCTACAGCAATGCGTGGAGAGGCAGTGTTACCCAGGTCTATTTATTTGGAACCTCTGTTACTTAGGCCTAACGGTAACCTCTAACTTTTTCATGGCACGGAGTATTTGACATTACACTCAGCTAAAGGACCTGTCAGTGGCTCAGCCAAATCGGATATATTTTATTCACGCACGAAGCCCTGGACTTCTTGGATAGTATGGCTTCGGGTGCCAGTGAATGCTCAGGAAAAACTGCTCAATACCGGGTTGACCATCTACTAAGCGCTGTCGAGAACGAACTTCAGGCTGGGAGCGAAAAAGGAGACCCAACAGAAAGAGACCTCAAAGTCACTCTCGATGATTTGGAGCTTTGGCAGAAGTTCAAAGAACTTACAAATGAAATGATTGTAACCAAGAATGGCAGGTATTACGTTCATATCAAAATAACTTATAATAACAGAGAATAAGTTTATAAGTTTGTAAAATCTCATATTTATATAAATATAAATAATGCAGGCTTTTATTAAATGTATATAAGATTTGAATAAGCGAAGAATATTAGTTCCTGTAATCTCGTGTAAGTAAAATGCGAAACAACATTTTATGAAAGTCGTATTTCATATTCATATTTATTTATCATAGACATGAAGACTTTTTATTTGATAAGATGTCCGACTATATTTTAGTAATATATCAGCCAATTTCGATCTGAAATTAAAAACAAACTAATGGCAAATGTGTTCGCAAGAAAGGCAGCATAATGTCTTGTTTGCGCTTGTACATTCTTCACGTCCTCTTTCTTATTTTTACTTTATTTTACTATAATACTATACTATAGGTACTAAAACATTCAGTTTTAATGTTGTCTGCGGTTAGTAATTCCCTTAATGTTCTTCAAGTTTCTATCTTCTATTTCCTCGCACGAAGGCGCATGTTCCCCGTCCTGAAGGTAAACGTTTCTGGTTTGGATCCAAACGCCATGTATTCATTCCTGCTGGATTTCGTGGCAGCGGACAATCATAGATGGAAGTACGTTAACGGAGAATGGGTCCCTGGAGGCAAGCCAGAGCCTCAGGCCCCGAGCTGCGTCTACATCCACCCAGATTCTCCAAACTTCGGAGCCCACTGGATGAAAGCCCCGGTGTCCTTTAGCAAAGTCAAACTCACTAACAAACTGAACGGCGGCGGACAGGTAAGACAAAAAGATTTACTGAATGAAAAACACGTATGAAATGTTTGTTATTGTTTAAAAATCGTATTTCTTACATGTCCATATATCGACTGTTGTGTATTCCATATTACCTTGATGACCGTATATATTTTTATGCTTTGCAGATCATGTTAAACTCATTGCACAAGTACGAACCCCGTATTCACATAGTGCGTGTTGGAGGACCACGGCGAATGATCACCAGTCACTCCTTCCCTGAAACCCAGTTCATCGCAGTTACTGCATACCAGAATGAAGAAGTAATTTTAAAACAATTTCTTGTAAACGTAACCCATTATATTACCTAAAATATTTGCCTAATGCACCGATTTTGGAGGCATAAGTTATATTGCTCTTCTGTTGTTTCAGATCACTGCGCTAAAAATAAAATTCAACCCCTTCGCCAAAGCTTTCCTTGATGCCAAGGAAAGGTACCTTGTTTGACATTACAACAAAATTCTAATTCTTCAACCACAACTGTTTCACTTATTTCCTGTTATATTTATTTATGTTGTTTATTGACAAGAAGACACATAACTCTTGTTAATTTTGTTTTGTAGAAGTGATCATAAAGAAATAATGGATGATGTCAGTGATAGCCAACAGTCGGGATATACTCCATGTAAGTTTAATCACATTCTTCCCATAGTAAATTCTGGATGTAGTAGAATTAAAAAGAAATATCCCCCTACCCTTGGTCAGCACTATATGTAGATCTTTGGGGGGAGGTTATAGATCCCATGGTCGCTGTATGCTAACACATCTCTCTACTAAAATTCTCCCCTCTGTTCTGTCTGCAGTGAGTGGATGGTTTCTACCAGGAACAGGGTCTCTCTGCCCTCCTGGAAACTCTCACCCTTCGTTCAGCAACCCCTTGTCTTTGTCATCTTCTCATAGCTGTGAACGCTATTCCACTCTGAGGAGTCACCGCTCCTCACCCTACCCCAGTGCCTACCCACACCGAACAGCCTCCCCCAGTAAGTGCGTGCACACACACACAAACACATGCCTGCATGCATGCACACTCGCACAGATACGCACACACTTTCTTTCCCTCCACTGCCTGCCTGTACCCAGGACTCCATTCCATTAATGAGAAACTCAAACATGTGCCACTGAACAGGGAATGTCCTGCATTCCTCCAGCTTTTGTGTATACTAGAGCTCCCAGTCGTAAACAAGCACCCTCAGCCATGGAACCACAAGGCGCCAACAATGACTTCAGTTGGCCCCAGCCATACTGTCGGTCTTGACATGCAAAAATCATATGTGTTAATGTCTCACAGTATGTTTCTTCTTGTATATATGCCCCGTGGTGACTCAGAGTATGAGCAGGGATGTCTCTTTGGTTGCCCTACAGCTAGTTACCCAGATAACCCTCCAGCATGCCTGTCCATGCTGCCCACTCATGAGAACTGGTCCAGTCTGCAGATGTCCTCTCACTCCAGCATGGTTCCTGTGGGCCAGCACTCATCACCCAGCTCCAACTCCAGGTTAGTTTTCTCTTCATACACACACACACACACACACACACACACACACACACACACACACACACACACACACACACACACACACACACACACACACACGCACACACACAGACAGGGCATCCCTATATATATAATATTTTCCAATAACATACTAAAACATATGGTACTTCAAGTATCAGGCACTATATTTGACATATAGTAAAGCAGTATACATAGTATATATAAATTTACTTCACAATACAGATATTAGCAGCTTTTTCACATCCACATGTCTCTCCTGCAGCCAGTACACCAACCTGTGGACTGTGGGAAATACTCCTCTGACTCCCATGTCCCAGTCAGGAGGCATGGCAGGCAGCCTAGGCTCCCAGTTCCTCCGTGGCTCTGCCAGCCACTACACCAGCCTGTCTCACCCAGGCACAGCGCCCCCTCCTGGATCCCCACTTTACGATAGCACTGCCAGCCCCGAGGTGCACGAATCCACCCCTTATGACGGCTCAGCTCACGTGCGGCTGCACGCGGCCTGGGCACCCATCACTCCTCCATCCCTCTAGGCCACAGAGCTCCATGTACTGAGGCTCCAGAGAGGCCAGGAAGCTTTTGAACAAGCACTCAGTCTATGTACCAAAACTATCACAACTGGATCCTTCTGTCCAGTTAACAAATTCATTAGGCCATCTGAGCAAAAGTAGGCCTTGTTCAAACTGTACATATAACCAGTGTTTAACAGACCTGCTAATGCCTTTAAATTTCTGCACCATTTAAAATATACATGTGGGTTTATTTATAGTTTTCTAATGCATAGCTTATTTTTGTGCCATGTGCAGACAATCATTTGTACAAAGTGTAAATGTCAGTATTGTTAAAATTGATTTATTTTCACCTCAGGATTTAAATTTCAGCATGATTTGCATAACAATTTTATTTGTAATAATATGAATTTGATTGATGCTGTACAATTGATATAAAGCTAATAAATCTTTATTAAAAATTATAGTAATAAATGAGTCAGACTGTATTCAAACCCAGAAACCAAGTCCTACATATTTTGTATGAAGGGTCTTTTGCATGTACCTAATGTTTCTGTATTAATGGTGTGACTGGTACAATATGTACAATGAAAAAAATGTCAGATTTTATCTATACCTCAGTGAACAACCCAGAAAAGTAATTAAACTGAGAATTGTAACTCCCATAAAATAACATTATCCTATAATACCTTTAAAATGGTATCACTGATTGGGTGTAATGTCTCATATAACCCGTTTATGGCCATGGTCTAGATTTCCAGTACAGGTAATCTTTCCACAATAAAACAAATTAACAAAGAATGCATGCACATTGTGCATAATTCACAAAAAAAAAAAAAGTATGTATTTGCACAAACCTACCACTGTGTAAAATCTTTGGGAAAAGCAAAAAACTGTATCTGAGACTGTATCTGTGTTTTCCCAAGATTCCAATAGATCAATTTGTTCTTGGAAAGCTTATAGCCAGGAGTTTTTCTTTGAATTGCCTTTGTATCACCCCTGTTGGTAATTAAATGGGTAGGAGAAATATTTTCCATTCACTCAGTAAAATGTATTGAGTAAAACTTTTAAATTGAAAAGTCTTTAAAAAAAATACCATTTTAAAGGTACATTCTCTATCAGTAGAACAACAAAAGAACATCCCCATCTCACTATGTAATCTTATTTACTGATATAATGAAAGAATATACTAAATTCCAATGTACTGAATGTTTTTAGGGCCCTGTGAATATGTGATGCATAAAGACATTGAGAAACTATATTCTTGAGGTTTTATGGTAGTTTATTGAGAAACAGTATAATCAAAACCATCCTATTTTGACTAAGGATGGACTATGAGGTTGTGTTTTGATTGTAAAGCATCTAAAATGTGTTTTAGTCAGAACTGGGAATGTAGATTTGTTTTAATGTAATTTTTTAAAAAAAACTTAAATAATTCATAGAGGTGGTATTTAACAGAATCAAAACTCAATATTATGTGGATCCTGAAAGACCTCTCATATGTGGGGGTCTACTTATCAAAGTATGTGTTATTATATTATATTCTAAAGAAAAGTCTGATGGATCTGTTTAAAGACCCCACACACTACTCTTTTCTTACAATGTTCATAGCTGACCCTGCTAAGTGTAATTCAGATCTGTTTACTCTTCTCTTATGAGCAAATTCCACTCACTTAAGTGAGGAATTGCATCTATCTGAAGGAGGTTACCACAGTCAGAGTTTGACATTAGGGGGTTATAAAGGGAATTGAGGGAATAACACAGTGAGCACGCTGACCATGCATTATGAAGTTGCCACAGCTGATTTTAATTCACAATTCAGCGAGAGGAATATAAATTCTACTGATTTAATTATGTTCTTTTATTTATTTTCTCCCTCACATTCCAGAAGTCAAATTAAACCGATCACATCTGAGCAGAAAAAAACGTGAAACTTAGGCTACTTATATAACACAGACAAAGAAAGTTATTTAAGATTTTTGTTTGGTTGGTTGTTTCAAGCCTTGTGTTGCACTTGTGTACAATCGTTTTTTGTAATGGCTGAAATGTTCTATTCCCCAATAAATAGATTCTCGCTATTTTTAAAACTGCCCAAAAGGTGGCAGTACAACCTACTAAAGGTTGGTTTGAACAACAGCAAAAAAGAAAAACGTGTATAAGTGCATAAAAGTGTATAAGCAACGCAGTTCTATCTACGCAGATAAAGACCTTATATTTGTTTTATATGTTGCTCATACGTGGTTTTATGTCATTTTTCACACTGATGATTTCAAAATACCCATCACCTTCTAGACATTTTCAAGCTTTTAAAATATTCGGGGTATTTCATAATTTTTGACCGTTTTCATTGTTGTGTTTCTGCAAAGTTTAAATCAGATTAACTGAATGAGAAGCGCACCCCTTCAGATCTATATATGGTAAACAAGTCGCATGTAGCGTACAAATTATTTGTAAATCACTGGAAACAGCATGTCTCATTATCCACACAAGATATCTCCCTCTGTTGGTCAGGAATAACAGAACAAGTTTCTCTTGTTTACGTCAGTCTGACATCTGAACGTTCTTTATATGCGCCCTAAACTAACTCTTGCGTCCAATCATTTCAGTCGCTGATATATTAACGTATGAGACTGGTTTAGTTTACATGACAGTTGCACAAGCAAGCCATTTAGGATGCTGTGCAGAGTGGTACGAGCACGTACGTCATCAAGACGGATCAATTATTTGTCAGCGGAAGACTGATTAATTTTACTTTGAAAAATCCCAAAGCGATTTTCAGCGTAAGCGAAAAGCAGCGTTTTCTGCAGCTCATTTGATGCTTTGTATGCAGCGTGAAAGGAAGTAGGCTACAGCTCACAGAAACTATGGTGCTTTTTTCTTTTGCTTTGCGTGTGTGTGTGTTGGTGTGGATGTGGGGGGGGGGGGGGGTGAGTGCGTGGGTGTGTATGGGATATGTTATTACCTACCACAATATTTTCTACAAGCTGCATTTGTAAAAAAAAAAAAAATGCATGCACAACTAGCGAACTATGCAGATTATGCATCTGAAAATAATATTATCTACTGCACAATAGCGGAGCTACATTCACTAATGCACGCACACACACACACACACACACACACACACACATACGCACACAAAGCAAAGCAAAAGAAAAAAGCACCATAGTTTCTGTGAACTGTAGCCTACTTCCTTTCACGTTGCATACAAAGCATCAAATGAGCAGTAGAAAATGCTGCTTTTCGCTTCCGTTGAAAATCACTTTGGGATTTTTTTTTTCTAGTAATCCCATTAGGATCCTATGAGAAAAAAAACCCTTCTGTCAAAGAGAGCATTGACGCAAGCAGCTTTTGACGTCAGTAGCTGCAGTGAAGGGCGGGCGGGGAGGGGGTTGGTGCGCAGCGAAGCGCGAAGAGCCTGTTTGACTACAGAAAACACGAGGGCGGGCGTCATTGGCATTAGTTAAGGGTGCTAGAGTTAAAGGGAGCATCTGTACAAAAACCGACTCACGTGGTAAATGCAGAACAACTAAAACTCGTTGGCATGATCCAGATCCTGGATTATGAGGGAATCCTCAAAGCATGCGCTCCAAACAGCCGCCGCCCCAGTTCTTCTGTCAGGAGATAGGGCGGCAGTCGCTTGCAATTATTTCGCTGCCTACAAAATTGCATTTGCATCTCAAATTAATTTCATTTCACCTCAGAAATCAATGGTTCCTGAACAATCCCTCGAGTGAGAATGTATGGCCTATTTTATTCTCGCCTCTATTCCCTTTAGATATCCTCTGATTCAACAGGTGTGCGCGCTAATTCCTGAAAGGTAAGGTAGTAAGGTAGTAAAAATAACAGGCAAGAAACAACGTGGAACAAGATGTTTGTCACGATCTGTAAAATTTCCCTGCATTCATCGTTCTGTAGGATTCAAGGGGGAGATCACTGCAGATGAACAATATAATAAAACAAGAACATGCGCTGAATATTTTGTTTTTGCTATTTTCTGCCAGGTTTTCGTCCTTTCATTTTCTACTTGTCTGTCTCAGCTAGCAGACGTAGGCTATGCAGAATCGAGCCACGATGAATCTAAAGGTTAATTTGCTTGCGTAAAATAAGTGATGTTATCATTTGAGTCAATCTAAACTGTAGCCTTGGCACCATTTGCGGAGGAGGCTACTGACGTCACTGACTGTTGAATGGAAAAGCTACCCTTGTTGCTGATGGACCCTTTATTTGCAGAAAACTCGTAAGTTGCCTTGTGCCGTCAAAACACTCAGATACTTTGCGTTGGAAGTCAAGCAACTGCAGGGAGTTCACCGCTGCGCAAGTTAAAGTACTTAAGACCTGTGCTAAACCATGCCCGTTTGGTCGATCCGTGTTTCCCTAGCAACTGGATCAAGAAGTTTGTTCAAGAGCTTGATAAAAACAAGGGGGACATCTTTAATACATCGCTGGACCTATGATTTTTGCGTGAGATCAAAAGGTACGGCGCAGTTCTCACCCCTTCACTATTTAGCAGTTTGGTGGTCTGCCCGTCTAAACTGGACACAGGAATCTGGAGAGATGCTCCGTAATGGCACAGGTGTTATTGCATCCGCCGCCTACAGCCTATGGCGCGTTTATCGCACTGTTTAAAACCGCCTCAAGGCAAAGCATGAGAGATGCCTAGAGCACTCTACGGCCGTGTTTGAATTGCTGTCGGATGCCGGTTGCTTTGTGGTGACGAGGAAAATCAGAGATATATGGAGGAATCTGACAGATCTGTCACCGGTGGTCTTTGCGCTCATTCTTAGTTGGTTCCAAGCTGACCATGCAAATTAATGCAATGAAAATGTTACAGTGGACTACCAGAATAAGACGCAGAACTTCGTGGATTTTTGTTCTGCTGCGAATAGAATTGCGAGCTGTGAAAGATCGTGGATGTGTACTTTCCTGCTTCAGTATAAAACCGGACACACGTGATTTGCAAATCACTTTCGTGACAATATTTCTCAGTTGTCAGAGGAAATCTAAGCTTTTTTGTGTTTTAGGACACCAAGTGTGTCTAAAGCTGAGCGTTTTCCTGTAGTAAGTCTTACATGTGACGGCCTTCGTTCCTTTAATCATCTCCAATAGCCTGCATTCGCGCACCTGCCAACTTTCACTCTCATTGCGTTGATTTTGGAGCGCGCAAGAGCGAAGGGAGCAGTGATAGTCTGAATGAATGAGATTGTGTCTTGCAGAGATAACATTTCTCGCCATCTGGCCAGTTGCATGTGCTTATCCAGACAGTTGAAAGTGTTTTGCTTTTACCTGTCTGTTTGTTCGAGAACAAATTCATACAACGTTAAGTCCTATTCTGAATCGTGGGAACAACCAATGTCGAAGAAACGAAAAACTCCAGACGATGGTGGAGGAGGAGACCTCGCGAGCGCAGAGGATTCCCCGTGCTCGAGCTGCGTTGACCAAGGTATGAACTCGTCCATCCAAGCACTGTCACGGTCGGTTCTACTTATGGAGGAATCATAACTGAAATAACTATAGGAGATGCGCGATCTGGTGAAAATACACATTACGTTAGACCAACAAAAAAAATCCAAAGAGCATGAAAATGTTCGGGTAAACTGTTCCGCAGAGAGAAGAGAGTAAGTTCCGCTTAGATGTACTAATTATCTACGTCATTCAAGCGGAGAAGTAACGCTTCAGTTTGTACCCTGTAGCAAGCACACCGTCTTGAGAAACAAAAAAGAGAGAAGAACGATCTCATTGTATTCTTACATGGCGAGCGGGCCTACATTTAAGAAAAGGGCTTCAAATGTCTGTCATAGCATGATAACATTAAACACAGAACGGCGTTTTACATGACTCCATGGCTACTCAGGATGTGAATAAACAACCTTATATATATATATATATATATATATATATATATATATATATATATATATATATATATATATATATATATATATGAAATTTTATTTATTTTATTTATTTATTTTATATATATATATATATATATATATATATATATATATATATATATATATATATATATATATATATATATTTATATAAAACCACAACGCTATATAGTTCATGGGAAATGTTAAATTTCCCATGAACTATGTAGCGGTTAGTTATATGCCCATTAAAAATGCAGAATGTCATAAGAGAGATGTTTACAATATTTGCACCTTGCTAATCACAAAAAATGGTTAGTTCCACCCTTGTGTCTGTTATGTCAGACAAACTGATCAAGTTTCCACATGGTCCACATTAGGGGGATTTGCTAGAATTATTTTAGATCAAAATTCTAATTATGACACAGTACCTCACCTCTCTACTACCCCAGCTCCTCACCCCAATTACATGGCATTGTGCGAGTATGTGAAAGTCCTGCAAGAGTCAGACTATTTAGGGTTGGCACCGGGCAGACCTCACTCTGGGTGTCCATGTGGAGGAGAGTCCAGTTATGTTGTTTACACACATTGTGTGACCCAGCAGCAGGCTTGTTGGCTGTGCCCTTTGATGCGGAGCCAGAATGTGAGTTTCCCTTGGCCGGTGCGGATAGGGAAGTGAGCACTTCCTTTAGCCCCGTAGAGCATGGCGTCTGTGTCAAACCCCACACAGGGTGGAAATGTTGCAAAATGTCCACTACCACATAAACTGTGCATGCTAAAAGGCCTAGAAGCCAGTACAGGGAAACCTAAAACCGGTAATGGTGTTACTTAATTTGAACACATAAAATCTTATTTAAGAGGAAGAAAGTAGTGTATACTGCAGGGCATCACAGATCAATTCCCACTGCTTTCATTTCTAGAGCATCGTAGAAGAAATAGCTTGCGCCAAGCAAACGTCGTTGCACAAAGCAGCCTTGCGAACGCTAAGGTTACTGCCGACCCTCCCTGTTTCGGCTCACTTCCCCCCATCAGACCCCTTCTTCTCTGTGATTTCGGTAGCTCAGGGAAAGAGCAGAGCCTTAGAAAGAGGGGCATTGAGATTCATATCAGGGGCCACAAAGGCCCTTTTGTCTCTGCTGCTGGAGTGAAAGCTTGACCTGTCCGTGAAGGGAATTCTCCCCAGGTTGCAACCCCGCAGCACGCCAGTCTGTTTCCCATGAAAACAGAGACGCCATAGCATCTCCAACCACAGGCGCAAAATCAAAACCCCCGCACAACCCAAAAGAGGCAAATCAGACCTGAAATGGCGACGACAGCAACTGCATCATTTTCATGCGCTGAAATGTGCCATTCGCCGAAAGCAAAAGGAGTTCAGGCGCTGTGACAGACTCCAGACTGCACAACACTTTAAAATGTGATTGGATATCCACAAGGGACATGTTAAAGGCATTCATTTAACCACTAGTTAAAAATCTGGCCCTGGTGAGTTATCTGGGGAAAGATGAAACGTCAAAAGCTGTCAGTGTCTTGAGTGAGCCTGCACAAAGATGTCACGAGCACAGAGCTTGTTGTGACATGTAATACGTTTGTGCTGGTTCAGTTTTCTAGGGTACAGCAAATTGCATTTGTTTCCAAGTCCTTGCTTTGTGCAGCTGTGCCTAACCTATCCATGTCCTGGGGGAAAGCCATGTAGAAACTTCTGTGCAGTTTGCTGGTAAAGAAAACATGCCTTTCATCTAACATTTCTCATCTGGAATCAACCTGTCGTGGATTTTGAAAGCAGTGAAAGGTCTGATTCCCTGGAAATACGAGCAAATGCTGTAAGAGCTTTGCAGATGATTGTGTTGCCATTAGGTAGCTAGCTGGCTGGCTACCACAACTCAGTAGTGCCTTTGTAACCTTAATATTTAATGATGCATAGTCAGCTCTGAAACTCTAAAAATGGCATTCCAAAACTACACTAGCGTTTGCAATGAGGAAAATTTTCCAGCTTGTAATTTAGGTACCAGCAGTGAACATTTTATTTACTGGAATAATACCACCAAAGTTCTTGTGTTAGAGAAGTTGGTCATCTTTAATTAATATTTTTTTAGGTTATCTTGATGAGACACTTGTACACCAGCTTTTTATGTCAAATACTAATTATTCATTACCAAGATTGATGTTACTGCAGTAAAATGCTATAATCATAGACTTTAACTGATTGTCATATTGCATTAGTGATGTTCTCCTCAATGTGCAAAATCAGTATTAATAGATGTTACAAAGATGGAGTCATCCATCAGTAATTCCTGTTCCAGTATAAAAACATCTGAAGATACATCTTTTTCTTTTTCCCAGTGTGTTTACAGTAAGATGTAAGGTTTTTGTCCTCCCATTGGTGTGGAGGAACATTCTGGAATTAATAGGCTCATTAGAGCTTTTCCTGATCGGAAGTCATTTCCTAAGTAAAGTTTTGGTTATACATTTCTGAATCTTTTTTTTTTTTGCTTGATATACCACAGTCTACCAAGTGAATAACTTACATTATGAGATAGATTATGAGATACCATTGGGTTACATTATGAGTTACATTATGAGATACCATTCAGTTCCTGAATCCACAAAGCTAAAATTATCACAATATGGTGCAGCATCTCAAGAGTTCCAGCCATTGTTATGGTGTTTTCTTTAATTTCCATGCTATTGTAAATATCATTACTAACAGAAACACCCTACAGTTGGTCTGGCTAGTTAGTAGGCTTATGCCAGACTAAATCTGTGGAGAAAGCCCACAGAACTAAATGAAATATCACACACCACGAGTATTTAATTTGTATTTATTTATTTATTTTCATAGTTATTTCACATCTGTCCTATAAGAAATGAAACAATGAGAAAAGTTAGCCTTTATTGATTTTGCAAAGTCAAGGTCAAATGTATTTATTTCTGTATTTATTTTACCGCAGCCATTCTAAGAAAGCAGATTTAATGATAATAAAGCTTGTTTTGTTGTGCAATAATGTGTAATAGTGTAATAGTGAGGCCATGGGTTTATTAACAATGAATTAAGGTAGGTGAAACCTATAGCAATAATTAAGACCGATAATGTAGGCTTAATTATGTCAACATGAGAACTGCTGGGTCAAATCTTGCATTAGGCATTAAAAGGCATTAATTAGCATTTGAAGAGCTCTACGTTCTAGAACCCTGAGTGTTGGTGGTTGCTGTTGGGCTCTTGACTAAGACATGTCAGTCCAGGACCACAGAATCATGTCATCACATGATCCTTGTTCCTATAAAAGACACTAGGGAGGCATGTATTGAACTTCATTGCCTAACAGGGAGCAAACATGTTGTTTTGAGTTTGGCCCAAGACATCATGAGTGCTGATCTATTATTAACCAGTGGGCCTCATATATACCAAAGAGGCAACTGTGCCAGGGTTAGCATTTTGTGGAAACCCTTCAAATCATGGCAAGTTGCTCTGATCCACGAGCAATTAAAATGACTGTCAGGTGACAACAGGGAGGTTAAAATTAAAGGCTGGGATAGTATTTTATAAGGAAGGCTGACAGCCCTTGTGACAGCCGGATGAACGCAAATTTGCAGTGTTTTCTGACAACACTATGCTATCTATACTATACAACCACGTTAATTTGCATAAAGTAAACATAGTTTTGAATTAATCCCAACAGAATTAATTACTCATAATACATAGAAGCGTTGTGTCTTCTGAATCGATAAAACTAAAGAAACAGAATAGTTAGAATCGCCGAGTGTATGGCAAATATGCGGTTTTTTAACGTGTCGAAAAGATTTTTAGAAAATGAAGAGTGTTTTCCGGTGATAAAGTGACTATAGAAGGGGGTGGCGGGTTGGGGGTGGAGGAGGGAGGCTGGGTTGCTGTGTGAATGCCATGACGCGTAGGCCTGTGTTTGGGTGCATGCCGAAGCGCAAAGACAGATTGCATTGTAGTTGCCACAGTCTTGACGTCATGGTGTTGGCACGAGCTTTGGTTCCTGCGCGCTGGATCTGAACAGGGTGTACTATGTCTCATGTTAATAAGAGAGCTACAAATTTGGCTGAATGAGAAAATACTACTAGGGGCCGAATAAATCATACGTCAGCCGTAATATTTTCAAGCTCTAGATATGAAAATAAATAGTTCCATAATGATTTTTAAATAATTAAATTGTCTGATTTTACGAAATATGTAGACTAGTCTTCTTAAAATGAATACGTATTTGTCGCGCTGGGATTTATTAGCACATGATAATAAGTGATTTGCATGATTGTAAAACCTCTCTCAATAAAGATTTAGTTATGCATCTCTGAGTTAGGTCTTGAGCAACTATACCCACAGTGCTGTAGTATTGAACCGCAGCGAATTCATACCCCATGCAGTAAACAAGGACATTTCTAACGAATTTAACCCTCAAATATCATATATAATTCGAACTCCGTTAAAACTACATACTACAGCAAACCAAGGCCCTGTCGAATCCGCCAGTAAATGGTTTCTTTAAAACGTATAAACGTATATTATATATATATATATATATATATATATATATATATATATATATATATATATATATATATATATATATATATATATATATATATATATATGTTTTTTAAGTTTTTTTCTTTTTTTATGTACTACTAGGAAAATAATTGGACTACAATATAAAACGTTGTTATATTGTTGCTGGTTTCGCATAGTTTAATATACAACATCGCAATAAGGTCTAAACAGCATATCAGGTTGGACAGCCATCATAGTCGTAGAGAGCGAGTTTATATCACTTTCAACACTAGATGGCGGTAACGTCGTTTTAAAAATACCCTATGCAAGAATGTGAATATCATCTGAAAGTCATACGAGTTGATGGGCCGAGTGGTGCCTTGCTACACCGTGTAGGGTATAGTGGTCTATGCCACTGATCACAGAACATTTACTTACTTACTTGCTTTTCTTTCTTTCTTTTAACCTATATCACTGAGCCAATATGACAAACATATCTATAGAAGCACATGTATCTATCTTTTGTGGGAGCTCACCAGACATCTCCCATAACCCACTTCTCTTCATCCTCCTGAGTCATTAGTCTGTATAAACACTTTGTATCTCCTCCTTGATTTTTAGTCTACATTTTATTTTCAATATAATTAAGCCTAATAGTTTCCTATTTTTTAGATCCTGCTTTTTCCGTGTATGTAAAAAAATTGTCAGTAAATAGTTTATATGAGAAACATTTTAAAAAGGCTGACTTCACATGCCAAATCCCTGTGTCTTTGGTGCAACTTTGCTCAGTGCCATTGTGCTTTATAAGATGTCCCCCTTTTAATGTACATTACGATCCACACCAGCAGTCTCTCTCTGTTATCCTAGGGAATATGTCATTAATTGGAATATTTTAAGAACTGCAGGTAATTTCTTACCAGTTATTGGTCATGCTGTACATTTAATGTTATGGCTATGGATATTTTCACCATGTCCCTCACACCCACCTAATTACTTTCAGTTTGCCACATTTTGTTTGATAGTTCAGTAAACTGTCAACCAGAAAATAATCGTTGTAACTAAATATGTAATGTACTACATCTTAGCTACTGTAATTGAATGACATAAATATTATTACATTTAGCAAGTGCTGTATAGGGAAGAATACTAAAACTAAAAACTACAATAATATCAACTCATTTTCAGTTGTATAACTGACCTGTTGACTGCGTGCTATGGGCTTCCTTTGGCAGGCCTTTCTGCAAGCAAATGTGTCTGCAAACATTAACTAGTTGATTCTCCTTTTACTTCTGTTTTATTTCTTTTACTGAATACTGCAAGATTCAAAGGGTCAGCGTGGTCTTTTTACACAAACAACATAGCTGTTCACCTGTATGGAACTGTAGACATTGTAACACAACTGTGTGTGAGGGTAGGTTATTATAGGTCGGGTTTGTGTCCCATACCACAATAGAGCACGATCACATCCCACTTTATGTAAATACCAGAGTAAACACAGACTGAGTGTCATTTCTTTTCGAGTGCCAGGATGTTTTCTCCCTGTGTCCCTGCTCTTCCCCATAATCGGAGTTCATAATACCTCATATGCCTATGAAAGATCTGTAACGTATGACACCCTTTCTTGTTTTGGGCCACTTGCCTGCATGAATATTTCCTTCTGCTCATTCCCTTCTAGTTATGCTTGCCCTCTCTGATGGGCCATTTATTGCATGACCTCGCTGGACATCCTTGGGCCGTGGCTAATGTTGATAAATAAGCCTGGGCTATGGACATTGCTTTCCTTTCAGATAGGGTGCTCCAGACTTGTTTACATTCCACTGACTATTTCAAACTCTGTTGCTTTACATAGGCCAACAATATTGTGCTTTTCTTTCTTTGTTGTTTTTTTTTGGGGGGGGGGGGGTTGTTTTGTTTTGTTTTTTTGACATCATGGCAAAAATAATGTTTGCAATGAATTAACTTTGTTTTATTTATCCATGCATTTTGTTAATTTTCAGCATAGTTATTTACATTTATAATTTGTTATGTTTTAGCTAGTAAGCTACATTTATATTTACATAAAAAATTATATATGGCAAACTGTAAGGTTAATAAATGTTTATCAGTTTGCAGTCTCTCACAGATGATAATATGGCCCATATTTCATTTATGGTCACAAACCTCAAACGTTTTAACAGTCACACAAACATGCATTCACAGGCATGCACGCACACGCACAAAGTTTTTATTGTTTCTAGGTCTTAAACAATTAAGCAATCACCAGTAAAGTTGTGTTCTTCTTTCCCTAGAAATCAAGAAATAAGTGTTTTTTCTGCAAAAATTACAGTGAAACATAAAATAGTTCTATCTATCTATCTATCTATCTATCTATCTATCTATCTATCTATCTATCTATCTATCTATCTATCTATCTATCTATCTATCTATCTATCTATATAAAATATTAAAATTAAATTGTAAATCAAGATTTAGAATTGTATTTGTGTCCAATTTTGTTCCACAATACTAGACAAAAAGAAGATTGTCAAACATATAAATAAGATTTCTAGATAACACAAAACCTGTAACAGAGATTGCATATGCCATTGTCACTGTTGCATCACTTTTTGGTTTCATGCCATTTCTGATCTGAAGGAAGACATGAATAATAAAAGCATAAATATTCTCAGTAGCTACGGAAAAAGCAGTCAGCTGTCTGCTAAGAAACACATTTTCTAAGTTCCCTACAAAATCCAAGTCACCTTTTACATGAGGGGGAAAAAAAGAGATACACAATGCTTGTTTCTAACGAGCACATTGACGATGACACGTACTGCCCATTTCTGTCAAACAAGCACAGAGTGAGAGATGGCTTGTGTTACTGGCCATTTTTGGTACTTTCGGGTATATACAAGATGCACTGGATGGAGGCTGACATCAGCGAAGAAGGCTGTTGGAGATCATTCAGATGTAGGACAGGGTGGTGTAACATTGTTGCTGACGTAGGTTAAGGCTATAGACAACCCCTCTATGGTAGGACGTACAGTCCAAACGGCTGGTAGTCAAGACATGGTTAGACATGCCTCTTGGTTAGCCAGGAGGCATGAGTTTGAACTTGACCACCATAGGCTAAGCAGAATGCTTTTTAAGACAAAAACTGGATGTAAAACATTTGGTAAGAGAGGAGGCAGCTAGAGAGTCGTGGAGAGATGAAAGTGTTTGAAGGAAGACAGGAAAATAGAGAGAGAGCTGACTTTTAGATCTAGGCCTCTAAAACATCTGTGTGTGTGCAGCAGGCTGGAAAAAACAAAGATGTGAACCATCTTAAGGCTTGGGAAGTGGACTTTGATTTTAGATACGTCTGATATAATTTTGATATGTTTCACTACTTGCAGTTTCACCAAATCAAAATAGCAGTAAATTTAACTCATTAAAAGAAAATAGTTGGTTATGGAACTTGCAACAATAGTTACAGATGTATATAGTGGATCTTATACTATGTATTAAAGCTCAATGTTGGCTTTATTTCAGGACTTTGTACATGTTAAATGTATTTTGAGCACCTATCTATATAATTAAGATAAATATTCTTATATTTTGCCATTTTTAGTGTAATGTAACACAAGGCAAATCACTACATAACTGATTAAATTGTCAGACCAAAACACAGCTGATTAGATAATGCATGTCTCTTTAATACACAACAAATCCTCTGTAAACTAATTCAATTTATTTAGGACTTATAATTTAACATTTGCTAAATATCACCTCATTAAGTCTTTGTTAGATCAAGTACCAAAAGACAGTTTAACACAAGGACAAAAAGCATTAGGCTCTTCTTCACAAACAAAGAGCACCATGTGGCAAGGGCAAATGTAGTGATGTCATCAAGGGCAGTTGCAGTGATCTGAGCCCTATTAAGTTTTTCTTTTTAATAAATTACTCTAGAAAAGTTTTAAAAAATCTTGCTCACCTACCATAAAATCAGACTGCACAGAAAATAAAAATGATTAAGACATGCGGTTTCAGTAGTGAGCTCATGGATTGGGTTGTGGTATACAAACACATGGTAGTTTTACAAGCGAAGGGATAAAGGTATACACATCGCTATGACTTTATGAACACAGACGTATGGGTAGGGGAGCATTCAATCCCAAAAGAAACCTGTTTGTAGGCCTGCAGTCAAGTTGTGTAAATCAGGGCCTAAGTGAACGTAGAGACATGTATGAACAGGGGGTTCATGCATGCCACATGTAAATGCATGATTGAATGTCTCACTCCCTGTCTCTCCCTCTCCCTCACTCGCTGTTCCTCTTGCTCCCCCTCACCCTCTCTCCCGTTGCCCTCTGGGAGGTGATGACGTATGTCACACTCATCATCATAATCAGCTCTCCAAATTAATGAGGGCAAAGATTGAGGTTGGGAGCGGCCTCTGTGAAAAAATTCCAGGTCACCGGTCTCAGTGGAAGGCATGTGCGCATGTGTGTGTGTATGTGTGAGTGTGTATGTGTGTGTATGTGAACGTGTGTCCTGCATGGTGTCCTGAGAGAGTGTCACGGTGACGTATAAAGGAAATGTATTGGGAAAACTGTGCTAGGTGTTCTGGGAATGTGCGATTACCTGGTGATGTTTTACATTGTGCAATTATATTCTCACTGTCATGGGTCCTCACAATAAATAAGATATTACAGTTTTTCTGATTTGCTAAAACACATTTCCCCTCCTTTACTCAAAACAGTAAACACAAACCCAAAAATGTAAGCTACACTCTCGGAACCTTTGGCTTGACTTGCAAAATCAGAATTGATTCAACTGATTCAAAACTATTTTATCTTTACTCAAAACCAAACATTGTCATCAGATAGCACACAAAGCCAGCCAATGCATAAACACTGTGCAGCAATCATTACATACTACATAAATAAATGCAAAACACTGCACTCTGGTCAGAGCAGGAGAAAAAAAAAAAAGACTGTAGACTACTTATACATTCCTGCACTTATTTATACATAAAGAAGAAAATCTGCAGCACGAAAAGCACTATATGATTACAGTAAGCAATGTGTCAATCATTCATTCTGCCTCTGCATCATGCCTGTGGGCCGGGTCAGGCCACAGGACTTCAACTACATCACAGGCAATCCTTTCCATTGCTAGGCAACGGGGAAAGAATCCTTTAGCATGCCAAAGACAGCCTTGAACAGATTCCACTCCTGCGTTGTCACATGTTGCATCCATTGACTGGAGGAGATTTTCCTGGGTATAAGAGTTTCGGTCATACACCGTCCACTGCCATGCTGAGAACAATTCTTCAGTAGGATTAAGGAAGGGAGAGTATGATGGGAGGCACACATTTATAAAACACAGTTTATTGGTAATGGTCAGTGCTGGATGGCCATAAATTCACATGGCAGTGGAGAAGCCCATGGTTGCTAATGTAAGCACATATGTCCACATTGCCACCATGATGCCCAGGCACCTCTACAATGGCATGGCAGCCAATAATGTTGTGACCTCTCCTTTTCCTCTTCATGAGACTAAACCAAGCTTCATCCAAGAAGATGCACTCTCCATGCACAGTCCAATCGAAACATTCTCTATACACAGGGAAAATAGTCTAAAATTAGTTTTGTAAATGACATAGCATGCCAGGCTTCATGTCTCTGCTTTACATACAATAGAGAAGAAATGCATGCAATATAGTAGTACTGTAGATTCACTGTAAATGTTCACTTACTTGGGCATATCGATATCCTTGCTCTATCACGTTTTCTAAATTTCTCTCAAATGGTACTCTATAGGCTTGTTTCATACTTAACAGGTTGTAATGCAGGACATGGTCAATTGTGGAAAATTCACATTATTTTCAACAACTCACTGTTGTCAAATTGCATTATTTTTGAAGGACCATACAATAAGAGTCTCCTGTTGTTGTGAGAATATAAGTGTCCTTCTACCCTCATGTGGTAGTCTTTCCATTCCACAAAAAGATAATTTTGTTAGAAGTGTACATACTGTAGAAGTGTACAAACATATTGACGTTTCCCCTAACACTGGGCAATACAGACAAAGTATAGTCCAGAAGACTTTTTTCCCTGTCCACTTTCTATAGTTTTGGTGGAGTGATTTACTGAGACATCCTACTAAATACTGTACTGTACCTTTCAGGGACCAAAAATTACAGTAATTTGACATGTTTTCTTCTCTGAATGTCATGACTATGGAGGCCACTGAGAACCTGCTTAAATTAGGTTGAACACATAGTCCTGCCTCCCTCATACTCATTCCATGAACCAGAACTTGATTGTTCTGTTCTGTTCAACAATCTATGATCATTGCTCTGACTTCATTTGAGGTTATGGCTCTTGCTTTGGTCTTCCTTCTTCCTGCTTCTCCTTGTCTACCACCTCTAACTTGCACTGTGGAAATGACACATGCCATTTGTATTTGACCTGGCTTTATTGTATATCTTGATTACTGATTGGGTTCAACACATCACTGATTGGACACATGTGTGGTCAATTTTGAGTTGTGGTGTGTTAACGATGACAACATTGTGTTAGTTGTGTTTATCTTTTGGGGCCTGTGTGAGTCATTCTGGTTCGAAGTGCGCCACACTATTAAATGTGTTTTGTGAATGAGAATGTGTTTGGAGTTTTGCAAAATGGGTGATTCAGTTTTGCAAATTGTGTCTAACCACATGAACAGTGTTTAAAGTTTTGCCAACTGTGTGACTTATTCAATAAAGTCGTTTTGACAGTTGACAGTTTTGTTTAGAAAATGGGGTTTAGTGTTTTAGCAATTCAGAAAAACTGTATTCAAAATTTTCACCCCCTAATTAATTGCAAAAGCAAGCATTCCTGCCAAAAAAACATTTGAATCTCAGGCCCTTCCACTGAACACTCTAGCTAGCAGTATAGTCACCAAACTCAAACATTCGTGCTGACTGTTCTTGTTCTGTGAGTGCTCTCAAGTATCACCGGTGTGCACACAGATGGACAAATCACTGGGGTGCATTCCAAGGGGTACGTTAGAGCTGGGTTCTGGGGAACATTACCTCTGTTAAAAGACAACTGCAATATTTTGGCAAACAACTTAATGCGTCTCTGGTTTGACATGCTGTACCTACAATAGGGTTTGGAGTGAATGGATCTTTCGCTGAAGCAGAATTCCTCCCAAGCCGTTCATGAGCACAGCCAAGGGAACTGCATACCTATTCCAAAACTACACACAATAAGAAGAATAAATCTGCACTTGTAAAATTTAAAGCTATCACTCTGTATATCAGTGTGTGCGAATGTTGTAACCATGGGCTTCCTATTCTAGCGCTAGTCTTTTTTAACCATTAAAGGACATTGTTGATTTTGTCTGGACGTTGCTTTTATAAGCTAATTACTTATAATTACTTATATTTTAATTGTTTTTTGACATTTTTTATAGAGTGGTTTACATCAGGCTAAAAACACACCTTCTACTTCTTCACAGTTCAAAACCAGTTCACATTAAAGGTGTATTTAATGTACAACAATCACATAAATTGTTAGATGATTAGTCAAAAATGAAGGAATTGTATTTTAATTACAATTGATAATCACTATGATTATTGATATCAATTAAAATAAACACAAGTATAATTTGTCACAGATTTATGCTTTACTGCAGTGATGTGGCCTGTTCCCTGCATTTTCAATCTTTACTATATTCCTCAAAATCTTTATAGCTTCCTCAACATAAGGGTCATAATGAACATGTTAGACCACAAGTTTGAAACTGCATTTGTAGAAGTAAAATTACTTTTAAGCAACAAGTACATAATGATTTCAGGTATGTTCTGAATACTAACATGCCTTTTCAGCATTAACATTATTGCTCATTTTAGTTTCAATTTACTTTTGGGATTTTAGGATAACATCCAACTTTTTTTGGCATTTATTTAATAGAGACATTTCTATTTTGGTTTTATTTTCATTATGTTTTGTAATTCTTCAATTGAAGATTTGTTAATATCAGTTTTAGAAATCAAAGGTCTGTTCTAAAACAAATTTTGACCTCAACATGGTGTGTGTGTGTGTGTGTGTGTGTGTGTGTGTGTGTGTGTGTGTGTGTGTGTGTGTGTGTGTGTGTGTGTGTGTGTGTGTGTGTGTGGTGAGAGACAGAGAGAGAGAGAGAGAGATTATGATAAGCAGGCAATTCCTTTTAAGCAACAAGTACATAATGATTTCAGGCATGTTCTGAATACTAACATGCCTTTTCAGCACTAAGATTATTGCTCAGTTTAGTTTCAATTTACTTTTGGGATTTTAGGATAACATCCAACTTTTTTGGTATTTATTTAATAGAGACATTTCTATTTTGGTTTTATTTTCATTATGTTTTGTAATTTTTCAATTGAAGATTTGTTAATATCAGTTTTAGAAATCAAAGGTCTGTCCTAAAACAAATTCTGACCTCAACATGGTGTGTGTGTGTGTGTGTGTGTGTGTGTGTGTGTGTGTGAGACAGAGAGAGAGAGAGAGATTATGATAAGCAGGCAATTCCATCAGATCAACTTTGTTCCAATTAGCGTTAGTAATAATACATTTTATTATACCTTACTTCAAACTTTACTTCATCATTCAAATATCTTTTGTGTATTACATTTTTTTGCTTTTATTCTCCACTATTTTTGTACCATATATATTGTATTTTTGGCTCTTTGTGGGACTTGGCATTCTCTTTCCCAATAAAAGAAAATGCCCTCTCTAGCTTTACATTTGCGTACTGCTTATACACTACTTACCAAATGGTCATTTAACCGACCATGTCTTGCCATAAAATCCAAACAGAAAGGAGTGTGTGTTTGACCACAGGTTAGACAGGAACTTTTCCCTACAGTGACCCCTCTCCCCTCAGCTCAGCGCACCACACCCCGCCTACATACATTCATGTTTAGTTTTTTATGTGCTTCTTCAGTATAAACAAAACATTCTTATAATTGCTCCTAAACATTTATGCACAACTTAGCTCAGTGTAAGTAGCCTTATTCTGAATGAATTGTGTCTTTGTGCTAATTCAGTTATGGGATAGATAATTGTTTTTGGATAAATGTTGGTGTGTGTGTGTGAGTGTGTGTGTGTATGTGTGTCTGTATGCCTGCCTATGTATTGTCCATAAGCATGCATGTGTTCCCCAGTAGAAGTTGGAGGAATACATGCCAGTTTCCTGTCATGGTGATGGTGGTGATGATGGTGTTGTGGGGTGGGCAGCAGTCCCTGGCAGCCTGGGTGAGTGGCAGTAGCAGTGTCTCCCATTCTGGCCTGCCCCATCGCTCACTGCACTGGCTGCGGCTCTGACGCAGATAGACCCCCCCCACCCTTCTCCCCCAACCCCACCTCCACCCAGCCCTCCCGCCACACTGGCTTAGATGGGTTTTTGATTCATGAGCTTTGCGCAGGTCCTCCCACTGCAATGTTCGCCTCAGCTCCGCGGCTGCCTTTTGTGTCTCGCCTTCTCTCGTCCTCCTCTCCCATTTACCCTTTTGTTTCTCACCAAGTGCTTGACCAATCTCTTTTCCCCACACTTGCCCAAATCTTTCTTTATCCATCTGCATCTCCTCTACTCTCTTGCGCTCCGGGGTGAAATCCAAAAAGTCAGGCGTGTTTCTCTTCAGATGCCCGGGGGGGGGGGGGGGGGGGTTCTAAATTGCTCATATTAGAGATCTTGGTCCCAGTGAGGCAACATTCATCATTCCTGCAAAAAAAAAAGGTGGAGGAAATATTAACAATTTACAACAATATACAATTTTACTAAAGATGTTTATGTTAATCGCAGGACTTACAAACCGAACGTCTTTTTTTGTTTTTAAGCACGGAAACGATGTAAGCTTAAGCGCAGAGGAACAAAAGCAGAGCAGCAGACATTACGTGGAGAGTCCTGCACCCTCCCTTTCGCTCACCTCCACCCCTACTGCCATTATGGCACCTTTCTCTCATATGCTCTTTACAGCGCACGCACACGCAGCACTTTAACGTTGACTCAGCGTCACTCTAATCTCCATATGCATCAGTGGTACGTCAGGACCATTTACCCGCTCTCGATACTGCCACGTTTCAAAAGGGTGCATTTTTATTACAGGTCTTTTTTATCCACAGTAGAAAGTAAGAAAGAGAAAAGATTGCTTTGACTCTGTATTCCTTTAGTTATGCAAGAAGCGATAGATGTATGTCTAAAATGATCAACAAATGGCAGAAAGAAATTACCATGAAGCAAAAATGGAAACCTCAACACCAAAATGGAACTCAATGTTAATTTCACTTGCAAGACAACCCCTTCATGGAGAATTGTCCATGGATTTCAAGGTGCATTATAATTTGGGGGATTTGTGTTTGTTTTTGGTTACCTCGTCTGTGTGAAAGGCAGAGGCTTTGAGACTCCTAACAGGCATGGTCGTTGTTGAAATAGTTGCTCGCGGATCTGTGAGCATGACCATAACTTCCCCAAGGGAGCTGTTTTTTCATAGGCATGTCTCTGACGTCAATGCTCCGGCTGTCCTGTGGATCGTCACAGCAGACGTTCAGAGAGAAAGAGAGAGAGCGAGAGAGATTGTGTGTGTGTCTGTGTGTGTGTGTTCCAGAGCACACAAAGACTGCAGACTGCGATGCAAAACTGTAACCTACTGCAGCAGCACGCTGTAAGGAACAGATCAAATACATGCATTTTTGGTAGTAGATGCATCTGTTTTTGCATATGTGTGTGTGTGTGTGTGTGTGTGTGTGTGCGTGTGTGTGCGTGTGTGTGCGCATGCATGTGTGCATATTTGGATGTAAGGCACACCATGAACGGAAATAATGCAATGCAAAATATTACAATGACAATATAAAACCAGCTTAACTGTCACCTAATGGCTCTTGCTTTCCAGTGCAAAGAGCACGGGTTCTGAGGCAGTCTGGTTTCCTGAAGGTTCCTCAGCTGAATTCACCACATAAAACAAAGGAGCAAACTGGGTCTGACGCGTCACACTGCATCTGCACAAATGGATAGAATCACATAAAGAGACAGCCATCATTCATCGCGATACTGCTCTGTTGTTGACCAAACCTCTCAGTGACCTGCAGGATTTGGCCCAGTGTGAATACTTGCCTGACTGTAGACTGCTGGTTTTAGCTGGCCAGTATCCCTTAGAGTCTGAAACACTAGAGAAAAAAGGGGGGAAATGTTTTCCCTTCTCCACAGCATTTTCAAGTACAACCTTTCAGCTTTTCTCAGTTTTTTAAGCAATGTGAAATTTAGTGTTTAAAGTAAACTAACTTTTCCATTGTAACTGCAGTTTCAGCCGAGTTCTCCCTTGCCATAATAGAGACCCTAACTTTTGCACAGGATTACATATCTGACACGGTTATATCTTTATGCTGTTTTCAAAAGATTCCGTAAACCCTAACCCATTTTGTATGGCATTTTCTTATTACAACTTGCCATTAACAGCATTTGTTCGGTGGGCCACTGGCAGCAATGATAATGGAGCTGCAAATTTTCCAGGATGAAGCTCATATTTAGAATGTTCTCCCTGCAATTCAAACTTTTTGTTTACCAGTGTGTGGCATGCGCAGATGCCACTGTTCTCGTGACTTTGTTTTATCTCTGCACGTGTGTGTAAGACATAGATGAAATGAAATCTTGTGATGAAACAGGAGACTATAGGGTGCCAAGCCTATGCTTGCTCTGGAGAACTGCTGATGTTGTCTCCCAGTTAGGGGTTCTTAATTACAATTTACATATGGGTGGTATATGGAAAATGGGTTTATTTTTCTTAATGAAATATGGTACTGTTAATCACCATAAGCTGCACCTTGGTTTGGCTTTACACTGAGTTTACACTTTAGTGTAAAAACATTTGGAGGTATGATTCGCAACTGAAATCAATTGGTTACACCTGGTTCTTGAACTAAGAAGGAGCAGTAGCCCGAACTGTAAGCTCTGCCGCAGCCTTTGCTAATGTGACAGAATGTGTTTAGAATTCTCATGGCATACAAGCACTTCACACAAACCCAATGAAAGACCCACTACAGGCTTAATACAGAGGTTTGTGGCAAAACAGTGGTTTTAATGGCACATCGCTTTCACAAACAAATCCCACGTCTGTAGCCCTGCATCATGTGAGGAATCCCAGAGACTACGTGGCATTATTCTGAATTCACATCAGTCTTTTCAGTCATAGTTCTAAGGCACATGTGTAAGAATGAATCATACACAATTCAACTAGAGATAATCTATAAGAAATATGGGAAAAAAAAGATCTTTTATAATCTGCAAGTAATTAGTAAATGCGATGCGAAGTTGTTGTAACAACTAAGTAGTTGTACATGCAGTGAAACTGTCTGAGACTGCCATGTCTTACGGCATGTATAAAATGTTTGCATTGCAGTAGTGCTGCATGCGTCGTCTGGAACAACTGGACCTCCAGATGTATAGTTGGTTAGTTTTTATGGCTAAAAAAACATGAAAATCAAAAGATAGAGAAAACATAGGCCAAAACCAAAGAACAAAAATATCACTTACTGGAATTGTATATTAGTTAGTGTTCTTGTTTGATCATTCAAGATATGTGGAGTTTTTAAAAACAAACAAAATCTCTACAAAATACCTAAAAACCTGACACCCCAATACATATTCTTGCTACTCATTTGAAATACTGCATATTGAGGTGTTGTACAAAATATGCCGTCTGAGTTCTAATGTATTTTTGTTAGAAAATAAAACCAATAAGTATGCCATTTTTTAAAAATGTATTGCTTACTTCTTTATTCATATCTACGATTGATGTCTCATTGCGTGCTTCATTCATCTATGAGCTGCGGTGACAGGAATGCACTTTACAATTTCAGTTACTATGCGCAATATAATTATCCTTAAAACACTTCTTGCCATAATACCTTATATGGAGATATAGGCTCAGAACTATTTATGGTGTATGCGAATCTTGATACCATCCAGTTACACCCTTTGTCCATTACTGTAAAGTATAGCAAAGTTACAGCATGGTGGAAGTAACTTTTAAGCAACATTGTACTCCACGGTATATGTCATGGATACTCCATATAGTCTTCAGGGACTTCCAGGCAGTCCAGATTTTTCCTTTGACTTTAATCTTACCACACCTGAACCGATAAATAAAGAGCTCTGAACGCCTGGTGTAGTATGGCAGGGAGCTGGGCGATCTCAAAAACATGAACAGTCTCGGGGAGGTTGCTTTGGACTGGGTTGGGAAAGTGTAGCAAGAGATGCAGAGTAGTATGGGTAATCAGTCCAAGCTTGTGTGCCAACACATCTTTTCACTAATGAACTCACATTCTGAGAAACGGGGACCCTAATAAGGGAATCTAATTAGTGAATCAGATGGTGTTGTGCAGGGTTGGAAGGGTCCTTGAGGAACGGGCCCCGCTGTAACTTCCGTGCCTTACTGTGTGCATTGTGCAACATTGCTTGTACTTGGCCTCTTATGGAGAAGAAACCCCAATTGCCTCACCAAATCAAAGCAGAAAGAGCTGAATAATAATACTGTTTTCATCACTTCCCATGGTGGACGAGAGCCATGTTGTGGTCACGGGTGCAATCTTAAACATGCTTTTTTTCTTCTTGCCGGCAAGCAGAGATCACAGTTGCTTTCTTCACTCCTAACATATAGACACATCTATAGTTATTGCCTTATTAATGACTCCCATATGTTCTGACTTCCCATCCTCCCCACGGGCACCAGCACATGCCGAGCCCAACCCTCCAGCAGAGAAGGCTCCAGCATTCCTCCTACGCACCTGATTCAGCTCATCAAGGTCTCGCAGAGCATCTGAATACTGGAACGAGGTGTGTTCAGGCCGGGCCTGAAGCACAGCAGTACTTGGATTAAGGTCATGCACATAGAATGAGTAGTTTAACTTTGTCTTTAGCAGGAACAAAAGAGCAGAAACGTGGATGTAGTAGCCAATATGACAACATTTGAGATGGCTGACTATTGCTTAGTCTGAAATGCCTTAAACGGTATATACATGCATATACATGTGTGTGTGTGTGTGTGTGTGTGTGTGTGTGTGTGTGTGTGTGTGTGTGTGTGTGTGTGTGTGTGTGTGTGTGTGTGTGTGTGTGTGTGTTCAATAAAGAAGTGAGCAAATAGTCAAACATTGTGATCGGTAACTTTTAGTTTAATCATAGTGACTATATCTGAAAATAGTAGTGACTATCATCATAGAGAGATTTGTAGCTTACCTTTGATTTGTTTTGAGATTTTAAGAGCATTCAAGTTGGAGTGACTTATGGGGGACTTATGGGGGGGAACCATAATTTGAATACACAGTTTTGTACACAGTATTTTGGCAACACAGGAAGTGTTGGGGTAGCCTGGCTTTGTTGCTGTCATGAGCCTTTTTTTGGGGGGGGGGGGGGCTCCAGTTTAGTGTTTTCTGTAGTTCATTTTATTGTAGACAGCAAGCAGAAAGCATGGAGTACAAGTTTTTGTTGACAAAATGATGTCAGCTTATGGATGTCTCCAGTATAGAACTCAGAGATCAGAATAGGGTGAAATCAGTGTGGCTAGCAGAACTCCAGGGTTTCACTGATTCAGCATGTATCTGCATTTTAACCTATGACCCTTTGCTCAGATAACTGGACTTCACCACATTACTAGGTCAGGTGCAACCACAACAGGCTATCAATAAAGGACTGCACAAGTGAGGGCAGGTTCACCATGCATGTTATAGTGATATAGTGTCATTGTGCAGTTGCTGCACAGATCTTGCAATCTACAAATGATACACAAAAGGCATTTCTGGGGAAAAAAAAAAAAAAACATTTGAAGATCAGGGAAGGTTCTTAGAATACTTCGAAGTTTGGCCTTTGTTAACCAGCCCCAGGTTTCTATAGCTGCAGTAGACACAAAGACCACAAACGCACAGGTTACGCTAAATGCGTCAGCACTGAAAAAAGCAAATGTGATTGAATGCATGGTGATGTGATTTCTAGAATTAAAGAGAGTGCTCTGGTTATGGTTAGACTCCTGCAGCCAGAACATCTCATTGTACATTTACTCTGCTTTCTTCCTTAGTCACATCCTGGCATGATGCTGATATTTAGAGGAATAAGGTTTGGTTATAATAGGTATACAGCTTTTGCGGAACCGAAACAGAGGATGATCACATAACCACTGTCTTGCCAACAATTCCTCATTATAAGGCTCCACACAGGGTGGTTTATAACAGAAGGAGGGACGTGACATTAAAGAGAAAAATGACATAAAATGGCTCTTTTATGTCACACTCAACAAAGGACGTTTTCTGTTTTACATTTTCTTAATGCATCAACACTGAACACTGGTGAGCTTCCACCCACATCACTTCTGGTCTGCTCTGATGTGGTGGCTCAGCTTGTTATAGAGAAGGTTCCTCCACACATGATTATTACCCTGTTATTCTCTTTGTAGCAATACTGCAGTGCATGTCAGTTGACAGCATGCTTATGTGACATAGTCAATGAGGTGCTGAAATATAAATACAGTTTTAATACAGATGTAAATGGATCAAGTTTCTTTCAATTGCAATGCTGCCTGAACGCTGAGCCAACATATGAATGGCTACAGAAAACACAAAGGACAGTACTGAAATTAACTGATGAATTTGGTGAGAACTCGAATGCAAAATGAGACGTGACTTGAGATCTTTACATCTCCTTTCACCTGCTTTTTTCATGTGATTTCAGTTGTGTACTGATATGTGGACAATTAGTATGTATTAATAACCGAGTACCCTTATGGAGAGAGCAGGACAAAATAATTAAATCAGAATATGTTCTAAAATTAAGGCGATACCTTATTTTCAGGCCTACCTATGAAAAGACATGGAGTGCATCCATTGAAGTAGTTTATTAATGTAAACCTATTTAATAAACTTTACAGGGTTTTTCAAAGACAAGATGCAGGTGTCATGCATATCACTTTTGAGATCCTAACAGACTGAAATGAACAAAAAAAAATGTCCGTGAGCGAAAATTATCAAAATAATTTAATACATAAAGAAATGCTAATCAAAACGTTTAGGATAAGTATAACTGCTGAAATACAACAGTTAAAAGAACGCTCACTAAACGTAATGTTTGCTGCTCCGCGGAAGAGATGTCTTCCTAATCTTTCTGAGGTTCGATTCTGTTGAAAACTCTTTAGCTGTGGCTGAATCTATAACACCTGCATAGAGATGACAGATATTCCTGTCCCGCCCCGTAGCTCACCGGGTTTGGGACAACGTATCTAAAATGGGTTCGCTTCCAATTTGGATTAATGAAATGCAATGTTGTGAAACTCTCTTTGATGCGGAGTCTCTTCGGCAGCCACTCGTAAACTGTGCCCATATGCTGCAAACAAAGCATTACGCACACCGTAAGCTGGCGCCCCGGTAGCTTTGGAGGTTTCATTAAATGTGTTTCACGAAATGATAAATAGTTCCATACAACGAAGAAACAAATCGCAGTCGATAAGAATATTCATCAACTTCGCAGTCAGATTGTTCGGATAGCGTACCAGTTGAAGACATTTGTCCATGTTTTGCAAACTGTGGGGCCCGAAAGACGTCAGTGGGACGTCAAAATGACACAGGAACTCCTTTGAATAAACCTCAAAGTTAAAAAAGACAGAAACCAATCTCCTGTGATAATTACAAAGGACTGGATGGCAACCTTCACACGCACGGTCAAACCACAATTTACACGTGGGTTGTCATCAGCCTATAGCTAATAATTGCCTGATAAATTAAAAAATGAACAAAGTGTCATGCGATTAGTATAAAAATGTATTATAGCAATCAGCAGGGTATTAGTAGGCTACATTAATGATAAATCAGATCAGACACTTCTTTTCTCAATAGTTCCCAGGTACTGTAACTAACAGACCCACACTGATTTGTGCAGTTCTTTCTATAGAACTTTAGGAACCACTTTTCATCATATATGGAGCAAAGTTATTGCTAGGTTAGGTTTAGTCTACTGGCACAGAACAACACAGGCCCGCATCCTTATATCGTTGTGGTTTTACTGGACCTTTCAAATAGGTAATTATTTGAGCGACCTGGGGGAAAACCTCACTTTACGCCATGCCCTGCAGTAATATTAAACTAGTGAGTTGCATGTAAAACTATCGTTTTTCTTTTTTGCGTGTATATCAACTGTAGGCTATATGAAGATATTTCCTGTTTCTTGAGAAAAAATGCGACAATTAATTTTGTTTTTACACGCTAAAAAGACGACCTGTGCTACGACCTGTGCTACAGGCTTATATTCAAATATTTCTGTAACCCACCGAATCTGAATATTAGCTTGCACACGTGATCTAGCTCGCTCTCGCTCTCTCTCTCTCTCTCTCTCTCTCTCTCTCTCTCTCTCTCTCTCTCACACACACACACACACACACACACACACATACACACACACACACTGACGCGTACTGACGTAGAAAATGCATCAGACCGCCTGCTGCAGCGCTAGCAAACAGTTGATTTCTTACTTATGGCTTCATTTAATCAGGCTTACATGGGTGTGGCGGCGATGAATATGCTTGTATGCTCACCTAGACCTAATTCATTCACCGGAGCGGTGTTATTCAGCAAAATGCTGTTAGAAATCAGGCATGCTCCTTAAACGAAAGAATACATTTGTTTGCATGCTAAAAGCCATACTGTTCTTGCCTTCTTTCCATTAAACTCTGAAACGTTCTGCTTCACCACTATAAACACAGAAGATGTCCAACCCAGAGATATAACTCCCCAACACGCCCACATAGCCTCTGACTACAGGGAAAACATAGCTACAGATCCGGAGGCAACTTTCACGACTACGGCAGTCTGTCTCCGGAGAACAGCTTGGCATAGCCCACAACATAGGGCTTTATGCAGCAACACCCAACTGCAGCCGAGGAGGAGATTGTAACGTCGCTGTTGTTAACAGTGCAGTTCGCTGCCATCGTCACCGCACTCCCTGTTCGATTAATCGTCAGACTTTGCTTCCTCGTACTCATTTTACTGCGCTGCCACGGCGGGGGAGGTGGCGAGGCGCGTCGACGTATTACTATAACGGTGAGAGGGAGCATAGCGATATCGCCTCTCCAGGACTAGCAACGCACCGTCCACCGCTTCCCCAGCTGGAACTACCTGGATCCCACAGCGCGCTCCGGTCGGATCGTTTCATCAGCAACCGGACTGCCTTCAGCGAGTGTTATTATAGAGGCACGCTTTTCTCCTCTCCCTTTTCGCGCTTCCAGTCAGAGATGGAAGATGGTCCGTCTTCAACAAGCTGTCTCAGAAGGCTTATGGACTGTTTTCTTGGTTCAAGTAGGTACACTGACCCCTCTGACTTGTTTTCCCCTCATCAGCAACGCGTCCCCAAGATCATTACATTTGTATGTGAATGATAAGTTTCTGTTGCATGCCACAGACATTGTTTTCTTCGTGTCGGCAAACTTTTTACGTCCAATATTTCCAGTTATGGGTTGCACAGGTATCTTCGAAATAATTAAGAGTTTCGGATTTATTAAGAGTGCAAGGTAATAGGAATAGCCGTTGCCACGCTCATTTAGCTATCTATTCCCAGTCATCGTTAAACAAGATTTACAAGTTACTATTCAATGTTTAGGAAATGGGTGCAATAATTGCGATGAGACATGATTGAAATGAGAGGCGATGAGAGGTGATTAACTTTGTAGGCACAGCGTGCTACGCGAATTAATGTCGGAAGCACAACAGGAAAAGTAGTAGTTATTAAAATTAAGACGCCCATTAACAGTGCGTTTTGTGTTGTTAAAGTGTCTGAGAGGAGAAAGCATTATTCCAGTCTACAAACGGTGGTGCATAAAGGCTTGTACGCCCTACGTGGTTCTCTATGCTGGTGCCCATTGGAATGTAAATGGGTTAATGCACATTGAGTAACTAATGAAATAGCGAGTTGAAAATGTGATATAGATAGATGTCATTTTGTGCAATTAAAATAGTTTGCTATTTTCATTGTCCTGACTGCTTTGCACTAAGCACCCCACTGGAACCATTTAGTTTCACTGAGAGTGTTGCGCACTGGTCCCATTAAGTGCTCTGTGTGTGTGTGTGTGTGTGTGTGTGTGTGTGTGTGTGTGTGTGTGTGTGTGTGTGTGTGTGTGTGTGTGTGTGTGTGACAGGTAGAGTCTTGTTAGTTTCTAAGTTGTAAACTTTAGGTCTGTACTGAAATGCATCAGCAGTGCTTGAATTGCATGCCAAAAGGGCTACATATGTTCATCTGCAAGTGCTGTTGCAAAACTGCATCATCATTCACCACTGTGAAATGTTAGATTGATATTTTTGGCCTGTTTTTATGGCTTGTTTTTATACACGGCATTCTTTTGCCATGCACCGAAGCCTCCAGGTTTGCGTTTAGAGTGCCAACTCTTTTAAGTAATGAAACAACAAGAAAGAAAAAACACTATGTAGAAGGTAATCCACCTTAGTTTGACTAAATCGACACTTTTGTGGTGACCACAAGCTCTAATCTACTGCATCTTCCAAAATTTGATATGCAATATTTAGAGCACAGTTAGTAAACCCAGCATACCAGGTTTGCAGAGGTTTTAATAATATATTCTGCAAAATAATGCTTCTTGTGCTACAGAAATATTGAATACAGTGGGAACTGACTGTAGGTGATTTGGGGCAGGTATCCCTCTCTCTTTCTTTTCAGATCTCTTTGCATGCTGTAAGATCATAGCGCACTTACACTGAAAGGCCTATTCAGTTATATTCGGCAAGAGAGAGGTTTTTATACTAATTTTGTATTTTCCAAATAATAGCTTGTTTATTCAGTGGCTAAGATAGAGGATGACTGGCTGCAGTGTCTCTGTGTTATTGGATGTCCCTCTGCATGTTTGCCTCACCACAACATGATTTGTATCATCGCCATAGGGCACTCGGCGAATAAGTGGCATTGTGTGCTTTGGTGACCCATCAGTGGAACTGTTATGCAAAGCTGGCTGCAGTTGCTCATCATGACTCGCACGTTGCAAGTGGTCAGCTAGTGTGCTTCGGGTCACGGGATGACCATGTCGTTGAGGATCACTGGCCCCTCTGCCCCCACCCTGGCATATCTCTTTGGTGATCGGGACCACAATGCCTCTCTTAAGCTCTTTCCCACTATCGAGCAGGACCCGCAATCGTCTCGCAGCTGCACAGCGGCTTGGGACGCTGCATGATTTTCCAAGGTCTGCCGTGGAAGTGGAAGCTAGCATTATATCCTGGCTTCAACCTGGGCCAGGCAAATCAATAACTATGTCACACCAGAAAGTGATGAAAGGGTGAAAGGTCAGTATTTTTGGCTGCATGCTGCTGAAGTAAATTAATTAGTTTCACCTCAAACCTCTGACAGCTCTATGCAGATCACACTGTATATAGTGACTTTAGTCATACACATTTAAGACATCTTAGAATGGGCCAAAAATATTTTTCCTTATATTTGATCTGGAAAGCTCCTGTAAACAGAAAAGTGAGGGAAAGCGTAATGAGACTGATTTGTCTCCGTTAAGTTCTTTGGTGGATTTTTTTATCTCACAGAATTAACCTGTCTCATTCAATATCTAAACCTTGCTTTCCATAAACATTTTATCTATTTGTCTGTTTGTTTGTTTATATGTAAATATTGCTATTTAGCCATTGCAAACAATGGGTTTGTTTGAATTTTATCCTTTGTCCAATAGCAGGTGCTTGTGTTTGGTAGCCGTTCAGCACCAAATATACATCAGTTTGGTTTATATATATAAATCAACATTAAATTGCTAGTGCAGACATTGATGTAAATAAATCCATGTAATTACATCCGGTCATCACATGACAACCCTGTGTTTAGCAAAAGAAACTGTCATTTGAACATCCTGAATCTAATCAATTATATTTAAGTTATGTAAAATAAAAAGAAACTGGAAACTTCAAATGTGGTGATTGCTAAAGTTTTTGTGTTATTCACCTGCAAGCAGATTTTGATTTTACTCTGTCGTGTTGCTCGACTCAGGTTTTTATTGGGGGTGGGTACAAATGAGGATCATTAAAGTGCAGTTAGTATGGTTTCATTTTATGTTCACAGAAGCTCTGCAGATGCAAACTAATCAAATCAGCATCAGTCAGCAGTTTAGAACTATAGCCGGCATACACAGTTAGTCAAGAGATACACAATGTGCTACCTAACACAAATGGGTCATTGCCCCACTCTTTTCTCATTCCCACCAATTGTTGTTGTTTTTTTTGTTTGTTTTTTAATATAATATTTTCTTCTTTGGTAACAGGTATATGTGCACATAAATGGTTCTTAAAGGTTTTCGCTTAAATGGAGAATTCCACAAAAATTGCTTCCATTCTCATCAAATTATCCCTCATATGTGAATATAAACCTTTATTTTAATAGCGGTATATTTATTCATTAAAAAGATATACAATACCTCTATTCCATACCTCATAGGTGGACACTATTGATTATCGCTGTCAACACCAGCTAGCAATCACTCATTAGTCTTCACGTAGTTACACGCTGTTAATGAAATATGTAAACAATAACAATACCAGACTTGGGCCCATTAAATCTGCATGAATGAATGAAAAAGCTGACTTGTTTCAAAAAGCACAGCCAACCTTTTTGAGTTTTACTAAGTTTCACTTCAGAGCACAAGTGTGAAGCACACTGAAGCAAGTTCTCGGTGTATCTGTTAACTTCTTGAGAAGCTGTCTGAATTCTGACTGTATGTCCCCCCCTTGACTAGATATTGCTTAAATAATAAATAGAGAATCAGTGAACAGAGCCATGCTTTCAAGTATTGTACAACTTTGTACACAGAAGTAGTTAAGAGGTACTGAGGAAATATGAATTTCCTGTGTTTGTGGCTTTTGCTGTAAAGATTTGTTGTCTTTAAGTGGGTCATGTATATTGTAATTTGATAGACACTATTGGCAGTAAAAAGTGTATAACTCAAATTTCCATTCAAAGTAGTAAGTAGCAATCCTTTGATTAGATTAGATTCAATTTGAATGCATTAGATAAAATTACAATTTATTGTCAGAAACCTTTCTAATGTGTGGGGTAATCCAGTGCCTGACTCCACATAATATCTCACTGAGGTTTAGTAATATCTTTTCCATGAGGCTCTTCCATGGTGTTAAAACTCACCTGTAGGGCCAATAGGGCCTGTTTCCTAGTATTACACGAATCACTATTTAACACAAAAGGAGAGGTTCACTACTTTCGAACCCTTCCCTTATTTAAATAATTTCCCATAATTTAAAATCACTCCAGCACAACCTGACAGATAGTGTCACTCCCCCAGCTTTTCAGTGGGGCCACTGAGCTGATCAGTTAAGCCTTCAGAAACCCAGATAAATCCCTATTTTGGTCAAATAGAAAAGTATTTTGTTACATGCATGAGAGTATAGTCACGCATGTCTTGCACATTTTATGTTCCTTCAGAATACGTTTTAAATATTCCGTAATGTCACATTTGATTTTTGAAAGTACTTGCAGTTGTTGCAGTACATCCCAACCATTTGCACACTTTTGCAAAAAAGTAAGTAGAATGGCTGGGATAAAAGTGTGTGTGTGTGTGTGTGTGTGTGTGTGTGTATGTGTATATATATATATATATATATATATATATATATATATAAAATATATAAATGGAAAAAGTCCATGTGGATGATGAAAGACAATTCTCCCAACTATTTGTAGGCTTTGGCGTCCTATATATCCAGAAAATGAATAGCGATGAGAAATAGTTCCTGTGGTTTTTTGGCTAATCGTGATGTCTTTCCCATGTGTTAAAAGTGAGTCTATGTCCAAGTTGTCCTTTTATGTCTGTTCACGTGTAAAAAAATAAATCACATTCACAGTTATGAGCTCTGACATGGAGCGAAGTGAAACTTGTCCACTTGGTAAACAATCGATGGGGGTTTAGGACGTGCGATAAATTTGGGGGTGTTGGATGTATTTTGTTTTTGTGGATCCCTTATAGCACAGCTAATGATTAAGCTTGTTTTTAACAATTTAGTCTTTCTGTTGGTAGAGTGAAGCAGATGGACAATGCGGCAGGGCATACTGTAGATAAGGGAACCTAATTCTCACCTTTCTGCTTCTCACCACCCATCTGACCTACCACTCGATGGTATCATTGCCAGACAAAATTCAAAGCTCCAGTCAGGTTATAAATAAAAGTTAATTCAATGTGAATAATTTGAATTCAAACAAACAAGCTGGTGATGGAACGCATTTCAGCATAATCAAACAGTTTGTTACACTAGGAGTCAAATGTATTGAAAGATTCAGGCTGAAATAAATCTAATATGAGAGCAGTTTGAATTTAAGTATGCACAGTCTTTATACTTGTAAACTAGGAAACCTGATGTAATATTTTATAGGTGATGGATATTTCAACTAAGATTAGGGCTTGTACCTCATGGAGCTCTAACAGTGGAGGGGAATAATTTGTCCTGTGACCTGACATGGTTGCATTTATGATGCTGTCATTGTGTTGATGTGTGGAGTGTCCCTGTAAAAAAGGACTCTGTGTGTGTGTGTGTGTGTGTGTGTGTGTGTGTGTGTCCTGCACTAGATTGCCCGTTACAGAACGTCCACATGCTCTGCCTTTAAAGGCAGAGCTTCAGAAGACAACGGGTCAACGTTTGTACGTTATTTTCTTCTTGTATCAAACTATCTTTGCAGATTATTCTGTCCATTGGGTAGCCGTTATATGTTTTTAGGGTTAGGTGACAGAGATAGTTTGTCAAATTTTTCTGTAAATGTTTGTTCAAGTGTCAGACTTAATGCACAGATTGTGTATACATGATAGATTTGTTTAAATGTTGAGACACGTTTTATAATACTGTGCAATTATAAAATTACACAGGTTTTGAGTAACAGGTTCAGAAATCTTTTCTACAGTAACCTCAACTAACCTCTATTGGTTCCAGCAATAAGATGTTGAAAGAAAGTCCACAGAATATGAAACTCAGATTGGGCCAATAACTTTGACGTGGTTTGTATATGAGAGTTAAAAAATAGCTTTCCTTGTATCTGATTTTTAATGAAAGTGGAAGAAAGTGTATTGTATTCATTAAGCAATAGTCCACTAGGATTAAAATGTGTATGAACATTCCTCCATATAATTCTTTTAACATTATGTCTGGTTTTCTGGTTGTATACTGATCCTTCTGTTTTTAAATGATTGCCTAGCCTTTATCCATATTACTAAGTATATGAGGAAAGTATTAGTGTAGTGTCAAGAATCATGTCATTAATTGGTTATTTAAAAAATGCAGTTTAGCATTTAATTAAGCATAATATAGAAATAGAGTTAACAATAGGGCAGCTATGCATAAGTAATATTCAGAAACTAAGTCTGGTTATTAGTTATTAGTTAACAGACTGATAGTTACAAAGCCAGGCAGGATCCAGAGCTGATTGTTTGTTTGTTTGTATGTTTGTTTATGTTTGTTTGGTTGTGTGTGTGTGTGTGTGTGTGTGTGTGTGTGTGTGTGTGTGTGTATGTCTGTGTGTGTGTGTGTGTGTGTGTGTCTGTGTGTGTGGGGGGGGGGGGTGCACTCTTTAGTTGGAGGCCATTGTTTTAGGTTACTTTAGGTCAGCACTAATATGATCTGACAAGCATTCCCAAGTCCAATTGGGCATGTACAGAGTGCTTAATTCAATAACGAAGGCTGTATTGTCATGCAGGAAACACAGTTCTAAGACACTTCCTGCCCCAGCTGGACATCATTTAATCACCACAGTGAATTCCTTCTCACAAATGGTCTTTCTCTCTCGATGGGGAAGTCAATAAAGATGTTTCACATGATACGTTATGTCCAGAGCATACCATGGCTGCATGCTAAGACGTGCTTTTCGAATTTAACTGCAAGAAGTTGATGGCTGTAGAGTCAGTGAGAAAAAAAAACCCTTTTAAAACCTGTCTGTAAATGCAGCACCAACAAAGGATGTTTTGCAAGTCATTTATATTTAGGGAACCCCTACCAATAAGTTCACATTCTTTTAATACATTTATCCATTTGTCAAGTACTTTCAGACAGTTCCAAGCAAGGAATTTATATTCATTCATCTTTTGATCTGTAGTCAAACCATGCAGTTCAGCCATTCTTGAGTGTTTCCTTTGAGTTATACTACATTATTGCCATCTGATCTGTTGACTGTAACAAAATACTTACTCATGAGTAAACTCAGGCCATTACAACAGAACTGCCCTGCCAGGGGATCTGCTACTGACAGCCTACCCAAGCCCACCACCCTCCTTGTCTGTCAGCAGCAGAAGACGATTTTTCTTTGAACTTTTGGGTCATTGTTGAGGTTTTTGGTGTATTGCTAACAACCCATCCTTAAGTCAGGGACTTCTGAAGGCAGCAAGGGGGCCTGCTCTCATCAGCCGGGTCTCATGGGCCCAATGGCTGACTGGACATTTGGGGTATGCGTAGATGTTTCTGGGGGAACATAAGCATGTTGGCTCTCCTCTTGCATCTGTGTGTATTTGAGTAAGTCTTATGAGAAACATTTCATTGCAGATCCTTTCCAATGATAGGTTCGTCAGTTCTTGACTTTGTTTTATTTTACATAAACATGTTTATTTATATATATATATATATATATATATATATATATATATATATATATATATATATATATATATCTGTGTGTAAAAATGCTCTCTATTATATATAATATATAATAAAAAAAATGCTTTCTAAAAAATGCTTTATAATATTCAATACCTTATTCAAAGTTGAGAACTAGGTAGTTATAAATAAACTGTATCTGTGTGTAAATCAGTACCAATGGTTAATGAAGTAGACTAAATTGTATCTTCTGACGGAGATGATAAATGCATCATGTCCTGGAAGTCCCCACATGGAGGGATCTGCACAGCATGTCACACCATGGCCTGAGATTAGTAGATTTAGTGTGGCCTCTTAATATCTGAATAAGATGGCTGTAATCTGAAAAAGGGCAAGGCCTTCCTTTAGTGGTCTCTGAACATGCCCTTGGTGGCAAGGACTCCTGAGAGAGGAGCACCCTGCTCCTCTGAACACTCACGCCTTATCTCTGTATAAACCTGCGTTTTATAGCATTTTAGAGCATAGCCATGAGAGTGGAAATAATGCAAATGACCTTTCCATGGAAATCTGTGAGCATGTGCGTGCGTGCGAGTCCATGCAAATGTTCATATATATATATATATATATATATATATATATATAAATTTTTGTGTGTGTGTGTGTGTGTGTGTGTGTGCGCGTGCGTGCGGGGGTTGAGTGATCAAACAGAAGCACAGAATGTATTTTTAATTCACAATTTAAGCTTTCTTTACACTTTTGAATAAGAGCTGTTTGGTTCTGGAGAGTGCTACTTTTCTGTATTAGTAGGCACAGATGTGCCAATATGAAAATTCACTGGTGACATTAAACAATGTCTCCTTTTTCTGATACTGATGGAGTCAGCAATATTTTAGTGTTCCTAAGCATGAACTGAAATGCCAATTAAACATTTCTGCTGCTTTGCTAAGGAAGTAAATATGTCCTCTTTGCAAATGTGCAAATGGCCCCAAAATGAAAAAGTGGTTTTACTCTTAATTTAAAAAAAATCATACTTCATAGTACATGTAATAGCTCTTATAAATACCTATCAAGGGCTAATATCATTACCAGTTCCAATATGGTGATTCCAAGTAATCACTCAATATTCCTATGGAAGCAATATTTTTGTGCATCCACAAGTGATGATAAATGCTGACCCACGTTACATTCAGCCCTCAGTGACTCCACTTTAGCAGCTTTGAAATTGACGGTACTAAGACAGGGTGAGAGCTTCCCATGCACGCCATTAGCTTATCATCCAAAAACATGCTAGCAACCGTTGAGGAAAAAAATCTGTGCTGCCGACATCCCCTGTGCTGCCGACACCCCCACCACGTGGGTCTGGATGAGGTGGGGTGGGGGGGGGGTGACCTTCCAGGCTTCCTCTCCTGCTGCTACCTATTGGTTTGAACGGGTCGACGTCTCTGCAGCGACGCGGCCCTCCCACAGATAAGATAAGAAACACATGCTCTTCCCACCTCCTGGCAAGGGAGTCCCAGGCGGACCTGCTGACGCACGCAGCCTTACCGCCCCCCACCATCACCATCACCACAACACTGCCTGTCCCACTCTCATGTCAGGCAAGTGAAAAGTAACACCTTGGCAAGCTGCCCTTGACATCGTGCCAGGGATATTGTTCAGAAAGGGGTTCCTCCTCTCTCTCTCTCTCTCGCTCTCTCTCTCTCTCTCTCTCTCTCTCGCTCTCTCTCTCTCTCTCCCTCTCTCCCTCTCTCCCTCTCCCTCTCCCTCTCTCCCTCTCTCTCTCCCTCTCTCTCTCTCTCTCTCTCTGCTGGTTTTATTTATTGCTGTTAAGCTTTTATAGCTAACCCACTCCCTAAGCATTAGTAGTGTGAAGCTGACCCCACACAGACTCCTTGGTCTCGGCACTCACCCCATCCAGGAACCTCACTAAAAGTCAAAGCTATGACATCTGTGATGAAGAACCTCTATTATTACGGTCCTCATCAGCATATCCAAATCTAACTGACAGAGTAAACTTGAAGCCTGGATTGAATAATACATGGTGGTGAGGGGAGAAATATATTTGCTTTCAGGACTGAAGTTTAGCCTTCTAATTGTTTCTTTTTTTCCTCTGTATTTTGACAAGAGGGAGAGGGTGAAGATGTTCAGAGAGCTAGTGGAAGCACAGGCCTTCTTTGGTGGCCTGACGTGTTCATTTAATGTTCGGCATATGCGCTGTCACTTTGTAAATGAATGTCTGGATTCTTCAGCGATTCTCCTGCTGCGTTGAAGAAGCCATGTGCCGTATTTTGCAAGTCGTCCAGCGGTTCCGTGGGCGAGAGTTACCCCCACATGGGTGCAGAGGGTACTCGGCGCCATCCGGCTGCAAATGAGCCCTGTATTTCGAACCATACCATAATACCAAACTTCAGTAAATCGGCCCTGAAAAGTATAAATCATGTTAAGTAAATATTACGGTGTAGCACCGCTGCGGTTTGAGTGATTGACCACAACCTGCTTAAGTTGAACAGCTGAGTACGCGGCTGGTCATTCTCAGCCCCTGAGCGCCATGTTATGACATCGTCGTGCAAGGCCGTGCGCAGCAAAGCGCTGACGTCCGAGCCTGCCCTCTTGAGAACCACCTCTCCTTTACTCAAAGCGGAACTAGAAAGAGAAAAAAAGCACACACACACAAAAAAAACCTGGTGACGCAGTCGAAACATCCAGGGGGGATCTGAGGCTCAGCTGAACTGATCTAAAAAAGAATAAAATAAGGGCAAATGCTGGAGTCGGGCAGGAAAACGAGGCCTTCTCAATTTAGGATATAATAGAAGACACTGACTTTGGGAGATGGGCTTTCATCATTGCAATTATCAGGACTTGTGTTTTTTAACAAGTTCTCCGTGCAGCATGCCAGTGGCATGCTGTGGGTTGTCCCACTTACGGGATGACTGGGCACATGCTGAGTAATTCACCATGACACCCTTGTCGCCGCGGAGACGGGTGGAGCAGCCTGGTGTGGGCAAGCGAAGGCGTATGGATAGGGCAGGATGATGATGCAACTTCTGCAACATTGACGCAATTTCCGCCGCTCTGCATTCTGGGCTTGATATGAAACAATGTGCGTGAGTGTAAACTGCGGAATGTCAGGTAGTTGCGTCCCTATCGGGTCAGCCACATAGGAAGCACAGACTTTTTTCTACAGCTCCCCCATCTCCTTTCTATAGTGCCCCCATCCCAACCATCGAGGGTACAAAAGTAACTGAACAATATACTGCTCGGTTGTTTTTCGGCCAGCTATGCGTCGTCACGTCATCAATTCATACGCAATAACTGCAGAAACCAAAAAAGCACATACCTGCAGGCAAAGTGCATCGAAGGGCCTGTGGAGTTCCGAGACAATGGACGGATTTAAAACTAATCTGCACCAGGGTCATGAAACGTATGGAGGGATAAATAGCTGCTGATCCAGGCATAGCTGCTCGTCTGTGAAGCCCAGTGTCATGGGCAGGGGTCTGTCTGCAGGACTGGCTCACGTGTGTTCAGTGGTGCTGGGAATCCTGTAGCACCTGAACCGCTCAGGTCCAACCGAAACTCCTTAAAGCTCAGCGGATGGTTCTTTGTAATGCCTAAAATTCCACCAAAGCAGCTACCTTTCAGGGCCAAAGAGTGGAATGTTCTAGACTGGCCAAGTCCCGCACGTAGCCTGAACTCCACTGAGCAGACGATTCACTTACTAAAGGCAGGACTAAAGGCAAAAAGCCCCTGAAACAAACAGGAACTGAATATGGAAGTCATTGGATGTCCTTTTGTCACAATAGATTGTCTTTTTGTCTCAAAAAGATTGTTCACTTGTCCAAAAACTTTTGATCCCTTTAAATGAAGTGACTTTGTATAAAATTGACTATTTGTTTATTTAAATATCATGCCTTTGGAGCTAACATTAGGTTGTAAAGTCCCAGTCAATATATTCCATTGAGCAGAAGTAAAGCCACAAACTGTCACTGTTTATTACTGTTATATTGCATGTCAGTTTCAAAATCGCAGTACTTGCACTTTAGACATGGGATGTTTTAAACAACAAAATCTTACATGAATGCTTAAAACAACAAAATCTTAAAGTACATGGCTGACCATGATTCCTTTATTGAAACATTTTGTTTTGTAAGGCTTGAGCAGCATACTTATTACCAAAAACTTATAAAAGAAATCTGTTCTTATATTTTGTACACTGCAAGAGAGATATGCTACCTTGTTTCTGAACACACATACAGGTTTGACGTCATGCCCTGAAATGACTTACATTCTGGCTTTGTAGGAACGGTGCACAGAATCAGAGGACAGCAAGTGATCACTGTGGTAACAGGAAATGTATCTCAATGTTACTGAGCCTATGATTTCATTTCTCTGTTCTGTTGATATTCGACATTTGATAAATTGTGTTTGGTCTGTGTAGTTCATCTGAGTAATCCTGGTCTGTTTAACTCTCACCCTGGTTCTCATGGCAGGCCTGAAGGAAATCTTGCCCTTTCAAAAATTCTGGAAAAACTACGCAAACTGCTTGTCTTATCGACCTCCTTTACATCTAACTGTTCTGTAAGAGCACAATACCACCAACAGGGAAGTCATTTATGCAGTGTTTTATCAATGAGGCTGGTAACATTTGCTCCAGTAAAGCTGGAGTTGCTATAAACACCATTCAGACATATATTTCCAAGATACCCCCTATCCAAGACAACACTGAGAACAAAAAAGAAAGTAGGAATGGAAAATGGGAGCACTACTGAGGCTTCACCCGAAAAGATACTCGACATCTTGGGATCGCCATGTGTCAAAGAGGTTAGGCAGTTATTGACTGCCAAGGGTTTTCAGCAAGGCCCTAAACACGACAACTTTAACTTATTTGTCAAATTACTTATGGTCCCCTGACATGGAAAAACTGCATCCAAACGAATGCAGTTTTTTTTAGCAGTGACACTGATATTTTTCCATTGCTCTGATGTTACTGTGGCCAAAACCTGGGGCTTAAGTGACCGAATACGACAAAAGAATAAATTCTAGAAGATACAGGACAAGAAATTCTCCTGTAATGTCCATTGACAGCATCTCAGGGGAGAGCTTTGGAAGTTTGGTCAGTTAAGCTTTTTGAAGAAGTCCATATCTGGGCCATGAATCATTTGGAAGCTCCTTGTTCTTTCAAATGGTAAATGTTGGTGGCATATGTCAAATAAAAGATGATTTTGTTAAGAAGAACTACAGTAATGTTTAAATGAGGTTGAAGATGTAACTTGTGGGCTGACTTGCACATAATTGGCCCAGATTGTATAGTTGAACATACAACCATGCTTATGCAAGCTTATGTTCACTTCACAGTCACCACTGTAGTATGGAGCATGACTAGATGTTTCAGTTAGTCACAACCTCAGTTTAATCAGATTTCATTCTTTAGGAGGATCACAGAGAAGTTCACTTTTCACACGGGACTGTATTCGTCCTGAATGTTGTGACATCACAGCAAGTCATGCGCATCGCTTATTTCCACTGACCCAAGAGGGAACCGTCTTTGACCGAGGTTTGGCCAAAAACAAAGGTTATGCCACGGACCAAAGCCTTCATTTAGCACCAAGAGGGTCGCAGTTGAGTCCCACCCGAGCAAGCGAGAGAGGCGTTCCTCTTTGAGTACCCCTGCAGGGACCAGGAAGAGAGGAAACCGCGCAAGGCCCATGGGACACTGCATGTTCCCAGAGCCCAACGTCCTCTTGACACACACACACACGTACGCACACACTGCATGCGCGAGGACACAACGGACCTTAGCGAGGACAGAATTTGGATAAACGAAGTGAAGAAAGAATGTCAGTAATGCGTCGTGGGGGGAGGGAGTATGTTTATTTATACATTCATTTGTTTATTGAAATTTTAAGCAGAAGAGAGAGCACGAGGTGCAGTGTCTTGGAAGTCCTGGTCCATTTATGGATGCATAGAAGGTTTTTAAATAATATCTTATATCAAAATGTAATTTCATGTAATTTTCCTCTGGGTATGATATCTGTGGTAGATCAAGAAATTAAAATAAGGGTCACAATCATGATCACAATCCCGTGATGAAAGTTAATATACACCTAACCCTATGTCTCAACATAACATGCATATAATTTACAATGTATTATATAATTTACACTGTAGTATATAGTACAGTTAGACCAGATTTTGGAAACAGTAAGACCTGATACAAGTCACCCTTAGGGCACTAAAGGTTTGGATGGAACCATAAACATTGCCATGTTCTTCTCTTCCGACACACAGTAAATTGCCTGTGTTCTCAATGTTCCTACATTTTTTGAACAGGAAGTGCTTGCGCAGCCTCCTGTTGGGCTTCCAGCAGTGACATACAGTGATGAGAAGCCAGCGCTCTTGAGAAGCACGGCTTATGGGCTGTAACACACGCTTGACTGTTGCGTTTTGAAGCTCTCGCGTGACTGGGCTTTTCCTGCGGTTGCTTCCACCCAAACCTGTCAGCTTCCCAGGAAGCGCACATCTGCTCGGCCAGTGAATAAATAATGGGAACATTTCCGTGCTCTTTCTGTTTGTGGTGGAGCTACAGCGATTTCCCATGCGGAATCTGGGTGGAGATCGGTAATGTAGCGAGATGTTTCAGACATACAGAACAAAAAAATTGGTTTTAAACGTATAGCTGTGCTGTTTTCTTTTATCTCCATTCACACTGTTTATAGTTCCAGTTTTGGGATGGGGTGAACATGGTTGGTTTAGATCTTACTGGGAAGGCAAGTTCATGGTGGATTCAGGACAGTGATATAGAAAGTTTTTTCCAGACCTTCTATATAATGCAGTATCTCAGAACTGGCTAATGTCCTTGCAGTGCTTTGCTCTGAGTATTTGTGTCCTATTAAAAATAGCAGAAGCAAAGTGGGAGCAGGGGAACAGCATGAAGCCAAAGCAGCGAAGGGCCACAGCTCTGATCACTGATCACTGTCATGTGACACACATGATGCTCTGATGATGTTGCATGTGACTTAACCACTACAATGTTCTTGGAACTTTTTTTTACAAAAAAATACAAGAAAGGATACACTGCCCCCAAAAAAGAATTGCCTGAACTATGGACGCAGGGGTCATGCTGGAATCTCAGGGGAAGGTACAGAGGGGTCGCAGCTAGGCACCCTAGATTTCACCACTTGCCCTTAAAGGGGTTCAAGGCTGGTGCTGATGAGCGAGGGCAGTTAGAGGCTGACACTCAGAGCCTAGCAGGGTGCATGAAGCTTTGTTTGCTTCTCAGGTTAGATCAAAACCTGAGTGAAGCCTGGTGGGGGGGGGGGGGGATTAGCTTAAGTGTGTCCCGGCTTTGCCGTGAATAAGAACATGTTTGGCAGTGTTCAACAGGGACTGTTTGCTTTGAATCACTTAATAGGTGGCATAAATATGTTTGACTTTCCCAGGATTTTAAACTTCAAAATGAGCAGCGAGGATCAGTTAGTCTTTTCCGTTTTCTAGCGAAGTGGCGAGGGAGGAGACGAGAGGCTGCTCTGGCCCCCGCTGCTCGCTCTGCCTTCGTGTGCTACTGCAACCCCTCCGCTTTGTGATTTATTAAGCGCTGCACTCTGCCCATGTGCGTCAGCACTGGCGCGAGCAGTCTCGTGAGGCACAGCGCCGCTTGAGAACGATGGCTCGTTTCTGGACAGCGTCAGGCGGCGGCCGTGCACCCTCCCAGCTCGTTCCTACGCACACGCGGTCTGGCTGTGCAAGAACTTAAAGACCAGACACACTCACCTTATACACACGATCCAATCAAACACACACACACACACGCCTGACACTCATGGCTGGCAGCGGGGCTATCGAGACATCAGCTCTGGAACAGCATCCTGAGCAGAGCCGGTCTAAATATTTTGCTTATTTTTCCAAGCTTCGCTTTCGAGGCTGCGTGTGTGGATGTCTTTGGCGCATCTGGTTTGACTTTAGTGTTCAAAGCATGGAGGCTCTGCCTTCCTCATCTGTTCGGCTTTTTGTTGTCATGCACCAAAACAGTCTGTAGCCCCTCGCTACCCCTGTCTGAGCGATGGAGTCCTCCCGACGACCAGACAAAAGGCGGCTCGGGTCTAGCAACCTCGAGTGCGTGCATATGTGTATGTGTTTGCGGGTGTGTACTGACACAGTGAGTGTCAGTGGGTGTACAGGGTAAAACACATGCTTCCCAGCTGAGCTCTACATCCAAGCTTGCGCATTAAGCAAAGCAGCATACTTTAACCCTTAGGTCTGATAAACAAGTGTTCACTTCATCATGATGACAATGAATAGAATAGTAGAAAGCTAAATAGACATGAGCAGATGTGTGACAGTCTTATAAATGTCCAGTTTAGAGATATGTAAACGAAATGCTTAAAACTAAAATACAAAGTATATATAATACTATATGTCAAATAAAGGTAACTGAGGAATTATTACCTGTTGTCTTTAACACAGCACAGTTAAGCACAACATAAATGTAATGTCAAATTAACACACATTCAAAGACTTGGACTAGGAAAATCTAATCCAAATTTCACACTTGTTTAAAAACTGCACTGGGTTGTTTTTTCATTCTACAAGTTCCTCAGAAAAACCTAACAGGAATAATCCCATTGTCTTGCTTTTGGAGTTGCCATGTTTTCAGGTCTGCCAGTGTGGCTGAGAGGTGACTAGCTTCTCCCTCTGCACCTCCCTCTGACCACTCGCCACCACCACCAGTGTGTCTGTTTCAGCCGTCTCTGAAATTAACGTTTCGGACAGAGACCACTTCTGAGACACCTACCTCTCAGCTAATATGCAATCACATGTCTAAACACTCGGCCTGTTGTGATTGCGATGAGTAGTTACACCTGTTTTTACACGTGCTTTATCGTGTGCGTGTTATACCCTGCTTTAGATACATAGACTACGAAGCCATAAACCAGACGCACCACCCCCCACCCCACCCCCCACCTCCCATCACCTCTATCCTTCCTCGGTTCGCAAAAGCCTTAAGATGTACTACTTGATAAAGGTGTGGTTTTACTCACACATGTACCACTTACAATGACTAAGCGTCTTCTCTCAGGTGGGTCTTTTTTAATGCTTCCATACCCAATCTCCGTGCTCTCAAAATGATTCGATTAGATTCAGCTTTATTGCCATTGCGCAGAGCACAGGTACACAGCGGATGAAATGCAGATCTCATGACTCTTGTGATAAAATGAGACGAAGAGAAACGCAATACAGACATTATGCTGAGATGCTTACCCATACATTCATCATGCATCATTACTATGTCAGCTAACAGGAAAGGATGGCTACTACATGGGCTCGCCACATACGAGGATGCACGACAGCACTGGCCACAGACGCCAAGGGAGTGCATTAAAGGCACGCGCGCTATACTTCAGCAAATGGACGCTCGCGAAAGACAATAAACAGGAGCACTTAGCAAGATGGTCAAGGACCTAATTGTCTATTAAGCACAATCAGGTTTTGCGTCTTCTTCCTGGACCGCCGGGACCTCCTGCCTGTCCCTGGAGAAGCGACAGTGCAGTAAGCACTTAGAAGGCCGGAGACAGGTTCGCCTATAGCACACAGCGTTTAACGCTAAGCCTCTCGGGTCTTCAGAACCAGCGATGCATTATGAACATGGACAGTGGACTAGCATTACCATACAGTCCTCTCCCTGCACGGAATGTTGTAATGTCAGTCGCGCTTAGACAACTGGCGTGAAGGCAATGTTCATTTAAAACAGGCTACAGGATGTAAATAGTGTTACTGAAATCATAATGTAAGTATGGTACCGTTGCATCAATTCACCACCCATGGTTTGCACGGCAGTAACAAGGCTGGGACGTTTCCCGTTGCTCTGAATTTATTCGCACGTTGGGAACTGATCATGGTCGCTCTGTTGCAGGTCTGACGGACGAGAAGGTGAAGGCCTACCTTTCCCTGAACCCCCAAATGCTGGACGAGTTTGTGCTGGAGAGCGTGAGCGCAGAGACGGTGGACAGATGGCTAAAACGGAAGAACAGCAGCCGATCCGCAGGTAAGGTCCTGTGGAAGAGTCCGCTATCGGGCCAAGCAGTGCTGCGCACGTCTGCGGAGTTGATTACTTTCTTTAGTGCCATGAACTGTGACGGAGGCGTGCAGTGTTTTGCATGTTTTTTTAAAAACTTCAAAAAAAGTAAATGTGACATTATAAACTTTTTTTAAAGCATTAAATGTAACTGTTAAGGGCAGTGGTATCTCAGTGGTTAAGGTACTTGACTAGTAATAAGAAGGGTGCCAGTTCAAACCCCAACCACTGCCAGCTTGCCACTGTTGGGCCCCTGAGCAAGGCCCTCAATTGCTGAAATTGTGTTCAGTCATAAATGTAAGTTGCTTTGGATAGAAATGTCAGCTAAATGCTGTAATGTTTGAAGTAATTGTGTTATTTTAAAGGTGTGCATCTGTTTTGCATTTGACATAAATGTCTGTTATGCCTTCTGTATATAGAACCTGTAAAATGTACATTTTATATCAGTTTAAAACTGTGTGTAGCTTGTATTGTTTGGCATTCAAACATAATTTCCAAGTAGAATCACACTGGTTGTGAGGAACAGTCCTGGCAGGGAAAAACAGTGACATCACTACATCCGTTGGACTTGGAACATGTCTGTGGACTTACGTGATTCATGAAAATAAAATGACAAACTTGTATTTGAAACAAACTTCACACACATCCCCCCGAAGAGGAATAGTTTCCTAGAAACAGCACTCATACTAGATCAAGCTGCTTTCAGTTTCATAACTGAAAAATATGGACATTCGTGTGGGAACTTTGTCAAGGAGCATGCAAATGCACCACATATCCTGCCCAGGTCAAATTTGTGTGTGTGTGTGTGTGTGCATGCGTGTGTGTGTGTGTGCATGTGTGCGAGCGACTGCGTATTTGAGCAGCAGGACAGTGCAGTCGGAGCACTGTAGGGGGAGGCGTGGTGAAAGAACACCAGTGAGAGGCCAGGCACCCGGGCCCCGTGGGCCCGCATGGGTCATTAGCGGCGTGTTTGAGCAGGGCCTCGGCTTGGCCGTGCACTGGCCGCACCGAGCAGCGGCCGGCGCTCCGCTGGACCCACCGCATCTATCATGAGCCCACAGGGCTGGCGTCCGGCCCGGCTTTGGCCTCTGACGTCAGAGGCAGTCTCCAGGGGCACACAGCTGGCCATAGAGCAGGGGAGGGAGCAGGAAGGTTGGAGGGGGGGGTGCGAGAGAAGAATTTGTTGCATTTCGGAAATGTTTTCGGCATGAACACAGTGGCGGCAGTGGTGCGCAGGGCTTCTCGCATGCGG
>NC_137508.1:13952500-13962500 GCF_041902795.1 Electrophorus electricus | reverse complement strand
CCTAGAGCTGGACATACACAGAGGTGCAAATACACACATAGGCACACACACACACACACACACATGCTTACAGGCACAGATGTAAACGTAGCACCCTCCACCTCAGCATTAAGCCTTCCAGCCTCATCAGGGTGGAAGAGAGAGAGCGAGAGAAACGGGATTGGACGGTGCTTGGGACTGGGAGGCGACCAATGCCGTTTATCAGCTGCACTTGGACAGCAGCCACAGACGCACAAAGACAGGCTTGTGCACCGCAATCTCTTAGCAGGGGAAGATAAAGCAGCCCTGGCTTACCTGCAGGAGCTGGAGGGGTTGGGGGGGGTTAGGTTGGAGGAGTTGGGTGCTTGGCATAGGCCACGCCCACACAGCCATCTGCACAGGACACAAGCCCTCCTGCCAAAATTGTACAGAAGATTGAAGAAATGAAGTAACGTAGAGTCTTTCCTCCCAGGTGAGAGGGGTCAAGAAGCGCTGGCCTAATACTGCCTCTGTAGAGGGCTGCTGGTGGGCCAGTGCTGTACCCTTACCCTCATCTCTGTTCATTTACCCTCAACGACGTCCCCACGTCCATGTTTCTGTTCGCTGGCTCGCATCTCTGTCCACTCACCCACATCTCTATCAACACTTCCATGTCTCTGTCCACATGTCCATGTCACTGTCCCTTCACCCATGTCTCTGTCCACATGTCCATGTCACTGTCCCTTCATCCATGTCTCTGTCCCTTCACCCATGTCTCTATCCACATGTCCATGTCACTGTCCGTTCACCCGTCTCTGTCCACATGTCCATGTCACTGTCCGTTCACCCATGTCTCTGTCCACATGTCCATGTTACTGTCCCTTCACCCATGTCTCTGTCCACATGTCCATGTCACTGTCAGTTCACCCATGTCTCTATCCACATGTCCATGTCGCTGTCCGTTCACCCATGTCTCTATCCACATGTCCATGTCACTGTCCCTTCACCCATGTCTCTGTCCACATGTCCATGTCACTGTCCGTTCACCCATGTCTCTATCCACATGTCCATGTCACTGTCCGTTCACCCATGTCTCTATCCACATGTCCATGTCACTGTCCCTTCACCCATGTCTGTCCACATGTCCATGTCACTGTCAGTTCACCCATGTCTCTATCCACATGTCCATGTCGCTGTCCGTTCACCCATGTCTCTATCCACATGTCCATGTCACTGTCCGTTCACCCATGCCTCTGTCCACATGTCCATGTCACTGTCCGTTCACCCATGTCTCTATCCACATGTCCATGTCACTGTCCGTTCACCCATGTCTCTGTCCACATGTCCATGTCACTGTCCGTTCACCCGTCTCTGTCCACATGTCCATGTCACTGTCCGTTCACCCATGTCTCTGTCCGCATGTCCATGTCACTGTCCGTTCACCCATGTCTCTGTCCACATGTCCATGTCACTGTCCGTTCACCCATGTCTCTGTCCGTTCACCCGTCTCTGTCCACATGTCCATGTCACTGTCCGTTCACCCATGTCTCTGTCCACATGTCCATGTCACTGTCCGTTCACCCATGTCTCTGTCCACATGTCCATGTCACTGTCCGTTCACCCATGTCTCTGTCCACATGTCCATGTCACTGTCCGTTCACCCATGTCTCTGTCCCCGTGTCCATGTCACTGTCCGTTCACCCATGTCTCTGTCCACATGTCCATGTCACTGTCCCTTCATCCATGTCTCTGTCCCCATGTCAACATCGCCCATGTCTCTATTCCCTCACCTGCGTCTCTATGCACACGCCCACATCTGTATCCTTTCATGGAAAAATAAGCAGCTCATTGCTTATTTAGCCAAGCTTGGAGTTTCTCTCTCTTTCTCTCTCTCTCTGGCTCTCTCTCTGTTCCACACCCCTCTCTCTTTCTTCAACTCTCTCTGCACCCTTCTCTCTCTCTCGCCTTCTCTCTCTTTCCCTCTCTCCTTCTCTCACTCTCATTTACTCCAGGACAGTGTTGAAACCACAAGCATGTTTGTCCTCGTCATCTATCATTGTGTAATATCACATGACCCTCGGCGACATTCTGAAAGAGAGCCTTGGTGCAAATCTGAGCAGTCAGGCTGGGACAGGCCTGCTGGATTACATTTTCATGCTAATGATTGAGGACTGATTTCCCAGGACCCCCAGTGACAGTCGAGCAGAGGGAGTTGACTGGAGTTATTATGCAGTAAACATATATGCCACCTCTGAGCAAATCCCAGTCCATTTAGTTGCCTTCCTGCACAATAGTTTACATATGGAATATTTCCAAATATTTGAAGGCTAAACTTATTAATAAGTTTAAAAAATAATAATAATAAAACATAATAGTAATAAAAAGTCTACATAAAAACCTCTGCACTGTGTGCGTGTGTGTGTGGGGGGGTTTTTTTGTTTGTTTGTTTTGTTTTGTTTTGTTTTTTGCTCTCACCAGTCACATACCTGTTTAACTGTTCATTAACACAAATCAGCCAATCACATGGCAGCAACTCAATGCATTTAGGTATGTAGACATGCTCAAGACAACCTGCTGAAGTACAAGACGAGCATCAAAATGCGGAAGGAAGGGCATTCATGCACAACCATCTCTAGGGTTTACAGAGAATGGTCCGAAAAAAATTAAATATCCAGTGAGCGGCAGTTCCCTTGGATGAAAATGCCTCGTTGATACCAGGGGTCAGAGGAGAATGGCCGGACTGGTTTGAGCTGATAGAAAGGCAACAATAACTAAAATACCATTCATACAACTAGTCTCAGAACACAAAACATGACGAACCTTGAAGCAGGTGGGCTATAGCAGCATATATATACACTGCCTGGCCAAAAAAAAGGTCACCGCCTGGATTTAACTAAGCAAATAGGTAAGAGACTCCCATTGGATAATTACTGCATGGGTGATTATGTTTCAGCTGGCAACAAGTTGTTTAACCATAACTGATGCAGTGAGTAGCTGCTCATTTGTTAACAACCATGTCGAAAGACACATCCTGTGGTCATGGAAAAGATGTTAATCTGTTTCAGAAGGGTCAAATTATTGGCATGCTTCAAGCAGAGAAAACATCTAAGGAGATTGCTGAAACTACTAAAATCGGGTTAAGTACTGTCCAACGCATTATTAAAAAGTTGAAGGACAGTGGGGAAACATCATCTTCGAGGAAGGAATGTGGTTGGAAAAAAATCTTGAATGATCTTGATCGGCGATCACTTGTGTGGTGAAATCAAATCATAGAAAAACAACAGTAGAACTCAGGGATATGTTTAATAGTGAAAGTAAGAGCATTTCCACACGCACAATGCGAAGGGAACTCAAGGGATTGGGACTAAACAGCTGGGTAGCCTTAAGAAAACCACTTGTCAGTGAGGCTAACTGGCAAAAACGGCTTCAGTTTGCTAGGGAGCATAAAGATTGGACTCTGGAGTAATGGAAGAAGGTCATGTGGTCTGATGACTCCAGATTTACCCTGTTCCAGAGTGATGAGCGCATCAGAGTAAGAAGCAAGGTGGCTGAAGTGATGCACCCATCATGCCTAGTGCCTACCGTACAAGCCTGTGGGGGCAGTGCAATGATCTGGGGTTGCAGCAGTTGGTCAGGTCTAGGTTCAGCAACATTATGTGCCCAAAGTATGAGGTTAGCTGATTACCTGAATATACTGAACGACCAGGTTATTCCATCAATGGACTTTTTCTTCATTCCAAGATGACAATGCCAGGATTCATCGGACTCAAATTGTGAAAGAGTGGTAGGACACCATAAAGTACACCACAGATGGGGTCAAATAGCTGTAGGACACCATAAAGTACACCACAGATGGGGTCAAATAGTTGTAGGAAACCATAAAGTACACCACAGATGGGGTCAAATAGCTGTAGGACACCATAAAGTACACCACAGATGGGGTCAAATAGCTGTAGGACACCATAAAGTACACCACAGATGGGGTCAAATAGCTGTAGGACACCATAAAGTACACCACAGATGGGGTCAAATAGCTGTAGGACACCATAAAGTACACCACAGATGGGGTCAAATAGCTGTAGGAAGTATCCAGTATATTCCTTCCCAAATCTTCACAGAATCGTTCCCGCCAGTGAGGCCAGTTCTAAGAAAAAAATGATAAGAAAATTATAAGTTATAATTCAAAATAAGAAAATAATCCTTATTAGTAAGGATTTGGACCGATGGCCAATGCTACCTTTGTATTTATAAAGCCATAAAGCATACATATGAAGATCTTGCCCAGACTGCATTATTTATTTCAAATTTTCCCCATTGGAGGCCCAAAATATACTTTTGACTGTTTGGATAAATTGATTTCTGACTTTATATGGCAAAGAAAGAGCCCAAGAATTGGACTTAAATGATTACAGCTGTCTAAGCCAGATGGGGAAGCTTCAGTGTCCTTACTCAAGAAATGACTTTTGGAGCGTACAGATAAAGCCCTTCCTGACATGGATCACAGAACAGGACATGTACATGCTGACTTAATACTGAAGAAAATAATCCACCCAGAGCCCCCGCTCACAACCTACCATATTTGGATGACCCTTCAAAAGATAAGAGACAATCGAATGCAGCTAACTTACAAATATGGAGAAAAATACAATCAGTATATGGACTCCCCAACACAGCCTCAGCACCAAAACTAACTTTTATACTGAACAACTTAGATAAAGAGTTTAAAAATGAGAAGAATACAGAGAACTAAATTGCATCAGATATTAAATGAGGCGAATCCCCCTAGGGCAGACGTCTTCAAATATTTGCAGCTAACACATTTTCTGACTACAAACAAGGAATAGGAAAAACTCATAAAACCAATCCCAATTGATAATTATCTCAACGAATTACAAACAGGTCACAGAGAGTGGAAAATAATTTGTACACTATATCAAATTTTTGTCTATGATCCTAGATAGCTCCTTACATATATAAATCAGAGATTGGAATCAGGAATAAACATGGGAATAATTCAGGATCCCTAGAAGGACTTATGCACCGATGCATACATGTGACAAATTCAAACACATGATAGGAATGCATATGGAAAATAGTTGTGAGATACTTCCAAACGCCAGAGCTAGTGTCAAAGATGGGCCCAACATCCCCCAGTTCATGGAAATTGTGGCGCACAAATTGGAAACCATACTCACCTATTTGGGTCAGGCCCCAAGTCACAGGTCTTTACAGGTCTTTTGGTATTTGATGCACTTACGGTAGTATTCCAAAAGATTATTCCACAAGATCCTAAGAGGGCAATACTGGAAGTAATGCCTACAAGGGAGGTCTACATGGTGGGTCTACAGGGGAGGTCTTAGAAACATCTCCTAGGAGAGGTTACAGCAGTTACAGCAGCCCTGAAGTATGTTACAATAAACCCAGACCCCCACATATAACTCATGGATCCAAATGGAGTGGCATGTCTACCAAATGGAGGAAATATCATATTTATTAACCCTACAAAAACATAAGCGGTGTGAGCCTGTGTATTTGCAACTGCAGTGAAAATTCTTTTTCCCCCCTAAATATTTTTCACATTTCTCATTTGTTATCTCTCTGGTTTATAACATATCTCTTGTTTATATTGCTATTAATTTACTTTGAAATCTAGCTCCTATTTTGGTTGTCTGTTTAGTACCAAAAATTCATAATGAAGAATAGAAAAGAAAAAGTATGAAAATATAAAAATTAATTTAAAGAAAGAAATCATACCGATAAACATCTGTAAACGTTGTAGCACACAACATGGTGCCTGCTATTTATTCAGCTGGATTTTTTGTGCTTTCACAGATGATCCCTCAGCTACAGAAGTCAGCAGGGTAAGTGAAGCATCGTTTTGACTGTACATGTTTGTGTGCTGTTTGGCTTTGGTCCACCCTGGGCCAGAGTGGAGGCTACCAGCTCAACCTCAGACTTCCAGGAAAACACCTGTGCACTGGTGTAGCTCTTGCCCTGATTACTCCAGGCGCACCAAGTGTACCAGGACAGCGGACAGGAAAAAGAGAATGACAGGACAAGTTAGAACATCACATATGCGCAGACACACACACGCATACACACGTACAGACGCGTACAACTCCGTTTCTTTCATTCCCTGTCTCTCTGTTTATCATATTCTCCATATGTCTAACTCAGAGATAGGAAATGAGGATACTGTGCGTGCGTGCGTGCGTGTGTGGTAATGAAGGGGCCATTTGTCCGGTAATACCTCACACACACGCTTCTACAGAGGCAGGATGCAGTCAGAACTGCTCCAGAGAGGGAAGTGCCCTCCATCCGCTCACTGTGTTGTGACCCTTCACACCGGGACCCATACAGGCCCGGGTCCTCAAAGTAAAGGACCTGTGAGGTAAGAGGGAGTAGGATGGCTGCATACCCACACCTATGCAGGGACCATGAGCTGGAGAGGTTGTAAAACACATGGCAAAATATCTCCCAGAATCCCCTAGCGCTACAGAACACTGATGTGTGAGGAACTGAATGTGTGGAAGATCTGTAAATCCATCCATTGGAGGCCATGCCACATGGTGCATGAGTGTGAGCACGAGCGGAGTGTACGCGCGGGATGGCCACTTGTATGCTGTGTGTGTGTTTTGCGTCCAGCAGTACCAGGACACTAACATGCAGGCTGTGGTCTATGAGCTGAACAGCTACATGGAGCAGCGTCTGGACACAGGAGGAGACAACAAACTACTGCTCTATGAGCTGTGCAACATCATCAAAACAGGTCAGGGCCCTGTCGGCTACACACGCACACACACGCCTGCACATACCCAAACCACACACACAGACTAAGCCCCTCGCCTGAGATTAGAGCATGTCAGATAATGGGAAATCCAGTTCAGAGGTGTTGGCCAGCTGCCTGTATGTCCCTTGACTACTAATATTACAGAAGCAAGTCGAAAGCCATCTCTCTTCAGAGGATTCACAGCATACTAGCCATTAGAAATGCGGTTCCTTTAGTGTTGGAGCTTGGCTTGCCATAGCTGCCCTGCGCTGCCTATAACTAAAGAGCCTTATCACCTCGTCTGCTCTCCCCAAGCAGTCCAGCGGGTTTATGGGTTAATGATGCAGCACAAGAGAGAGTGGTGGGTGGTGTTGTGGGTGACCAAGGTTAGGCTCTGCCATACCCTGTATTCTCTCTGTCTCTCTCACACACACACACACACACACACACACACACACACACACACTGGGTGAACAGTGCTCAGACTGTCACATCTCATCCACCCACGCCTTGTCAGCATACTGCAGCACTGCAGAGCTTGGGGAAGCAGTCCTGCTCCCTACACACACACTCACTCACACACAGATCTGTTCACATGCACGCAGACATACCCAAGCACCCATGCATGCTGCCCTAGATCCAGCCACTTCATTCCCTCCCCCAAGAGCCCACGTCCACGTTACCACAGGCCGGTTTCCCCCATGCCGACCTATCCTCCCCACAGTGCTTGAAAGCGAGTGTCTGAATCAGCAGCGCCAAATCTGGCAGGAGAGTGGCACCCATGGTGGCTACATTAACCTGCAATTTTGCCCACTCTCAATAATGGCTACCACAAGCTAGCGCTTTTAAAAATGCTAACAGCCACGACATCCCGAGGCTGACCGCCTTCTGTAATGCTCAGATGGTGATTTCCATTTGTTTCTTTCTTCACAGCCACGAAGGCTGATGGTTTTGCACTATACTTCCTAGGAGAATGCAACAATGTAAGTTGCCCTTCTTAAATTGGACTGTTAGGCTGTTCATTCATTCAACCCAGTAAACGAGACCCATCTCAAAACGTCTGGAAGAGTTGGAGCTGAAGCACCGATTTAATGACAGTCCCCTTGTGTTTTGAATTCCACAAATTGTTTGGAATTTCCAAGCACTTCATATCATTCTGTACCTTCATAATTAAAGATACCTGAGTTAAAGCTCTTTAATGGTATTGTGAACAGAAAACAGGAATGATTAGGTCTCCCTCTTCCATGATCTCCTCTAATTTGAAGGAACATCAGTTTTCACTGAATATGTGGATTTACAGCACAAAGCAAAGATTTGTGTCTGTTAGTTCAGGGCCATAGAGCAGTGTCACAGTGTCATCTTATACACACTCCACACACACATGTTCCGGGGGGGGCCCTCATGTGGCATTACCTGGTCCTATACCACATGTACACATATGAGAAAGTTCTAGAAGCAGAGATGTGGACAATCTCAAAATTGTTCTCAAACTGAAGAAGAGGGTATTACGGGCCACAGGCTTGCTTAACCTCCCAAACGCCAGGCTTATTTATTTACTAATTGAGTTACTATTTAGTTACTAAGGTGTGTTTTTAGTAAACATGGAAGATATGCCGTTAGGAAAGTGAAGTGCAAGAGGCCCGGTCGTATGGGCGGGTCCTCGGTAGATAAAGCGGTTTAACACGGGTCTTCCTCTCCGGGGCAGAGCCTGTGTTTGTTCACGCCCACAGGGGCCAAAGAGGGATTCCCAGGGCTCATCCCCTCCGGCCCCATCGCGTTCGGGACCACTATCGCTGCTCACGTAGCCAAGACACGCAAGACACTGCTGGTGGAAGACATCATCGGGGTGAGTGGCTGCGAGCTCAGGCACATCCATGACACTGCATCCCCTAGTCAGGGACTCACTTCAAAGATTGTTTCTGCATATCCATACTGACCAGTGACTTTGTCATGATTTTTACATCGAACTGATCAATATTGGTATATTATGGTTAGTTATATGCAGTTTTCAATCATAAAAATTATATATTAAACAATATGTTTATATTAAACAATATTAATTGTTAATGTCGGTTATTGCCAGCTAATAAGATATGGGTTGTTTCTTCCCTATTAGATTATTAAATGCACCTTCATCTCCACTTTTAGTGCAGAGGTAGTAGAGAATTTAGCCCCTTCTGGACCTGATGTTGTGAGGTGAAGTGAGAGCGCATGGGAATCACTCAATTCAGCGTCACAAATATTTTACAGCTGATTAAACCTGATTTATAGTTGTGGTGCGTAGCAGTCTGGCGGGTCTATGTGGTGCGTACACATGAAAACAAAACAAAACAACAGTCTGCTTCAGCTCAGAGGGATAAGTGATTAGCAGATCAGATTATTGGTGTAGGATAACTGCTAAGGTGAGCAGTGTAGTATGACCTCGGTACCGGAATGAGAAAGTACTGCTTTAGAGACCTCATTACCTCTGACACATTCTTTGCCGGAGTGGTAAGTCATGGTGTGTGTGTGTGTGTGTGTGTGTGTGTGTGTGTGTGTGTGTGTGTGTGTGTGTGTGTGTGGCGCACGGGCAGGACGAGCGGTTCCCCCATGGCACAGGGCAGGACTCAGGGATCCGCGTTCACTCTGTCCTGTGTCTTCCCATCCTCACGGCCATCGGTGACCTCATTGCCGTGCTGGAGCTGCATCGCCACCTGGGCAGAGAGCCCTTCAACCTCAGCCACCAGGAGGTAGGCAGGTGCCGGCTGGCGTGCGGCGGGTAGCGTGTGGTGGTTTCCTGTTTCTGCCTTCCTTCACTCTGAGCAGGCACACTGAGGGTTTGGACTGACAGACTTGTCAAACAGTGGCGTTAAACATCTCAGTAACACTGATAGGCTGTTGGGAAATAGTTTGATGCAAATGGGTAATAGTTCTGACAGAACTGCTAATCTGACTATCAGTGACTGAAAGGCAGTTGGCTAGAATGTGATTTACGTGACGCTGATTGGGGTTATAATCCTGCTACGTTCCAGCTCATTGTTCAGAAGTTTAGCATTTTACCCAGTTATTTAATCTGGTAATGTAACTTAAAAGGAAGATATTCTCCAAATTTTAAGAACCAAAGTGAGATAGTATGGATACAGCCAGAAGAATGAGTTTAAAATATGATATTACCGGTAGCTCTTATGTATCTCAGGAGATATAAATACCTGAAGCGGACATAGCAGTTATAGCTTTAAATTGTTCAAAGTGCTTGCTTTTTGTGTAACTACGTGTTTTTCTTCTCACTCTTTT
>NC_137508.1:13685000-13947500 GCF_041902795.1 Electrophorus electricus | reverse complement strand
TTGTGTGTGTGCAGCGGTTCAGTGAAAATTCAGTTCTCATGTTTCATACAGTTGAATAATGAATTGCGGGAAGCACGTTTTAGCCCCACCCCTCAAAAGCTGCAACTTGTCGTGTGTGAAGGAGGGCTAGACTTCTGTATCAGTTTGCTGTGATTAACATCTTAAAACATTTGGAAACATTGGTCAAGAGATCCACAAGGCTAGACATTCATTATAAATGAAAAAGCAAAACTTATTTTAAACCCTCTGTATTTAACCATTTTATACAGGGACTTTGCCCCACAGAAGCTTGTATTCATGGCATGTAGGCCATTCAGTCTTCATTTGCCTTCACAGGTTCCACTTTGACATCAGCCCCTATGAGGAACTCTGGCCTGCTGTCTTTGTGTACATGGTTCATAATTCATGTGGAAAAAGCAGGTGAGAATGCCACATGCCACTCACCTCCCGAGACCCCTCTGCCAACTTAACGGCAGGTGGAAATGTTTCTTAGAATAATCCCTAAGGACTGTTGAAATTTTGAATGGCCGAATGAATGTTTGTGTGTGTGTGTGTTGTGTGTGTGTGTGTGTGTGTGTGTGTGTGTGTGTGTGTGTGTGTGTTGTGTTTGTATGTGTGTGTGTGTGTGTGTGTGTGTGTGTGTGTGTGTGTGTGTGTGTGTGTGTGTGTGTGAAGTTTTGAGCTGGAGAAACTGTGCCGCTTCACAATGTCGGTGCGGAAGAATTACCGGCGGGTTCCATACCACAACTGGAAGCATGCAGTGACAGTGGCTCACTGCATGTACGCCATTCTGCAGAAAACCTCGGGAATCTTCACCGAGCTGGAGGTCAGCCCATCCGCCTGATTGTCACACTCCCACCCCACCGAAAGCCAGAGGCTTTTTAAGCAGTTTAGAGCAGTTACAGCTGTCTTATAGTCTCATGTTTACCAGTTGTTGTGTCTTTCCCTGTATCCTGTTTCTCTCTTTCCCTCCTCCTTCCCCTGATATATATGTGCATGCAAAACACACACACACACACACAGCGAAAAGGCTTGCTGATAGCGTGCCTGTGCCACGACCTGGACCACCGGGGCTATAGCAACAGCTACCTGCAGAAGTTCGACCACCCATTGGCAGCTCTGTACTCCACCTCCACCATGGAGCAGCACCACTTCTCCCAGACTGTCTCCATCCTGCAGGTAGAGCTCTCGCCATCCGCACCCGCTTCTTCCGACAAACGCAGAGCTGCCCTCCCGGCCATCTGCCGCCTCCTCCCGGCCTCCTTGACCTGGCTCCGCATCGCAACCTCGACGCCTCCCTCAGAGAAAGTGTCCTCTCCTGCATCCCATCATGATAATAGTGTGCAGTGTTTTGCCGTGGCTACTGCGATCATTCAGCCTAACGAAACAACATGGTCGAGGTTTTCTGGGTAGTGTTTATTGCTGAGCAGGATCTTGACCCATGTTTGTTTTGTCAAGGTAACATTAATGGGAAAGGATCAGGGAGGAGCTCGCTCTCTGAGCTATGGGCATCTGGGTGGTTTCGACTGTGATGTGCTCTGGTCCCTGAGGAGGCTGGAGCAGGCAGCGGTTACACACTTGACTCAGCTCGTCAGCTAATTATCGAGCTCATTGCGAAGCCGAATGAGAACAGAAGACTCATCAACAGTCTTGCACCGCCACAATAGAGTAGACCATACAGGTTACATGTAATGCAAAAGAATCCAAAAGAATTGAAGTAAATAGAATTGAAGAAAATAGAATTACCAGATCAATATCATTCATAACCCTCACTTGACGTCAAAGCCTGGTTTGTTTTATGCATTTTTTTCTCCTTTCTATCCATCTTCTTGTTCCATAAACGCTCCATCTTTAAGTGGGGCAGCTGTCGGCTCCTCCCTCTTAGTGGCGACATCCTGTCGGCTTTGCTGCTACCCTCCAGCTTAGCCGGACGCCTCCTAAGCGGAGCTCTTGCTTTTTTATTGATCTCCTTCTTTCCCATAGCTGGAAGGGCACAATATTTTCTCCAACCTGACTTCCAGCGAGTACGAGCAGGTGCTGGAGATCATCCGCAAGGCCATCATCGCCACTGACCTGGCGCTCTACTTCGGCAACCGCAAGCAGCTGGCCGACCTGCTGAGCACGGGCGCGCTGGACCTCAACAACCACGGTCACAGGTCAGAGGTCATCGGGCATCTACTCGGGTCATGCGGCGTAGTATACGCGAGCAAATAGAGGGATGCTACTGACGTCTGGGACACCAGCAAGCAGGGCAAACAGACACGGCTAGGTATATCAGGGTCCATGGTTTAGTCTGATTGGTTGATCATTCACGGCAGGGACCGCGTGATTGGTCTGATGATGACTGCGTGCGATCTATGCTCTGTTACGAAACTTTGGCCCGTCACTCGCCTCACTGCTAATGACATCTACGCGGAGTTCTGGGCCGAGGTGAGTCTTATTCGTGTTACACGTCTTCTTTCAAACCACAGTCCTTCATGTAGGCAGCACCAGTATGGTGCACCAAAAGGCGGATTTAGAAGAACAAGCTGTGTGAGGGCTGGTGGGTTCACCCTGTCATCTCTTCTTCATCAGGGCGATGAGATGAAGAAGATAGGAATGCAGCCCATTCCGATGATGGACAGAGATAAAAGGGACGAAGTTCCTCAGGGGCAGGTAAGACGGCAACTGCCTCCCAGATCTTTCAAGGACAATTTTCTATAGCACACATGTCCATATAGAATATACATATCCATCATTTGCTCCTGAGGTAGAAAACAGAATGTGACAATTATGTTTAATGCTAAATCTGTACTTTACAGTCCATGTCAACCAAATAGGGAAGTCATCCTTATTATTCTATATATAATAACTCATGGCGTATTATGGATGAGGTGGTTACTGTTCAGCTATGCTGCAGGCTGTGCTGTATTCTTACTGTCCTGTGATGTCTCTGTATTCCTAGGTGGGCTTTTACAATGCTGTGGCCATCCCCTGTTACACCACACTGGTAGAGCTGTTCCCCCCCTCTGCTCCTCTTCTTCGAGCCTGCAGGTTAGTTACTTGGTCACTCCACATCTTACCTCCACCTTTCCTCCACCTTAGTTCCAGTCCTCGCTCTACACCGATAGCATAGAAAACGGAACCTAAATCTGTGTTTTCTTTCTAATTCGGTTAATTTTGCTCATCTGGCCAGACCATCAACGTATACAAAGTGAGTCTTATAAATACACTTCCATAGTCCAGGAAATGACTAATTTAGCTAATTAATTTCTCAACTTCTGATGTATTATCATATTTGTTCTTTTCTCTTAGAAAATGTGCTGACCACTCTAGTATCATACATTGTTAATATTTTACAGTATGCTCCCTATCTACTGAAGTGGCTACCTGGACTAAACATAATGTAATAAAGCATGGACTAGCTGGGACACCCATGGAGGACGGGTTCCCTCTGGAGTCTTGGTCCTCCCAAGGTTTCCTCCTTAATTCTGCCCAGGGAGTTTTTCCTTGCCACTGTTGCCTCTGACTTGCTCATCGGGGAATCTGGAGCCGTACATGTGTAGAGCTGCTTTGTCCCAACATGCGTTGTAAAAAGTGCTATATAAATACATTTGATTTTGACTTAATTAATTAGCTGGCTTGCTAGTGAATTAGTTAGACACTGACACCTAGCTTCAAAAAGATTGACTGATGATCTTTTGGTGATCTGTACATTTCCATTCTGTTTTTCACCAGTCCAATTTTCAAACATACTCTGTTAGCTAGACACGGCTATGCGAGGTATCAGTAAAGAATGCTAAAGTAGAGTCTTTTTTTAACTTTTGTTGACCTCTTGTGATACAATAACATGTTTTATTGTTGCAGCTGTTGATTCTGAAATATTATATGCATGTCCACTAAGAGCTGTTCATTTATTTAGATGTTTTCAAAATAGAAAATTTCTATGGACTTTTGATATTCATCTCCCTGTTGAAAAGGATGGAAAATGCCATAGCTGTTTTTTCTATTAGACCCACACACCTTGTGTATGCAGAAGCAATTTCCTTAATTGTATTTGTTTGCAATAACTGCATACAGTTTTACACACTTGCAGTGTGAGAGGAGCATTTAGGGTCTGGAGGGCGGGCATAACAGTGACTCCTCCCACCATGCATGAGCTAGCCCGACGGTTTAGAAATCCTTTGTGCCAGTGACATCCATGCTGCTAACCAGAAACCAGTGCTCAGGTGGGCTGCAACTTTCACACACTCACAGGGCCCGGGTAGCATGATGAGGTCGCTATGATATATATATATATATATATATATATATATATATATATATATATATATATATATATACATGGGGAAAAAACTGGGGGTGGGGGTTCTCCATCCTCCTGTCCAGGGTCGGGGTCAGGGTCATCTGTAAGACGGGGTGGATCTAGGTGGCTAGCCATTCCACTCTGTCCTGCATCCCATGGATGAATCTGAAAAACAGAATAGAATTGTTTGCTTTTTCACAGTGCTTTGATAGAGACAGCTTTAAAATGCTTTATAGGTGCACAGTTAAAGTTTGCAGCCCATCTGTTGGTCAGTTTCTGAGCACAAAACTGCTATAGGCTGGCTGGGAGGTCGAGCACCCACCCAGCAGTGACAGTGACGTGTAAAAATCCGGGCCCCACTGCTGTGCTTCATAAACTTGTACCAGCTCAAAACCACACTTAATGCCATACTGAGAATTTTCAACCACCAAAGAGTACCTGGTGAGCAGTGATCCTGTCAGAAAGTGATTGGTGGATCTAATAAAGTGGCGACTGAGTATGTCTGTGATTGAGCATGAGTGTGCGTGTGTGTGCATGCATGTGTGTGTATGTGTGTGTGTGTGTGTGTGTGTGTGTGTGTGTGTGTGTGTGTGTGTGTGTGTGCGTGTGTGTGTGTGTGTGTGTGTTTGGATGGATGAGTATATACACTAATTATAAAAGTGGCATAATTATATAAGGTGTAAAGGAAGCTGTGTGAAGCTGGGCACACTGTGATTGTGCTTGCAGGGAGAACCTGGGCCAGTGGGAGAGAATAGCGCGAGGGGAAGAGGCGTTGGAGTGGGTCCCCTCTGCCGAGGCCCATCCAAGCCAGGCCGACGCAAGAGAGCCCTCAGAGAGCAGCCCAGTCAAAGTGGACAACTGACCCAGTGCAAGGCATCGGATGCCAAACACAGGCTCAGCCGCACCCTGCCAGAGACACCAAACTTCTTCAGAACAGTCCCACTTCCTGCGGGGACGGGAGGAAGCAGAGAAGCCAGGCAGGACAGGTGATATTCGCCAAGCAACTGAAGGAAAGATTTGAAAAAAAAAGACTAAAAATTAAACATAGAGTTACCTCAACGGGTGACGGAGGTGTAGACTGACCCTGACAACTCCGACAGTCATCAGCCTGGACTCGGGATCCGATCACCTTAAGTTCACTCCATGGGGAAGCACTTTTGGTCAGAGAGAACCTCTTTAGCTTCAAGAGTTTTCCTTATATTGCTTTTTGCTTGTCTTGTCTTTGTTTGTTTGGTTTTTTTTGTTTTGTTTTGTTTTTGGGATTAACTCCCTTTCTTTGTTGTTTTCAAGCAGTTTCTTTTGTGGTATTATATTTGAAGAGGCCTTAAAATCTGAACCTGTAGTTGCAGTCAAAGCTCAAAGATTTGTAACTGTGAGATGGTTCATGTAATCTGAAATGGTACTTTTATTCCTGCTGTGGTCAGAAGAATCATACGCATACCTGCTTGGGAGTTGCTGTTTTAAAACAAGATAGAAGGAGGGTTTAAAGGCGCATGGAGTGAAGCTGACAGCACTACACTGTCGGTCTGTTGGATACGTTCTGTTGATTTGTGCAAAATTGCTTTTCAGTACTTGAATGAAGTAATACAGCCTACTCTATGTGGGGAGAACAGAAAACACACACACACCCTGCAGCGTTACTGCCCAAAGCAAAGAACTGTTGTGACAGAACAAGTCAGAGAATTCTGAACCTTACCAGAGTCACACAAGAGTCACGATGTTCCTCGCCAAAATCTATGACCGTTCCAGCTGATGTATAAATCAGCCCTTCATGCTCTAGTCCTAAGCTTGACCTTGCACAGTCCACTCATTACCAGGGGAACCAGTAATACACCTTCTGCACTCCACATCGCCGCACAGTGGTGTCAGACACATAAAATAACCTATAACAATCTACAACAATCCTGAATAGCAGTAATTACTGATGTTAGTTCAGCAGTTTGATCATGATTAATGATAATATTGTTTCCTAATTGCCCATTTTCCATTGACAACACTCTAAAATAGCATTACTTTTAATGTGATTTAACATTTTACCCAAACTATAAAGGCTATCTAAAGGTACACCTTGAACTATCTTGCTCAATTGTTCTTTCTCACCAGTGTTTTATTTTAGATGCCCCACAAATCAAGGTCCAGCTTACTAATCACGCATCATTTTTAATAGATGTGTTCATGAAATGTTTCAGGAAAAGCTGCTGAAAATAGAATTATAACAGACAAAAAGACCAGGATGAAAGACTTAAAAACAAGTAAAAGTTCACAGAATTCCCAGTTTGAAAACATTTTTGTCTTACATCAAAGAAGCAATAAGTAAAACAAACATTGTTCCTTAAAACCTTGTGAAATGTTAATAGAAGAAGATGGAATTGTAGTAGCCATGGACATTGACTAGTGACATATAACAGTCCTGCATCAACTCGGCGCATCCTGCTTTTCGTTTGTGGCCAAGTTTCAGTGTAGATGTAAATGCTCTCCAGATTCTGTCTGATAAGGTTAGAACACTCAAAACTCTTATCCACAAAGTGGACTCAAGCTAAAAATGTGACAGCATTTCCTTGATGTTTGTAATCAAACTGTTACACTGACACAGAACACAGCGCATTGTCTGTTGCTTCCTGACATTATAAATACTTCCCTCTTCATTTCATAAAATGATATGCCACACCTAGATACTTAAAGAGATCAAGTGATATGGGTGTATTTAGTTCGTATTAGTAGAAAAATACATGAAGATAAATCAGAATGATTACTTCCGTGTAAATTCAGCTCGCGTTAGATTTCAGCCTCTAGGAGGTGCATATCCCAGAGGCATGGTCAGAGTCTTGTTATTCCTAGAAAAACAAGACCCATGTGCAAATGTGACCAATGTGATCCAATAAGGAAGCCTGTTGGGTTCTTGAGGACAAAACTGTCAGACACGGTCTTTGAGCGTGACCTTAAGGACAGCGTCCAGTGGAATGCATCAGCATTTGTCTTTTTTTTTCTGATTTGTCTTTTATTTCTTGTTTTGTTTGGTGGTTTTATTTTTGTCACATGTGCAATTATTTAGGAAAAGGTTTTGAAGACGTAAGCTATGGTGCTATCTTAGGCAGTCATGCACTTTCTGATCCTGCGTGTGTGCATGTGTGCATGTGCATTTGCATACGCGTGTGCGCTAGCTTTGGGCCGATTCCTTACCCCCCAATCCCCCCAACCCCACCCCTAAAAACAAAGACTCAAAAGAGATGAGGAACTACACATCACACACCTCAGTCATAGATCATCCACCAAGTTATTCTCCCCTCATATGCACTATGTTTAGAGACTATTATTATTATAATTATTATTATGGTTGTAATATTATTGCTGTTAATATGTTTCTGTTATATTACTATTATTACTGCAATTATCAATGATTAGTACCATTGTTATTTTCTTAATTAGAATTCAATTTTAAATTAACTTATATTTTTTATACAAAAAGTTAGCATTTGCGTTTTGTACAGAGTAAATTGTGCATCATGAAGAAGCAAACGGTCCTCTAGACCCATTGCATATTGTTGCCCAAGATATATGAGGAATGTGTTGATTGTAAATATAAGAGCAGTAATTTTATTAAATATTTCAGAAAAAAAATGTTGTGTGATATTTACTTTATAAATGTCTTTAAAAGGAAAGTTTATTCACAATCCACAAGCCCCTTTATTTGCTTAATTTAGGGGAATTTAATGTCTGACACCCCCTAGTGGCGTTCAAGTATACTTGACCTATGCTACACGTCTCTTAATCATTATTGCTTCTTTGCTGAATATGTAAATTCAAAGCCCCCAATAATTAACATGTAGTACAGTACAGATTGTGTTTTCAGTGCCTGACAGACTCAGTTAGAAATATATTAAAAGCATTTTTAAGTACTTTTCAAAAAGTGGCCATCAGTGGTAGGAAGAGTTGTCTATTGATTAGGTAAATTATGAAAAATATTGTTTAGAGTACATCTGTTTAATATGTAATTCCCTTTTAAATTATAGCAAAATTTTAGCTTTTACAAGCAAGCTTGGAGCATCTTTTGTACCTCTAGACAGTCACATTGGACTCTAATATTTACTTTAGATGTTTCTAAATGATTTACATAATTTAAAAAGCATTTTTCACTTTTTGACCACATTAGTCCTATTTTTTCTACATTAAATTTGCTGCCAATTAAACTACGCATGGATTACAGTATATGAGTGAACTTACTGTCTGTTATAATCTGACATGTCTAGTGTGATCATATGGTATAGTCTGTTTATCTGTAGCTAAAATAAGGAAAGTTGCAAAAAAGGGCAGAGATTTTTATAAAGCCCTTCAATACCTTCAATGCTACTTTAGCGTACACACCAGTGCAGACACACAAAGATGCAAGGTCTGCAGTCAGTGGCCCAGACCCCAGTAATAATCCAAACTACAAACCCTCCTGTCTAATGCTTAAAGTCCTGAGCCAGCCACACAAGATGGATTGCCCCACCCAACTCAGCAGACATACAGGTCAATGCTTATAAGGTCATGACCTTTTGATTATAATGTTGCTAAAATGTCTGTTGCCATGATGATAAGATGAGAGGTTCTTTCTTTTGTGCAATGGAACAAGAAGTGACAACATGTAAAATCTAACCATTTAGTATGTAAACCTAATTATCTTTGCCACTGCACTTAAAGGAACCCGTACGTAGTGAATTTTTGTGAAAACAACACTTCCTGACACACAACTACCTAAGCAAATGTAGCCTAGAGAAAGAAGCTTGAATAAATAAGTGATTCAAAAAGAATCAATTCGTGGAAAAGAATCATTAGAAAAAATGCTGACTTCATCAGAGAAACGATGATTCAGTAGCTTTAAAGGGGAACTCTACCGCTTTTGCAAAATTACTTCCTCATTCAATGGTTAGGTGTAAACAAAGTAATTAAGAGTGTTTTGGTGTGAAATGTGTGTTTCTAAAGGACTTTAACTAGCTAGTCAGAATTGTTCAGTTGTATAAGTAGGCACCAGACATCCGAACATTTAATTGGTCAAAAAGCCATTTTGCTATTACACAATTTTTACGTATACATTGTTTTATGCCTACATTGTTTTATGGTAAAGGTTTTGCCTAAACTTATTTTTAGAACAAACTATTCCAGTTTACTTCCATGTTTACTCAAACCTTAATTCTTAACTGAGATTAATCAATCAAACGTGCTTTTGTTCCTAGCTTGTAGCCGTAGCCTTTCAATACAGCTAACGCCAGCAAAAGCTTCACTTATTCACTGCAACTTCAGGATTCTTTGTAGTTAGCAACCGAAATGCAAAATTATGTATTTTGTAACCTGGTACAGCACAATTCACCATCACTCTTAATTAACCAAAAAGGCTACTGATGCTCACAGGAGTTTAACTGACATCGTGCGACACGCTCCCTATCCAACCATTTGCGAGGCGTTTTAGAGAAATAGTACCCTAAGAAAAGTGTTTTTTCGAATTTAGCGCTATTTTACCATTACAGATATGCAGGTTCACTGGTCATTTTGAATAACAGTCAAAATGTTTATAATGTACATATCATGTCTGGTTCCTAATGCAACTATCGTGGCCAATCCCGACACTAGGTTTATCCAGAATGGCGCATTTCACTCCAAACTACTCATGATGACTGACGAATTTTTGCTAAATCAGTGGAGTTGCCCTTTAACAGTTTGTAGCCATTGATGTCTTAGTTTATTGACGTGCCCCAAAGGAAAAAAAAATAACATTAGCTTAACATAAGCAAAAAAATAAAAAATAAAAACAAACAAGGGAAATTTTATCCTACTACCGGATAAGATATTAAATAAGAGTGATCTAAATATTTTCTATCCAGTGATGCAGCTAATAAACTTATAGAAAGTGATAACAAATATTAACAAATTTACGCCTATTGCTTTGACTCATTGGTTCTCCCTCTTGTTGTGACAGGAGATAACAGTTCATGCAGCTCTTTCAAAACAGCCCCAGAATGTAGGAGAACGTTTCCTTCATTTCAGATAAGACATTAACGGAGGTGTAAATATAATAGGTACTTTTCTGACAATACACAACAGACTACTGCTACTGACAAGCTGTTTGAGAAGCATATGTGGTTTAGGCAATGGTAATTATTTATACTCTGTTGTATTCTAGTTCTAATTATTATAGCACACAATAGTATAAAAAAGTGGTAATACATAATTGGGTAATGGGAATATGTTTGTTCATTTGCATTTAGACGACGCAGTCGAGTCGCCATTAGAGTGTTGAAACCTTTCTCACGTGATGTAGAAGTGACCGGGAACAGGGCGGACGTTTAGTGGGACGCTCTGCCTTAGCAACCTGCGTTAGAAACGTCCCCTTCAGCAGACCTGTCTGACGGGTGTTACATTGAACGGATCACACACAGTAAGGTACTTTGGTTATCCCACTTTAATGAATTAAAAAATAAAGCAATACGAATGTCTAATTTTCTAGTGTTAGTTAAATTACTACAAACTAACCCCAATGTAACACGGGCTACTGTAGGCTAATTGTATAATAGCCTACTGGCAAACAGAGTGGGTTACTTTGCGTTACACAATGCGGTCATACTTTGCATGAAACTTTTCTTTGAAATGCACTGCACAGGTTTGGGCCGTCAGAGCATGGAAATTGCGAAATTTGCATTGGAACTGAGCATCTACGACATGGGCCTGCACATTTCTAGGTTAACTGGAACGTTAGAAAGAATCGGGTTTTTTATGCTGCATTTTAATTTTTTCAAAGATTATTTGAACAGACATCATTCCTTTAGATTTTAGGTAATCTCACTGTTCAGAATCACTGTCATTGACTAACTATGAGCCAAATTTCGAGAGTGAAATGCCTGACATTTTAACATTCGAATGTTCTTTTTTTCTCTTTTTTTCAGTGCAGCCTGAGGCATGCCCCTATCAGGAAGGCAAAGGTTGAGCTCTTTTGACCTCCGGCGCGAGCAGAAGGAATTCCTGCTGGGTGTGGAGAGTGCGCACAGAGCTGACATCCAGACCTACAGCTCAGGGCACCTGGGTCCCAGCTGCTTCTCTCCCCAGCTGCTGTTGTCCCGGCCCGTCAAGCCCATCTGGGAAGGGTCCAAGGGCCCATGCAAGCCGTCACCACCCTCTTGTCTCCGGGAAAGGAAGATGACAGAAGTTCACGTGGAAGAGATGACGGACGCCTTGTATAGCTTCACCATGTCCACAACGCTACAGGAGCCACAAACTCAAGCAGGGGCCAGGGGGCCAGTGGGGGGCCACCCATCGAAGGCCACGGAGCTGGCGCAGCAGCAGACAAGGGCGGCCCCGGATGCGATGGAGCTCTTTCCGGTGAAGCCAGGTCCATCCGGCATGGAGACGGAGCAGAGACCCTTGGCCACGCCCAGCCGGAGAGACGAACTGCGGCTGAGGCGGCTCTTCGACAGGCAGGTCCTGAGGACGCGGGACCTGGCGGCCAGGAAGAGCACGAGCGTCGAGGAGCCTGCCAGGAGGCACGAGCGCAGGCTCCAGCAGGTAAGCACGTCCTGCTGCCTCTGCAGTTGGGGTGGGATTCGCTTAGCCTGGGAACAACCCTCCTGCGTCTCATGAGCTTTCGCAGTACTCCGCTCCTCAGATTCAGTCTGACATCACCCTAGCCGGAACATATCACTCAGGCCAAACACCAAACATGGTGTTTTGATGATATATGGAGGCTGGTTTCGCTGATGATGGCAACTAAACACAAAAACACAGGAAAGTCCAAGAAAGAAAATATACAAATGGTCAAAGACCTTGATCCTGATGTAAATGCTACATACATATGCACAAACAGTTTACTGTGAGGTGGGATGCCTGACTAAATACAGGGGGCAGTACAAGGTGGAAGTTTGTGAGATTCAAAATTATTAGTACCAGGCTTAAACTGCACTGCAAAACAAATCAAGGCCTTTTTAAACCTTTTTAAAGCCTTTTTTTGGCTGTTGCTGGTGGGGGGGGTGTTTGTTTTTGGTTTTTTTTTTATTCATTTTGATTAGATAAATGTGCAGCAAGCCATCATATTCGTTAACTATACAAGTGTAGGTTTCAGTCCTGGCCAAATGGCTGTGGCTCAGTGCACAAAGGAAGCAGAAAGGTGCTGATGTAAACTTGCCGCTGAGGACGCTGTTTGTGCGTATGTGTCAGGAGCTGAGTCGTCTCGCCGCCCACAGGGGCCCTGTCAGCGAACGCCTTTCCGCCTTCAGCCGCGTCTTCAGTGACGTCTGTGACGACACACCCGCTTTCTCCGGAGCCCTCCGAGAGATCAAGGTGAGAAACTGTGAGACGCTGTTAACACCCCACACGGTGCCTAGCCACTGATAAGCAGGTCTCGCCAAGCAGACTCGTACCCTCATACCAAGCTTCATTGTCGGTTGTATGTCCCTTGAATCATTTAAACCAATAGCGACGGCTTTAAGTAGTACTGCTTATGTAAGTGATGATGCTGCCAGTTGATCTTTTAGCTACCAAACCAGTAATACGTGAAAGTTCTTAACTTCAGAACGTAAATTTAGCATTAATATAGGCAACTGCTCTGAGTTATTTTCCCTTCTATTCAGACAGAGTATGAGTTGTACCTGGACTCAGTTCTCTCCAACCAGTCATCCCTCCACGATATGGTGAGGGCCTTGCATTTCATATTCTGAATCTCGAAGGAACATTTGTAAATAAGGAGTTTGATCAGTTTAATTTACCAGGAATTTTCTGCCGTGAAAGGCATTTTTTGATATTGCAGTAGAAGATGGCTTTAGATAATAATACAAGACTGTGGCCAAAGACAATAAACACATTATGTGTGACAGCAAATGCAAAAGCTTGTTATGGAAGCTTCTGGGCAGTTCATATTAAGGCCTTTAGACACTTAGTTTTGTGAAATAGGCAAAAACACATGGAGTTTAAACTCTGGTTTCATTTTTCTTACCAAAGACTTGTATTTTCCATATTATGTACAGAATATTCATAATGTAGTTGCATGGCAGCTCTATATAAAATAGAAAACCTTTCAAAATAGGTTTTTCATTTTTATAATGAATCAATTGTGTGTGTGTGTGTGTGTGTGTGTGTGTGTGTGTGTGTGTGTGCTCACACGTGCATGTGTGCGTTTAGTCTGCTTTTGATCCCCTTAAAGACTTCCTAAAAACAACTAAGTTAGACGAAGCAACACAGCAAGTGTGCTCACTGGAGGAGAAGGCCAGGGCAGCTCTGCAGGAAAATGACAGGTATCATTTAAGGATTCTTTTCATACCGAAATTACATGGGAGAATCTCCCATGTTGCTCAGAGTGTTTATATGAAAAACACTTCTTTTCCATCCAGAGTCAGAACAGAGTATGAAGAAGCTCAAGCCAGAACCTTGGAAAGCCAAACAGAAGAAAGGTACAAAGCTCTAGGAGTTCTCCAACTCACCAGCTGCTCCAACTAAACAGGAGCTTGAGGAAGCTCAAAGTCTTTGAGGGCTTTCACCACATACACCATGCTGACGCCTCACGGAGTCTTTTCAAGCCACTCCAATTTCAGACTCTGATATTAAAATCAATATTTCCTCGACATGTATCATGCAGAATCGGTGTGTGACATATCTGGGGTGTTTGGCTTGTTGCTTCTTCCAACATGACAACACAAAAGCACACAGTAACAGAAGAGCACAGATTATGCAACCAGTTGCAACCAGTTTTACCGTTAATTCAGCGTCACTGGTTCGTGTGAACACATCACTATATTAATATTTTTCATTTGTGGAACTGGCTGGTAAGTTATTTTGTGCTTCAGTATGGCCTGGTGTCATGAAAAAATTAATCCATTATCTGTGCCAGAAAAAAACTTCAGCAGATCATATTTACAACCAAAATGTTAATTTCAGGATTTTTTGTTAAATTAACAGTATTCTATGTCGCTTCACAGAAGTGTCATTTGTTAGTGAAGCTGGTTAAGAGTAATGAATGACCCCAACTAGAGAAATTGGCTGTGAATGCCACAATATCATATTAACAACACGAAATTAACTACTTAAGTTTCCCTTTTTGTGAACACCCCGTGATCTTTATGATTTATTTTCTTTTAGTTTTGCTTGTTGAATATGATTTATTGTTGAATGCAATACCTATGCAGCCCAGCAGGGGCCAGCAGTCGCTGGGAATCGCCGCTCTCGAGTGATTTTTATACCAGAACTCTGAACTAAACGAGAACTTTGTATAGAACTTTACTTTCGAATCCATGAGTGCGTTTTTCCTTATGAATCAGGGTGTTGTCCTACCAGTAACCCCCAAAAGGTAAAACATTTCAATTCCAGGTAAAGCTAAATTCAAGGATACGTTTGTAAATAAGACCGGGAATTTGTCAATTTGTCAAAATGAAATGCTAGTTTTTGATGTTGTAACAGCAGAAATGTACAGAAAACAATCACAAAAGACTCTGGCATTTTATATGTTTGACAATGGAAGCAAAACTGATTACATGTCAAATTTTATTAAATTACTTAGAAGGTGATATTTTAATTTGATGTCCATGAGCAATACCATTCCCATCCGGTAGGTGGTCACTGGTATGGGAACCACTTCTCTGGAGTTGAGATTATATATATTTTGGAATTACTGTAGAACTTTTTATTAGAGCTTTACATTCAAAACTAAATGTGCTTATTTTTATGAGTCAGGAGGTCAGAAGGCCCTCATCTTGGCCAGTCCGGCCTCACGGCCGTTGATGTAGAGAACCCAGATCTGAACCAGAATGAGGCCACCATCTCCTCAGTCGCTCAGCTGGAGCCCATGAGACATCAGGTGTGGAGAGTCTGGAAGGAGGTGCAGGAGCTGCAGAAGGAGATCAGAGAGACGATGGTGTCCACGGTAACTACCAACGCTATGGAAGGGTGCATCAGGGACACAAAGGTGCCGCCCCTTTTTTTGCATTCAACACCCCAGCAGAGTATAATGTTATATTCTGTTCAGTATGAACAGAGTTCATGGCTAATGGTGCATGGTGTAAGATTAAATGCAGAAGTGTCTGTTTCTGTGTCCAGGCAGAAATCATGCGTCTCATAGCCTCAAATGAGCATCTCAGGAGTGCCAACAAGGCAAGATATACAAAACATCCTATTTTAAGCTTGATCTAAGCTACTCTGTCAATATGTATAAATAATAGACATTGTCAATTCCATATCAAACTCATAAGGAGTTCTGATTTAATTTTCAACTGTTAACCAGAAATGTGAGTCATGTGGATCAAAGTGTATCGGTTCGTTCTTTTGAAGGCTCTTGAACAAAACATCTTGACAGTGATGAACAGAGCAAAAGTCAGCGAGGAGACGAAAGTGTATGTATCATCTTAGTGGACTTTTACTGTCATCTTCATACATCCCAGGAAAGACCACAGAACACTGTTGCTCTTTTTCAGGCAGGCTTCACAGAAGATATGGAGCATGCTGAATGGAGACCATTAGACTAATCCATTAATAAAGTCTACAGCCTTCTGAACTCGTCTCAGTGTTCCGTTCTCTTACCGTCTGCTGGTAAAAATGTTTTAGTGACTGTGTGGATATTTATGGTTACCAGACAACCCATTTATATTTATATTACATTTATATTTACATTTATGGCATTTAACAGACTCTTTTATCCAGAGCGACTTACAAAAGTTCTCATTTAAGGGCACCCCCAACAACCCCCTTGTAGGCTGTCTTGTCACTTGCATCTCTCTCTCACTCTCTCTCTGTCTCTGTCTCTCTCTCGTTCATCTCCTCTTGTCTATCCAGCCAGACTTCTGGCCTAGGGACCTTATTTTGGGGGGGGATTTATCCAGTGATCTCTCATCCATTCCCCAGTCGTGGGACCTGGTCCCCTCAACAGGTTTTCTAATCAGCTACAGTGTCATTAAGTCACACATAAACAGCATCTGAAACAGTGTCTGAGTCAAACAGGGTTGCACACAGATGTGACACACATCATTTGTTGACCACAGTGTGAGAGGACAGGCAGCACTTTCTGACTGTGATGCGTGCAGCTCACTGCTAAATTGTATTGTTTACTATCTCTGTGCCTGCCTTTTAAGTTACATATTATATGTTTTCTGTACACTGGAAAATAGAATGTGACGAGTTGTGTAGGATACATCCCTACTGTGGCAGAGGGTACAAAGTTGTCTTCAGTAGAAGATAAAGCCTATCAGTACTGAATGACCTGACCAGCAGGGGGTGGGGGGGTGGGGGTGTGAAGAGCTCTGACTAATGCCCTATGCAGCTGTGGATGTACTTGTTGATCTTCAACTTTACTGGAGCTGATAAATCTGCCCTTTGGCCGTCTCCTGGGTTTGCTAGTTTATGCACTTCATATATTTAACCACTAGGTGTACGCCCAAGATTTGGCAATACACTGCAGTAATCCAACCCATGGAATTTGTATGATCTTATAATAACATCCATACAACATGGTCCTTTAAAACTCTTCCAGTCCAGGTTATTTTTACATCACACCTCAACTCTGTTTCAAAAAATCATTATAAATATGTTTTTCAGTTGAGCTAAACGGATTTGTTGTGGTTTGCTTCAGAATGCTTGTACCAAGTGTTGAGCTGTGAAATGGAGATGATAGGATTAAGTTGTTCCCCAGAAAAATGCAAAGTATTCTCAGCGAAAAGCAGGAAGGTCAGAGAAGTGCCGAGTGGATTGAAAGGAGGCGTGTGGCCCTCTGGCACCCGCTCTTTCTCTCCCGCCCTCAACTGTGCCCTTTGACCTTAGCCCCAGCCCGTGCCTCGCTGTCTACTTGATCCAATCAGGGGTCAAAGTCCCATCCACGAAACACTATCACCAGCAGGCTGTTCGTGCAGCTCGGCATGACTCCTTTCACTCCACCGACGCGCTTTCCTCAGGACGTGCTTCCACCCACGCGGCTACACACCAACGCCATGACGTTTGCCCACTGTGCACTCCTGCTGCTCTTCTGCCTGTCCACAGGCCTGGTTGCCATGCTGATCCCATCAGCCTCTGCCCAGGATGTGCCTGCTGACTCCGAGTCTGCGGGCCCTGACGAGCCACACGCCGAGCCCCCAGCTGAGGCTCAGACCCAGGAGGACGAGACGGACTGGGGGTTTGGGTCCATCAGGGACAGCTTCCAGGCAGTCAACAATTACTTCGACTCTGTGGTGGAGCTCATGGGGGGCCGCAACGGTGTGTGCCAGTACCGCTGCAGATACGGTAAGGACCACGGCACCTCGTTTAGTCCTATATCCACAATATATCTCACACCCTCCATTCCTCCTAAAAAAGCAGCATTACAAATGGCTGAAATAAAAATTGTACTATTCTACTATTCTTGCGATACTCTTGGCAAGTCAGAGTAAGTTCTGATGTTGGCATACAGTTTCTATGAGCAGTATAGATTTGCTTTCCATGGATCTCACTTCTCTCGCACCCTTAACACACATCATGCTGAGAAATCTGGGCCTTTGAGGCACATTATGGTAAAGTATCATCTTGATTTAATCAGCGTTCTGTCCGTTCATTCCATTAGTACTGGATGGCCACTGTTAACTAAAAGGTTTACTTGAATAGAATGAACAGGGTAGCATAACAAAGTAGAGTGGTATGGTTTCATATGGACAAAGTTCAACCATTGCTGATAGATTTTCATTCACTGCACTACTTTGTATCCAACTGGGAATAGAGATACTTTGCTTATACATCTTTGCTTATCCAGTCTGATTGATACGTGCAATAGAGTGCACAGATCTAATCTTGCGTGTGCTACTACAAGAGACAGACTGCTGTTTACAACCCCACATGCCACTACAAAGTTTATCAGTCATTTTCATGGAGAACTTAAATGTAGAAGTCTATACAAGTGCTTTGCTCCTGATTTTGTGTAACCCTGGCATGCCATTGACTGTCTGTCAGGCAAAGCACCCCAGGCTCGCCCCAGCTATCAGATGCCTGAGCCCAACGGCTGCACTTCCTCGCTGCTCGGTTTCCAGGTACCAGACAGTGTATGTGTCTCTTCATCCACCACTAACACAGGCTAATACTTGGCATCCTTCCATTTTCACTGTAGAGTACTGTGTAGAGTACTGTAGGGCAGTGGTAGCTCAGTGGTTAAGGTACTTGACTAGTAATCAGAAGGTTGCCAGTTTAAGCCCCACTGCTGCCAAGTAACCACTGTTGGGCCCCTAGGCAAGACCCTTAACCCTCCAAATTGTACTCAGTCATAATTGTAAGTCATTTTGAATAAAAGTGTCAGCTAAATGCCATAAATGTAGAGTACGCCATCTTTTGCTCCTTTTCTTTTGTTTTCAATAACAACATACTGAAGATTAAAGTTTTAATTGTGTTTTAGCTATTGTCACAAATATTTACACATGTACACACGTTCTCCCTATGTACTTTTGGCTAAATAAAAAAGTCAAATCACTATTTATTCAAAACCTCTTACTTACCTCTTACTTACCTCTTACTTTTTTACTGGTTATGAACTTTTTAAAACTTAAATATAGCATTGATAAAATATAGCACAGAAATAGTGGAACCTTAGAGAATAAATGAAAATTGACCTTGAATTTGAAGGAAATAGATACTCCTTGGTGAAGTCCTGTGACTTTAACCTTGACTGTTTTAACCCCTTATACTCTGTGGACCTGCCAGTGTCTCCAGTCTCCTTCATGATGGAAACCTTTCTAAGTTTCACTGTAGTTACTGAGCAATTCACTTTTGATTAACAAAAGCAATTAACTACCTAACCGATTAGCTATGTAATAAGTCTGGAGTTTGAGATGATGAAAACTGACATGTACTAATTCTATGTAACGTTCCACAACAGTTGGACATGGGCATCCCTGCCATGACCAAGTGCTGTAACCAGCTGGACATATGCTATGACACCTGTGGCTCCAACAAGTATCGCTGTGACACCAAGTTCCGCTGGTGCCTCCACAGCATCTGCGGCGACCTCAAGAAGAGCCTGGGCTTTGTGTCAAAGGTTGAAGGTAAGGAGTGTTCTGATGTGTGCACCCACCACTCACCCATGCACTCAAGACATGATAGGAGTGCCCTAGTCTCCATGATAGGAGTGCCCTAGTCTCCATGATAGGAGTGCCCTAGTCTCCATGATAGGAGTGCCCTAGTCTCCATGATAGGAGTGCCCTAGTCTCCATGATAGGAGTGCCCTAGTCTCCATGATAGGAGTGCCCTAGTCTCCATGATAGGAGTGCCCTAGTCTCCATGATAGGAGTGCCCTAGTCTCCATGATAGGAGTGCCCTAGTCTCCATGATTGGTGTGTCCTAGTCTCCATGATAGGAGTGCCCTAGTCTCCATGATAGGTGTGTCCTAGTCTGGAGCATAGGGATCTCCTAGTCTCCATGATGTGTGTCCTAGTCTGGAGCATAGGGATCTCCTAGTCTCCATGATGTGTCCTAGTCTGGAGCATAGGGATCTCCTAGTCTCCATGATAGGTGTGTCCTAGTCTGGAGCATAGGGATCTCCTAGTCTCCATGATAGGTGTGTCCTAGTCTGGAGCATAGGGATCTCCTAGTCTCCATGATGTGTGTCCTAGTCTGGAGCATAGGGATCTCCTAGTCTCCATGATGTGTCCTAGTCTGGAGCATAGGGATCTCCTAGTCTCCATGATAGGTGTGTCCTAGTCTGGAGCATAGGGATCTCCTAGTCTCCATGATAGGTGTGTCCTAGTCTGGAGCATAGGGATCTCCTAGTCTCCATGATAGGTGTGTCCTAGTCTGGAGCATAGGGATCTCCTAGTCTCCATGATAGGTGTGTCCTAGTCTGGAGCATAGGGATCTCCTAGTCTCCATGATGTGTGTCCTAGTCTGGAGCATAGGGATCTCCTAGTCTCCAGGCGTTTGCGATAACATACTCTATTAGTGTAGCATCAATGATAGAGAGCCCATTTTTATATTATGTGTTATGCCATTCCATTTTACTGCACTCTGAGATGTTGTGCTATCTGAACACAAGAGCTTATCTGTGCTTTCCTCTTACTTTCGCTTATGCTGACGTTCACTTTGCTTCTTGCTTATCGTAACTGGCGTGAAAAGTAACTTGGAATGATGGAATCATGTAATGAATATTATCTTGGCTTTTTAGCACAGGACAAATTGTGACTCCTCCCTTTCTCTCTCCCTGTCAGCTTGTGAGATGTTTGCAGACACCATGTACAACACCGTGTGGACCCTGGGCTGCAGGCCCTTCATGAACAGCCAGAGGGCAGCATGCATCTGTGAGGGAGAAGAGAAGGATGAGCTGTGAGAAGGATGAGCTCCCGCCAACCACGGTGACACAACGCCGCCAAACACCCTCAGAGTCGACTGGCAAGGGCTTGGTGGACAGTGGAGAATCAGTTTTCAAACCGGTGCCTTCTTTTAGGAATTAAGACCGAAGTGCTCAAATCCCAGAGTTCTTACTCATGGTTCTACTCCATGGTATGTAGTTACAAGGTTTACCTATAGGATATAGGATATCTATAGGTATGTCATGGTTCTGTGGGAAGAGGGTATTTCTGTTGTACTCCTACTGAGCTCCTGTTTTTATGTGTCTGTTCCTAGCCAAATTCACACTGACTGGAGGAACCCGTCACTGTGCAATTTTTAGTGTGCCACATAAAAATATAAGAGACTAATATTTTGGTCTCAGCCAGATTTATTTTTCAAATGAGTAGGCAAATGACTCCGAAACCAGCTTTCTAAGGTGGAATAAATGCTCTGGAGCGATTCCTAGAGCAAAGGGCAACTGTGGTTGAAGATCTCATTTAAACCTGTGTCAGTTCTCTCAACTGTGTGTGCTATAAACTTGTAATTTATTAAAATGTCTTTCAAATTAAGTTCAAGAGTTATCTTATTTTCTCTAAGATGAATTAACATGATCAAGACAGTGGTATATCAAACAGTCAGGTGTGTTTAAAGTTTTTTTTTTTTAAATAAATAAATGCCAGGTTTGGATTGTCCTTCACATACACTGTAAGTCTGCTTCCTGGACACAGTTGACTTTTTCAGCGGAGAGCTTTTATTGACCCGGTGTTACAGAATGATGCTGAGTTTAGTTTTACAGCCCAGATTGGTATGTGTATAAATCCAGTGCTAGTGCTACTGACAACACTACAAGCAATATTCGCTTTTAACATTCAACAAATAATCAGCACATTTATTGATTTATACATTTATTTAAGCAAACTTTATCAATGTCATTCCAGTCAATATGCAATGTATAATATACACTTTACAACTTGTGATAGTATATGGGTACATATTTGGTCTGCCAACGCAAAATGGGTGTGTTCAGCGGTACCGAGAGTCAAGTACTTCACAGTCTTGAACAACTGAGAAGGAGGGAGTGCTGGCTCATGCACTGACTCAGATATAGTGCTATCTCTCCAGGCGATGTTGTAAAGTGATGTCAGGATAGATCTTGAAGATAAGATGAGACCGTCATCTGTGTGTACAGCAATGAGTGACAGAATGACAAAAATCATTTGGCAGCTTCATTAAGGATTACTCAGATGTAGTGTTTGCCGATTAATTTGGGCTGTGTGATTACGTGATTAGCCTGTAGATGGCATTGGTATGTTTTGGTGAGCAGTTGTAGCCTAAGGTCAAAGGTAGAGTGCTAGATGGTCTGTGTGCACACGCGTGCGCATCAGGGGCTTTGCAGTATGAAGATGGGTCCACCAGTCAGTGTGCGCTTGTTTCCCTGGTGCTGCTTGGTCCAAAGACCCCTTCTCATACGTCTCTGACAGCTCTGTGTACAGCGAGACTCTCCCTGCCCACAGACCAGCACCCGACAGTGTAGGTACACCTCCTATGAACAAAAATTCATGACTCATACTCAGAATAGGTGATACAGAATCAAATGACACGCGTGCGCACACAACAGATCACAACAAAAAGACTGCATCACCACATGACTACCCTGCACCCTCCAGACAGCTGGCCCGCCCAGCAAGAAGCTCTTACTCTGTTGTCATTGCCGATGAACTTGAAGACAGGGACCTGGTAGTGTTTAGAGAGCTGGTCTTTAGCTGACAGCTGACGCACCGTTTCATCCGAAATACAGCTGAAAGGGGAAGGTCAGGCAAATCTATTGATCAGTGTTCATATTTTTCTTCTAAATATCTTCTCTCTTCTTGTTTATTACAAAACGCAACCTTGAAATAGACCTATCGTCTAAAGCCTATATTGTTCCGCTAGCACTTACCCGTCTTTGATAAGGTAATATTTTAGCGCTTGGTCGGCTCTGGGGCCAGGAGTGGCGAAGCAGGTCTCTACAAGTACAGCAAGGCCCTCCACCCGTTCCCTCGGCTCCACACCGAAATACAGCGAGTCGCGTAACCGCAGCTGAGGCGAGTCGTTATATGGCTCCGAAAACTCAGCGCTCTTAAACAGTTCCAGAGTGAAGGGGAAGACACCCTCACTGTGGCCGGTCAGCTCCAGGGCAGCACTGCGCAGGCTGGGCAGGTAGCCATCCGAGACCTCGTAGTGTCTCGGAAACTCGCACGTTACAGGCAGCAGTAGCTTACTAGTACGCACGATCACATCTCCGCTGCTGCCTGGGCTTGACTTCGGCAGGCCTGTCACCAAATTCGTCGCTACGATTTTGTCCTCGATTACCTGGAGAACACGAGAGAAAGTGAAAAAAATAAATGAACGAACAAGGGCGAGAAAGAGAGCATGGGATAAAAGGTGGTTGGTTTAAATGCCATACGCTAATGCTAACATGCTAAATAGGGATTTCATTTGCAGGCTCAGAATCAGGGCGCCACCTTAAAAAGTTGTGCCAGAGGCGTTAAAAGCTCCTAACTAGGTCTAGTACATGGAGCATGTACCATGACAAACGAGAATGATCGGTGTGTGGAGCGTTTTTCCTCGCCGGGCTTCACCTTGACCACAGTGCCGCAGGTCCTCAGGCTGAAGTGCAGGTTAATGTGAGTGCCGTTAGAGACGCCTCGACAGGAGGAGTTGGACAGAAATAGCTCCAGACCACCTCCAAGGTCTTTGGGAACAGAAACCTCCATGGAGCCGGGGTCACACTGCACAGGGACTGCATTGGACACATACAGACAGCTACTTAATCTCAGGAACAAAAATGAAATCTGTGCCCCCTTTGTATTTTTTGGTTAATCTGCGATGTGTAATGAAAAAAAAAAACGGATCCGACGACCAACAAAATATGTCCACATTTCAAGTGCTTGTAAGCATAGGGTAGGCTAATTTACGATGGGGCCACATGTGCCCAGCACTTTCTGAAACGGCTAGTTTTGCCCCTTTTTAATTGTACTCTGAAAATAATAGTTTCCTCTACAGGCTGTCTTTGCTTTATTTATTCAGTTCGAGTAATATGCTTATTTTAGGCAATAAAACCAAACGTATCCTACTGAAAATAAGAAAACGCTCGTGCTTATATTTTGTCTCACGATATCACGAACCCGGCACATCTTACATTTCGTGAAACTAAACAAATATTTTTTAATCTAAATAGAAAAATTGTACTACAGATATAGTCTGCTTAAACCGACGGATATTTAATCCATAGTGCTGATACCGCTTGTATCGTTCAACACTCATAGGCTTGGCAAACGCGGCCATATATAATCGTCCGTGAACCTCTTCGAAGAGGTTATGGTTAGATCCTCTCAGTCCCGTCGTTTTATTCCTTCTCAATGTGTCCCCGAGGACTTCCTTTCTCGGGGGACATCTTGAGGGCGAACTGAATCCAAGGCAACAACCCAGTCCCAGCACTTTCCGCGAAGTTATGACCATGACTGTAAGCACATCTAGCTCCCATCAGATGTATGGACTCAAGTCCGACTCAGGAAAGACGTGCACCTCGACTTTGACTTTAGACTTAACATCAAAATGAGACAAATCCCATTTTCAGCATAATTTTTTTTTCAAGTGTTAAAATAATATGGCATCATACAGCTGAGACTTTGACATTGCTTGGACGGTACTCGCTGTAACTATACCAAACTGAGCTCCTGCAGCTATTGATGCCAACTTGGCAGTTTTGTTGCTAATTTAGCAACTTTTTCCATAAAGCATCTCGCAACAAATTTAGCCACTTTAAAAAATTATTTTTGAAAAGTGATTCAAACGCTAAAATACATGCAAACGACTCCCTTTCACACACTCACTCAGGGGACACGGTCTGTCTGTCTGTTCCCAGTAGGGACGGCCCAAATCCACACCAGTAAACAAGCCGCTCTCATGTTACTTGATGTAACCTTTACATTTACAGTGCAGTGCAGCGCTTGTTCCACCTACAGATGGCCGCTGTCCCATTCAGTCCCATCTATTGCCTCTAACCTGCAAGAACAGCCCGTTTTTAAATCAGTGTATCGGTGATGTGACGTGAACAAATTCATTTACATATATCTGCCTACAGCAGTTTTGCCCTGCCCACTTACACTGCAGTTCCCAACGCTGAGTGCGTTTGAATGAGGCGAAACGCATGGCAGCCAAATAGAGCGCATCCGTTTTAAAGACGCAGTAGCAAAAACAGCCTGTTTAATTCTAAGAGCTAAAGAGAGGTTGGAAAATGGTAAGGTAAAAATGAGTTATGACTGTTTTGGAGCATAAAGCCACAGAAATAATGGACATCAACAAAAAACTTAAAATGTAAGATATGGATCTTTTAACTCCGATTCTGTATTCATACAGAGTTGTGTGAAAAAGTACAGGACATGCATTTTCCATGAAAATGATGATTTTCTCTTTCACACACTCAGTCATAACATACCAACAGAGCAATGATAATCCTGGCACAGCAACGATAATCCTCTCCTCCACCTCGACACAACACTGAATTTAGCTTGTAGCCTGACTTGACATGTATGAAATGCACCACACCATGTTGACTGGCTGCCCTCCAGCAAAACTCACTTCTTATTTGAGAAATGAGAAGAGCTTAACTCCTCGGTTCATTTGCAACATGATCGCCCGTATAATGCTCCACACATAGCTGCCGCCTGTCTCCACAGAAAGGAACAAGAGGCAGTGTGAAAATCATCTCACTTCACTGCAATGTAACAGTGCATTTACATTGCTCTGTGTCTCATTCACTGCTATGGAGGGAGGTGGTAGTTGTGCATGGAGGATTATGGGAGAGAGCTTGTTGCGAACCAAGCAACAAGAGTGCTGAAAAGCTGTTGAAAAGATGTACATACTACAGATCAAATATGCTTGCAAAAAAATGTCATCAAAAAGACATTGTGCTACAGCAAAACATATTAATAAATCAAAACCATACCACCCTGCAATGCAGTTTACATTGCCACAGTTGGTTAAGAAAGTGAATAATTGCAGAAGCTACTATAGCGATGCCCATTGCAGAGCATTCTGCCCTGCTAACATGTGACCATTTAATTGTGGCTTGTATAGCTGCATAATTCAGATTCTGTGGCAGCAAAAAACTTCCAAATGCACTGCACCAGGTGGCCAGAAATGATGACAGGAGCATCGGCTCCTTAGTTTCTCAAAAGGGTAACATCGGATGTGGGGGTTGAGAAGCTCTGTCTCCTTTTGGATGAGTCTACCGATGTCCATGTGTCAGTATCTTGAAATACCTGCGCTAGGTGATTCAGTATTTCAGTGCTAAAAAAGGACAGTTGTGTCCACATTTCTTGGGCTGGTTGAACTGGAAGGGGGCCGTACCAGAGCAACAGCAAAGGCAGTAGTTGAGTTTCTTGAGAAGTGCATTCTTTAAAAAGAGAATTCTCAAAGTATTTGCACTGATAATGCATCCGTGATGAATGGGGTACACAACAGGTTTCATAAGATTTTAAAGGAAGAACATGCATTGCCCACTTGACTCATCCGTTGTGTGTGCCATTCTTTACAATTGGCTGTCAGTGCAGCATCCAAAGAAACCAGGAGTTGAGGAGTTGAGTAATTAATTAATCAACTAGGAGTTGAGTAATTAATCAGGGAAACCTACAACTGGTCTTCGATTTCCCCAAAATGGCAAGATGCATACAAAGCAGTGTATGTCACTATAAATTGTGACCTGGATCCTCTGCATATCGTAAGTCCCACATATTGGCTATCGACTGAGCATGCAGCAACTCGTATAATGAGGTCAGTGGGAAAAACTTAAAGTCCACTTTGAGTTGACCAAGGTTGCATTGCTACATGGTAAATGTGCTCCACAGCATGGACAAGACCAATGTCTACCTGGCATCCTCGAATTATTTCTTGATGTACAAGTAAATCAATTCTACCCGATGTACAAATTGCAGTAAACTTATTTGAAGGAGAGAAATCAGATCTTGTCAAGCTTTTGGACAATCTGGTAAACATCTTAACATCAATTTGCAGCAGAGTATTCAACCCTATGGCAAAAATTGATGTCCTGAAGCCACTGATGAACATTCAGTCCATCACCATATCATGTACCTTTCTGAGAGCACAGAGAGCAAACAGTCATTTGCTAGAGGATGACAAGGCCATTCAGAGATGTTGCTTCAACTACATTCTTACTTTAAGCGAGAAACTGCAAGCAAGTCTCACAGGCAACGTAGAAACCTCATGAATCGTTGCCTTTTCGAATGTTACGGAAATGCTAAAGTAGCTGAGGTACCAGCCCCAAACAACTGACAAAATAGTTTCCTAACAGTGAAATATCCATCTACTTAGCTGGAATTCAACTAGAAATAGAGCTGAGCTTTGGAGTGAAGTGAGTAACTACCCAGACTCTTTCAGATCAAATCTGTTTGAAGAATTTGCTAAGCTGCATTCGCCACCCTCACCCTGCCACACTCACATATGAGGTTGAATGGCTGTTCAGCCAAATGAGTGGCGGCGTGTCAAAGTTCGAAAGGGAAGGTCACTGCACACTCTCAGCTCCTGCTGCAGTATAGCCTGAAGCTGGCTGCAAAAGAGCTGGAGAGGCACACCTAGCATACACATCATAACCGTTTCAAGTTGCTAGCTGAAATTGTTCCATAAGATAGCATATATAATATTCCTTGTCATACCTTGTAGCTATAATTGTTGATCAAGTAGGTAGCATGTTAATTCATTTCCAGTACACTGTGTAAAAATATAACTGTTCAGAATGTGTAGTTTTACTAGTTAATAAGAAAATAAATAAAATGTCATTGATCATGTGTAATGTGTAATTATCTAAAATATCTGATCATAAAAAGTGTTATTTATAACACATACATTTACAAATAAAAATTAGCATTTCAAATATTTTTCTCCAAGACAACCAGTAAATTATTGTAATATCATTGTGTATTCTATGTAATGAGTTTTACGTCAGTGCCTAATGACATCATGTAATGACATAAAATAATAGAAAAACCGACCTGCCTGTAGTACCTTCACCTGAAAACTAGTTAGCAACATTGGTCTCCAGTTTATGTGCAGGGTATGTTCACATGGTGGAGTGGATTCTGCAAAAAATCCACATACACGTTTGATACATTGTACCAAGCAGGTACAGATCGGAACAGAATTTTACTGATGATATTTACATGCATAATTTTGGCAGAATCCTCCTTGCCATGTGAATGTGCCCTAAAGGTGGTGTTGGCTTGAAACATGTTGCCACAAATAAACCTTTTAAACTACAAAGTCCCTGCTGGTGCAAATAAAAAAAAGACCTGCAACATGCAAAACATACATGTAGAGTGAAGATCACTGATGGAGATGAAACATCAGACGCTGTTCAACATTTGAGATTACACAAAGAAGACTAATTTTGTTCTTACATCTGTTAGTTAATCTGGTAATAAATTTTCTAGATAACTAAAAATAGCAAGATAATAATTAAAAATAACAGTTAATATGAAGGGAGCTCTCTTCCAACCCGCTGTCTATATTGTTGTTTTGTTTTGCTGCGTTTGTCAAAAAATTGTTTTGGCATACTCTTAAGATCTTTTCATAGTTTAAAGCACATGAATACGTTTATATATACGTGTTTTAATAGTGTCAAGATTTGAGACTTACTTGTTAGTTGAAAGTTAAACCTTGCTCACACCTGTCATTAACGTGCGTCTTGGGTAATCCGATCACAAGGGACTACCAAAAGGCATAGCCATTTACACCTGGCATTTTGAATGCATCTCGAGTGCCCACTTGTGATCGAATTTCTTGCATAATTTCCACTAAACTTTGTTTTCAGAAATGTCTCGCATCTCATCTCAAATCAGGCATCTCATCTCACTGGTGCACCAGATTTGATCCATTATCTTTTCCAGTGTGCAGTTTTTATGCGTTTTCTGACTAGGGCAAGGACATAATTGATATGGTGCTTTGTTGCTGTCAAGGACACATCAGGTTGCAATACCGTTCACACTACAGATGTAATGTGACCTGATGCATCCCAGACAACCTCCAAAAGCGGTGTGAGTGATCAGACTATGATGCATCTCTGAATCGCATTGTACCTTTTCACACTTGTGCTTATTGCAGACCATTTATAATCCAGTCACCCACAACGAATGTTAATGCTGGGTGTGAACAGGGACTTGGTCCCTCCTCCGGTTCGCACATTCAGCTTCCACATTCACACGTGTGGATGTGAGATTTGAGAGCTGTGCAGTGGAGCGGCGCTGACCCTGACAGGTGCGCCTATCCTCGCCCAGTGTCAAGCCTCTGGGGCAATGGCAGTAATACGATTCCTGCTCCTCCGAACAGCCGTGACTGCAGCCTCCGTTCACACTGTGGCAGCCGGCGATCTCTGCATGAAGTGTAAACATCACAGTGTTAACATGGTTAAAGCCGCTGTAAGCCATATTATAAGAATGCTTTGGCTAATCTCACTTTACACTAGGATAGTTGTCGCAAAAATAGCTGCTCTGAGAAAATAAAATGTCTCCGAGTTCTGTAATGAGCAGTTGTAAAGATGGTGCAGGTGTATTACACTACTCTACAAGGCAGTCTCCCCGCCCTGCCAATTATTTTGTACATACACCCAAACAAGTCGAGGCTAATTGTTAAGCATGCACTAAAGGCAGGGTGCACACTTTTGGTGACTAAAACAGGCAAGTTAGCAAGAACTGCAATATCTGCTGTGTCTAAAATTGTGTACTTAGATACTACACTATTTTTTAGTACAACTGAGGGATTAATATGCTCACAGTGCAAAAATGCCACAATATGTTATACTTAAAAGAAGACACACGTTTAAAACGAAGTAGTGAATATGAAAGGCCCCGGTAGTTCCCTGACTACACACAGCTAATTAGGCCGATTTCTTAAGGGAGATTCTAAACCACTGAAAAGGTTCAGTTCAAAGGGAATTTAAGCCCGCACAGGGAGGAGTAAATAACATTTATCACTATGCATGAATTTGACATGAAGGTTTTTCCATCAATCATTGCATGATCGAGTAGGCTGGCTGATCATCCCATAGAAGGAAATAAACGGGAAAACGTCAGAGTTCATTCATGTGTGTGAGTGCTATTAATATTTCACAGATTCTAGCTGAAAACAATCACTGATGTGGAAGTAACCTGTTCAGAAAAGTTGCCAAATCAACCAGAAAATGAATTTAGTATGATAGTTAGTCATCCCTGGGTAAATATTAGCTATAAGCATGTTTAGCGAACATCAATCAGATGATCATCTTACATGTAAAATGTAGGATCGACATTATATAGATAACTACAGTTCAGTAGTTTGCTAGCCACATTAGCAATTAAAGGAACTAACTGAAGCATTCAAAACAACATCACTTCTGCGTGATGATGTTGCAGGGCTTTCCAAATGAAGGGATTCCATCGCCTACAGTTCCTTTGACTCGCATTATGTGATTAGTGTGTAGGGAATACAAGGAATGAAATGCAGCTTCATTCATACTGTTGAAAACCCTTCATCCACCACAATGGTGCTATCTTTGGCACACAAAAAAAAACATTTGAGTAGGTTACCCAAAGAATTAGCTGTCATATAAGCCCCTCATATTCCTTAAGTGTAATTGAGTAGTATGGAATTTAACCATATTACATAGCAGGAACGTAGGCCTACTTCAGCGATTAGTGCGGAGTATATGCCCTGATAAAGTGAGCACACACGAATCGCTTATATCAGCTTTAACCGCCCAGCCCCTACGGCTCACCGTTGCAGGTTCGGCCGTCCGTCGCCAGCGCTCGGCCAGGGCCGCAATCGCACTGCCGCGAGCCCTTGGTGTTCACACACACGTCCGCGCAGCCGCCGTTGTTTGTCTCGCACTCGTTCACGTCTTGCGCACGCGGGAGCAAACAAGTGGGACAGGGATCAGCGAAGAGGAACGGAGGAAGCGAGGGAAGGAGAACTGGAAGGGCATGACAGTGCCCAGTGCCCAGGGGGAAAAAAGGATGCATGTATGCGAGGGTGTGGGATTGACGGTAAGAGGTGGCGCATTGCTTAATAATGGGAGAAGGACAGATTAAGGACAGATTAGAGAAAAGGCGTGATGAAGATGGTTTGCTGGGGAGATAGAGGTAGAGAAAGACTGGTATTAAGGGGGGAGATAGAGGTAGAGAAAGACTGGTATTAAGGGGGGGAGATAGAGGTAGAGAAAGACTGGTATTAAGGGGGGAGATAGAGGTAGAGAAAGACTGGCATTAAGGGGGGAGATAGAGGTAGAGAAAGACTGGCATTAAGGGGGGAGATAGAGGTAGAGAAAGACTGGTATTAAGGGGGGGAGATAGAGGTAGAGAAAGACTGACATTAAGGGGGAGGAGATAGAGGTAGAGAAAGACTGGTATTAAGGGGGGGAGATAGAGGTAGAGAAAGACTGGTATTAAGGGGGAGGAGATAGAGGTAGAGAAAGACTGGCATTAAGGGGGGAGATAGAGGTAGAGAAAGACTGGTATTAAGGGGGGGAGATAGAGGTAGAGAAAGACTGGTATTAAGGGGGAGGAGATAGAGGTAGAGAAAGACTGGCATTAAGGGGGGAGATAGAGGTAGAGAAAGACTGGTATTAAGGGGGGGAGATAGAGGTAGAGAAAGACGTATTAAGGGGGAGGAGAGAGGTAGAGAAAGACTGGTATTAAGGGGGGGAGATAGAGGTAGAGAAAGACGTATTAAGGGGGAGGAGAGAGGTAGAGAAAGACTGGTATTAAGGGGGGGAGATAGAGGTAGAGAAAGACTGGTATTAAGGGGGAGGAGAGAGGTAGAGAAAGACTGGTATTAAGGGGGGGAGATAGAGGTAGAGAAAGACTGGTATTAAGGGGGGAGATAGAGGTAGAGAAAGACTGGTATTAAGGGGGGAGATAGAGGTAGAGAAAGACTGGTATTAAGGGGGGGAGATAGAGGTAGAGAAAGACTGGTATTAAGGGGGGGAGATAGAGGTAGAGAAAGACTGGTATTAAGGGGGGGAGATAGAGGTAGAGAAAGACTGGTATTAAGGGGGAGGAGAGAGGTAGAGAAAGACTGGTATTAAGGGGGGGAGATAGAGGTAGAGAAAGACTGGTATTAAGGGAGGAGATAGAGGTAGAGAAAGACTGGTATTAAGGGGGGAGATAGAGGTAGAGAAAGACTGGTATTAAGGGGGGGAGATAGAGGTAGAGAAAGACTGGTATTAAGGGGGAGGAGAGAGCATTCAAAGTGATAAGTTTGAGACTAATTATATGATAACAGAGCGCTTGACATTCCTAATTAGATATCCGAGAAAATCCGAGTGTAATACCTACCCAGAATTTGATTGCTCTCATCTGCCCTTGTCTGTGTTAATGTTTGTTGGCCAAAGTTTAAAATTTACACACACATATATATATATATATATATATATATATATATATATATATATATATATATATATATATATATATATATATATATACATTTAACAACATGATATATATATATCAAATTCTTATTTGTTGATGGATAGTTCAGTGAACTTCACATTTAACATAGAACTAATACTTAGAAAATCCCTACATTATATCATATGGATTATACTGCTAGTGCCATTTTTGCAAAGGCATGAGTAACCAGTAAGGTGGTGATAATCCATGAACCTTAAAGGTTCTGGTATATTTGTTTCTTAGTATAGAACATTCCCCCAAGAATCTTCTCAAATTGGCTCTCTCACCTTGACTTCCTAATCTCTCTCCCCCTCTCTCTCCCAAAACATTTCAGCTCACCCAGGCATGTCTGGCTGTCTGGCCCCAGCACCGTCCCATCAGGGCAGTGGCACTCTGGTTCCACTGGACATCCTGGACCGCTGCATTCCACCTCATCACAGATGTCATAGAAATCTACACACATCCACATCCATACACAGCATAAAACACTGCATATACATTTTCAATGCCACTTTAGAGTGGTACCCAGAATCCTGGCAGGCAGACTTAGGCCTGGCAGGCAGATGGGAAGGAGGAAAGACTTACGGCCACAGTAGACATGGAAGCACACGGAAGGTCGGGGCAGGCGGTACACATAGTAACCCTTGGTGCAGGCTTTCACATCCACCGTGCCCTGCCAGTGGCAGCAGTCATTGTTGAAGCTGGCGCACGTGGTCAGCGTGACCACCCCATCAGCGGGCTGTGGGTGGCTGCCGTTGAGCCAGATGGGTGCGTGGGTGCCACAGTGGTTCTCCTCGATGCAGAAGGTGGGCATGGCGTCGCCGGACATGCCTGTGAAGCGGTACCACTCACCCGCCACGTGGCGGTCGCACAGGGGCACTCCCGCAGAGTTGTTGACATGGTAGTCGGTGTTGCGCCACGGCTCATTGAGGCTGATGTAGGCCGAGCAGGGGTCTGGAGCTGGGAGTGGTGGGGGGCGGTGGGGGGAGGAAGAACATATGCGCTGATCTCAGAGCAGAATTACTTTTGGTGTATTTCACCCAGAAATGTTAGAATGCCTAGCACAGCAGGGACGAGTAGGTTTGATCTTGGTATGAAGGCACAACAAAAGATGTGCATTGAAAAGTTCAGGCATTAGGGGAGTTTGATAAATGACCTCTAATTGTTTATACAGAATAATTATTCTGCCCTTCCAGTTAGTCAATTATTAGAAGTATTAGCATTTGTAGGTGAAGCTCCTAAGCCAAATTTGCATGTAAATTAATTTTTTGTAAAGTCATATGTTATGAACCCATAGTGTCCCTCAAGCATTGAAGAGATGGTAATAGACATCTAATTTGGAATGCGCCTTCAGATAGAGAGGCCATGGCTCGCCTGTGAAACAAATACAGCTTTTAAATCAGATTTGTCGGTGTGAAATTTTTTCTCCTCGTTCACTTGATTTCAGATAAAGTGGATTTCAGAAAGTAAACAGAAAGCAATGGCTGATGGACTGCTCTCCAGGCTAACGAGGAAGAAAGAACCTGGCACGTGTAGCCCTGCATCACAAACAGATATGCAGAACAGAGCAGCAGCCGGCTGGCCTGAGGGCCAATCGGAGTGATTAGAGGCCTGATCCATGGATGAATGGTTTTGGGGGTTTTTTTGGTTGTTTTTTTTTTTTTTTAGAAGTACTGATGCAGAACACTAATTGCGCATGCACGCACACGCACACGCACTCTCTCTCTCTCTCTCTCTCTCTCCACTTTGGGTGGAATTTGGCCTTACCCTTACCATGTTAAACAGGATCCATTCACAACCAACATTTGGGACCAATTAAGGAAACTGCGCAGGACATGTTTTTCAGCTAAACTTCCAAAACAGGGCTTTGAATGGGACTATGGGGCACCTTGTAGCAAAGAGATCAAAACTGCTTGCTGCAAACAAGCAACCTGCACAAGCTCCCGATAATCCTCTCATGAATGCGGTGAGTACGCTCCCCACACTAATCCAGTACAAACGTAGTGCTCTTTACCTTTGCTTCTCCTGCATACCCTTTCAAACACTCCTGGTGGTTGACCTTATTCAGATGAAAGGGGCAGACTGCAGATAGATCTATCTCTTTAGGAAGTTTGGCGAATGCAGGATGTATCGTAGTTCATGAATCACCGAGGACACAGGTCAAGGCAACACGCTGTAAACACAAGATTTCTCAAACGCTGCCAAAACAAGTAATTTCATCTGCCTCCTCTCAGAAGGCTGTAGGAGCTCATCTACACAGACAAAACCTTGGACTTTCCCTTAAGCCAACCAAAACCAAACTAAACAAAACATCACAATTTCTTTTAATGCCAAAATGTCCTCTGACTACCCAGACCTGGTCTGATTGAATCTAGCATATGAAGTTCCAGGGCTGGCAGGGCTGTAAATGGATAAATACACAGACACAGCAATGAAACTGATTGGCATAATTTTTAATACCATCAAACACACCAATGAATAGTACTGAAGTCTTTTTGATAATGAAATTCCTTTGTAGCTCAGGTAATAGCAAGAGCTATAGCATCAGCACAATTAACAAATTAATGCATAGTCAACCACTTCAATGTAGTTGGTCTGAATAGTCTACTTTTTACATATATATATATATATATATATATATACAGATAAGCCACACTCAATAAGATAGTCCCTTTCATATTCCACTTTTCATTCAATCAGCTTTAATAAGATAGTCTAAGGCTAGTTTAAGAACACCATCACAGGAAACTTCAACACCCACAACGGCTGTGTTTTGAGGTTACCTCTAGTACATCATGCATGTGGGAAAACCCTAAAACTGGAAAAGCAATGCATGTTATATATTATGCACTTACCCAACACCTGAATGGTAGACACAGTCTGGAGGGCTGCCAGCACCAGAACCATATCAGCCAAGATAGAGAGTGTCATGGAGTCTCTGGATTACAAGAAATTTGCAGTAGGTCTAATCTGCTGCAGGCTTTTGTGAGGTTCGTGGGGAAGGAGAGGGTCTTTTAATACTGGAGCCAGTTATGTCGGGTCCGTGAGGGTTGGGTCTGAATTAGCAGCTTGGGTTGTGGGCTTTCTATGTGTGTTCTAGCACAGTGGAAAGGACAGCTGTCTCACCTTGACCCTCATGTCCTGTCCCCTCGCCTGTCTATGACACACACCCCTCCGGTCCAGGGACACAATCATCCTCTCATTGTTCCTGGAGTTTATCCTACTATGCCTGCAGTTTCTCACAGCACCAGATCTTCTGCTCCCTATTGAGCTCCCACATGTCCCAAGCATATTTCCTGGAAGAATCCCAGACCTTCCTTGACGTGCTACTGTGGCCAACTCATCTCTCAAATCCGACTGGTTTTATCACTTTATTTTGATGAGTCATACCATATTATTAATTTTTTTAGTATTGGGAAGGGAACAGGCAAGCTGGAAAATGGTGGTAATTGGTAACATCTCTGGGGCCCAGTGTGCAAGGAGCATTATGGTGACTGGTATGACCTGCACTGAATGGTGCTCTGGTCATCATCCACTCACAGCAGGTTCAGTGAACGCTGCATTGTCATATGACATGCTGTTTGCAGCAAGAGCTCTTTTTTTGCTTTTAAATGGATTGCTACTATAATCAGTGCATCCATTAAGAGATGAGAGCTGGAAAGAGTCAAGCTTCTTAGGGACATTGTTCAATAGGCCATCCTGTTTGAAACTTTGGACCAGTCATTGGATGTTAAAAAAAGAAGCAGCACACTAGGAGTGATGACAGAAAGGCAGCAGAGTTTGTTACCTTGTTTGAGCTATGAGGAGTGTGGAATCCCCAACTGAATATAGTCTATTTGTATAGAAGCTCTCAGAAACTACCATATACTGTTAGAAACCTGATGCTTGCACTCAATCAAAGCCCATTTTTATCAGGTAGGAAGTAACGTACAGGATGGATAATGGCTGAGGATGCAGATTTGAGAAGGTCAAGGCCTAACTGTGTAGTCTTGAAATAAAGATGAACCTGTTACTAAACAGGTTGACAGTGCATCAGAAACAAGCTTTGCTAATCATGTGGTGGGGCTAGGCTGTTTCTTACTCACACGGTCTCTCTGACTCAAATGACCTTTTGTACAGTGTTAGAACACAGAATTCAAGCCCCATTATACACACAGAATTGTTAATACTACTAAATACTGTGATTATTACAACAGAAACCATTCACAACTCAGGCTTGTTTCACAGGGTATCAGAAGAAAAAAAGAAAAGAAGTAAGACTCAGTTCCAAAACTGGCTAAGCATTTATTGATAACTGAATTACATTTCTCTTTTATACACATTTCATAAATGATACAGGAGTTTACATTTTTATTTTTTATAATCTTTCAACATCACAGCATCTGAGGCCAATGTGTGAGGGAAAAAAAAAAATCTTGAAATGAAGAAAAAGATCTGAATGGGAACATGACATCCTGCTTCACTTACACTTGATGGATCTTAATTCTCATGTTGAGTGTGCGTAAAAAAAAAAATGTAAAAAAGTATGCACATTTCTTAAACCAACTTCACGTGAAGGGGAGGCTTTGTGAAGAGACGGAGAGGTATCTGCGAGAGAAGAGGAGAGCGGGGGTGGGGGGTGGACAGTGTGGATGGACATTCACACAGGGGCCGTCTTTGAGGACCAATAGGTAGGAAAAGCTGTATAAAGCCCCAGACAACCAAGAGCCTGCAATCTCTGGAATTATTATTATTTTGGATCATTTAATATAATTTCCCCTTGTAAACATACATTCATGCAACACCCGCTTTAGAATAAGTTCCATATATTAGATATACTCTTGTAAAAAACAAACAGACAAAAAAAAAACAACCCAAAAAACAAAACCTCAAGCCAACAAATGATTACCCTGAAAAGATACAAAGTAAAAATGATCAACGGTGATACTGAAGTGAGTGACGATGCCTTTGGTAGCCTCACAATCGTCAGGCTGTTGCGGGTGATGAGACGGGAGTGTTTTCTGACTGTGCGTGCGTCTGCAGTTGAGGATTTATGACATGACATAATGACATGAGGTGAGGCGCGGGGGCGAGGGTGCATGGGCCATGAGATGAGATCGATTCGTGCTAATTGACTAGGCCCAGAATGGAATCACTCCCTAGTGAATCCTTTGATTTTCACTTGGACTAAATGGTGACACACAAACACTTTCTCTGCCTGCCTCTATTTAAAAAACGCAACCCAAAAAAGAAAGAAATCCAAACCACACATCAATCCTCTTTTACTGTGACCAAATCCATCATCCACACTTTAGATAATGACAGGTAATGACAATCTCCACAGAAGTTCAGGCCTTGGTGAGTCTGCATCTGCAGTGGCTTCAAATCCAGAGCTTACATCATAGCCCAGCCCCACGCGGAGGAGTGCAGTCTCAACCTCGACTAGCGTCTCCCGTGGCTGGCCTGACCACAGAGACGACTCAAACCGCAGGCAGCAAACTGCAGCCTCATCAAGGCAGCTGGGTAGGAGAATTCGCCCTTTAGGAGGTCAGTAAGATAACGACTCTGGATGTTAATGCACCACTCTAATCTGCAGCATTTAAAATCCAGAGGCCAGCATGGAGTAATAAGCTTTGGGATGCCACTTCGGGTGACAGGCAGATAGGGTATGTCTTGTATCAGTGAGTGTGTTTGAACAAGTGTTGGGCGAGCTGATGGGGCGGTGCTGAACACAAAACCTCATACATCACAATCCTCTAAAGGCGCTATAATGCATACAAACTGGTGGAACACACAAGAGAGGTACATCTTATGCAAGCGTGTAATACAGCGATCCACCAAATGCATTGCAAAGCGAAAGGCCGAGTTCATGAACTAAAATGGAACATGATTCGAGCACCTCGTCGTGAAGAGACACGATCAGAATGGTTCTTAGCACCCGAGACAGAAATGCAGCTGAGCAGTGGATGCGTTCGGGCTTAGTCCTGAACTCCCATCTTTCCGTCCGGTGCTTTAGAACTAGTGTGGCACTACAGACAAGAGGATGCGACAGCCACGTGTTACAGCATGTTGTGGATGGGTGGGAGAAACCCACTATGATGTACTATATTACATGGTTCTCTCCATGGACCACTAGATTCTTGGCGTACTGAGGAGGATACGTGTGGCCAAAAAAACCCCCAAACAAACATGCGAGATTCGTCACGCACTCGGGGCCCGGATTTCATCGCCTGTGTTTCCTTTTCTCTTCCTTTTCTTAAGAAAAAGTGGTTGTGTGTCACATGTCTGTTTTGCTGAGGTGCTGAAGCCGAGAAAGAAGAACAGCAGAGCCGTGTCCAGCCAGCTGCACCGGGTGCTGGGAGGCACTGTGGGTAACGTAGTTTTGCGTAGCTTGGAAAGCGCAGTGCAGGAAACGAAGAGAGACAACCCTCTAAATTGTACTGGGCAATCCTCTACTGAATTTTCGGTTGCAAAGCAGACGAGCGCATGTTAGTGGATGTTCGTTGCGTACTTCATGCCACCAGTTTCAGCCGGCATCAAGCAAACGTCATGTGCGTGTTGGAATTATGTAGTCACATTAATAGCTACATGTATGAGAAAGAGACCTGACTTGATACAGTGATGAACAGCTTCAACACTGAAGACACTGGCCTTATGTTAAAGTGATGACTGAAATGATGGTAAAGGGAGTAACTCCTCCACCGAGAAACAAAAAGTTGATTCTAGTTATTCTTTTTTTCCACCCACCATAACAAATATAATATGGCTTTTAAAATAAAAAGTGCCAAAATTATTTCTCTTTTACCCTTTTTTTTTCAATAATTAATAAATTTTTTTGTTGTTGTTGTTTTGGAATAATAGGACACACAGTGATGTTTAGCCAGTAGATTTCTGGTCTGCAGGCTGGAACAGGTCTGCACAGGAAATGATGCTCGTCATGTGACCCCTGCTCCTCTCACACACATAGCAGCAGTGTGGTCTCACCCCTGGTCCAGCTCTTGTATCGTCACAGCAGACAGTTGTCCGTGATGTTAAAGGCGGGCTTGGAGGGGGGACGTGTACGGGAGGCGTGGCAGCAGTCGGGAGGTCCCAGCCACTAAGGGACTGAGGAGGAAGGAGGGATGGAGAGAAGGGGGCCCGAGCCCAATACTCCCTGTACGTAGGGGGCGGACTAAGCGCCGCTGCAGCTAAATGTCCACGTTAACACGTCCAGTGCTGGGGAAAAAAAAGCACAGGGTCTTTCTTCCCTGCACCAGACAGGTTTACAACTTCCCTGTAAAAAGAAAAGTTTGCCCAAGAGCTGAACAGTGTTCTTAGGTTTTAGAGGTGCTTAACCACAGAGCCTGTGTGTATGTGTGTGTGTGTTTGTCTTTTTTTTGTTGTTTATTTGTGTTTTTTTTAATGTCCCATGCAGAGAGTGGGGTCACTGTCCCTTGGAGGCTGTCCAAAGCCAGATGTCATTTCCTGTTAGGCAGCAGGAGCTTCCTGTGGACTGCAGCAGTTCTGTCTGGGCCCTTGTGGGCTTATCAGAGCTCAAAGGTCTGCAGGCACAACTAGAGCCAGAGGCGTATCAGGATCTTTCTTCTCTTTTGATTGCGTTCCCTCCCCATCTCCTTTGACACGGGGTGACTACTCAGTTTTCAAAACCAAAACAAAACACCTAAAAACAATAATAATTAAAAGGCTCCAACATTTCATCTGGAGATGGTTCTGTCAGAGACAGAGAGTGAGGGAGAGGGAGGGAGAGAGAGACAGAGAGAGAGAGAGAGAGGGGTGGCAAAAGTATTATGGACAGAGAGAAGGAAGGAGAAATAGAGAGAGAGTGAGACAAGGAGGAAGGGGAGGAGGGAGTCTTTCACTCTTCCCATCAGTCTTTGCTGCTGTTGATTTGCTGGACAGGGAGGTGCAGTTGGAGAGGATCTCTCAGACGTTTCAGGTCCAACTCCGCCTGAAAGGAAGAGAAAGCCAGAGGCGAAAGGGGAGAGATGAGAGGGATTGGGAAGGAGAAACAGTGTCTCGGGAAGAGGGGGTGTTATTTTTAAATAAAGAGGTAAGGGCATTTGTGCATGTGCATGTGTGTGTGTGTGTGTGTGTGTGTGCATACCTCAGCAATAGCGTCCTTCAGTTGGTTATACTTTTCGATGTCAAAGCGTGTCCTCTTCACCCCCTTGTGGAAAAACAGCAAGTACTGTCTGTCTCTGGCATCGGGGTAGATGTACTCCTGCGCGTGGAACCCAACGGAAGAAACAAAGAGTTACAGGTCAGACAGAACACAAGCCGGGATACCTCGGTGGTGGCCTCTTTACTCTTACGGGGAACCTGAGACAACAAAGTTTAAGTCAGTCTAGGGAAACCCAATGCACTCGTATACAGGACACAGTGAGCAAGGGCGTTACTAAAGGAGGACCTGGTTGCTTAAAGCAGCAAGCAGGTCACATGAAAGCAGTCCCCGAAACAGTTTATGCTCCACAGAGCGGGTCCCCCACATGGAGGCAGCCATCCAAGCCACTAGGTGGCAGTATAAAGGCTGTTCATAATGCGAAGAAGAATCAGTTGAAGAAATGACTTATTGCTCCTTTAAAGGAGAAGTCTGACCACACAGGCTGAACATGGACAGTGACAAGGGCAAGAAGCTCTGATTAGCATAATTCTCTTATGCTATGAACGTTTGGTAACGGCCATTTTGGGCATTTCGGCGACGTACCTGGCGCGTGAGCACAAAGTAGGCATACATGGCCATGGCTGTGCCGTAGGTGATGAAGTAGGTGACAGGCTCCATGATATCCCACGAGTACTCCCACCAGGTGAGGCGCGCCAGCACGCCGAACTGAGTGGCCATGTAGGCCATGCCCCCCCACAGCACCCATGTGGTCCTGCGCTCCGCCTTTCTGCTTAGCTCCTCCTTCACCTGGGGCGGGACGGTGGACCAGGGGAGGGACTTAGTGCTCTGAGCCGGTCAGCTGGGCACAGCGTTACAAGTGTGACCAGCGCGTGCGCGTTCTAAACAGACACTGGCTGGTTGCTTGTTCCACACCCAGGCTTATGTTTTAATGATGAGACGCTGGCTTGCTTTAAGTGGAACAGAAGATTATAAAAAGCACAAAAAACATGAAAGTTTTTACCGTGGTTAAAGGAAAATTCTTTGCTAATGTCATTTGCCAGTAATTGGGAATTACAAATGACAATTTAATAAAGCAAGTCTTAGTTTTAAATTTGTTGTTCATATGAGGCATTAGTGATTTACATCGTGGCTCAGTGGCATGAAATGCATCATTATCATTTGCCCAGTCACAGTTGCCAACCTGTTCACAAATTTCACAGATTGCAAATTGCTTATGGGCCTCATAAAAACAGCGCAAAGCCTGGCAAATGGAACCTTTTCCAGTGGGCGGAGCTGGGAGTTGAGGTCCTCCAGTCGACTAATGAGCTCTCTCTCTTTGGTGAGTTGGTGCTCCTCTATGTGCAGGGTGGTGTAGAGCTGCTGCACCAGGAACTTGACGTCGTTCAGCCGCTCAGCTTCCTCGTGTGGCATCAGCTCTAACACGCACATGCACACACGTACGTACATACGCGCGCGCGCGCACACACACACACACACAGGCACAGAGTTATTAACTACAAAAAAAAAAAAAAAAAAAAAAAAAAAGATCCGTCACTTCCCACTAGTCCACCCGAGTTTTAATGCAACACTAAACTCTCACCTCTTCTGGGCGGACGCACCAGATGGGTAGTGTCATTTATGACCAGCTTAAAGTCATCCAGCAGTAGAATGTCGATCCCCGTGGAGGAGGCTATCCTCTCTCCATCTACGTACAGAAACAAAAGGGTGGTCTAGGCACGGGGGGGGGGGGCAACTGTAGCTCCTGCCACATCCGTGGAAGCTCTTCTCAGCACTTCTAACACATCGCTGCTAGTGCCGCATAAGGGTGCTCATCATGAAATGAAACATTTTCCGATTTGGCTATGAGCACGGCTCCCATAATCTGCTCTCCAAAGTTCGCAGAGGCTCAAGGGCCTCTTACTGTTGCGTAACCATGACTGCAGAATTGTCCAGGACGCCACATTTGCCATGCGATGAAATCCACCCTAACGGCCTCGAAGGCATGTGAGCAGCAGTAGAGCAGTTTATCACACCACGCGTGCATACTCATTTGGTAGAGCTCACTGGGAGGTAAAAATGTTGGTGGTACAGAAATCACCTTGTGTAGGCCCATTTGTGTGTGTGTGTTTGTAGGGGTGTGTGTGCGCAGGTGTGTACTTGTAGAGTAGATGGCGACTCGGTCGATGCCCCGGTCCTCAGTCTGTAGCTGCTGTAGGAAGATGCCCACACTGTCACTGAGGGGCTTCAGAGTGAACTGGCACCGCTCCCGCCGTGACGGCAGCCTCGCAGAGATTACCGGCAGACCGTTCTGATACACCACAGTCACCTCTGACCACACACACACACACACACACTTTGTTAGATCCCTCCAAAAATCACAAAGTCATACACCCACCTTTGCTTGTTTGTTAGTATGGTCTTTTAAGGTTGAGCCTCAACTTGCGCCATTAAGAACAGAACAGACCTCTAAACTTCAGACTGTCAATCTCCAACGTTCACTCCGGCTGCTGAAAGTAACTGAGCTCCCCAGATTCACGGTTGAACGCAGCTGCTCTTTTGGGGTGGTCTGGAGGGGGTCCAACTTACGGCCGCCAAAAGGGGGCAGTGTTGCAGTGCCAGTCTTGGAGACGGAACATTTCATTTCGAGTCTCCTTAAGAAAGGAGAAGCAATTCGTCCGGCTACCGCAATGGTGGAAGTGGCCCATGTCTCCGTCTACGGGCACGCACACATTCTAAGAGCTACGAGGCCTTTTATGTGCCGAGGATTGTCTGATCAGGTGGACGGCACAAAGGCCAGGGGCAGCATGGCGCTCATCATGGGCAGCCCATTTGGTGATCAATCATCCAGGGAGCTCTAGTCTGCAGATTACTGTCTCTAAAACCAGATGACTCGTAGCCAGTTCTTTATAATCTGTCAGCAGATGGACAGTTGGACAAAATAACACCCTCCCCCCCCAACCCCCTCATCCCCGACCCAATTTCAAGATCTGCATCAAGTCTCAATCAAGCCTCAATGGAAAGTGCGAAGCTGAAGAATTCTAATGAGCAGATGTAGCTAGCAATGTGCCTGTGATTCTTCTTGCTGTGCAACAACTTGCAGCTGCAGATGACACTTGTTAATACGACTCAACCAATACATATGGCGTGCGCACTTTTGAGGGCCACTATCCTTCCCAGTGTCTTATTCATATGCGGCAGGTGTGTGCAGTGCCTTAGTTTAAAGAATATGCTTTAAAAACAACAGGTTCAACTGAAGAAAATCTTGTCTGATAATTTGAATAATCCTCAATCAGGTCCATCTCATGTGAGCAGGAACTAAAAGTGTTTGCTCTAACCCTGATCTGAACTGCCCAAACTAGTTCCGTCACATTTGCATTTTCCAAGATAACACAGACGCACAACTTAAGCAGGTCTGTCAAAGGAATTCAATTTGCCTGAGATACACTTTATGATTGAATAACTCTGCAATAGGGAATACCAGTCTGCTTCACAGCTTCTCCTTTCATGGGCTTCCTTCATTCTTTAATAAAATAAACACTAAAAGGGTTGGACAAACAGTGGCTGCACTGCTTGCTGTATCAATGCAGTGTACGCCTGGGTGACCTGGGTGACCTCTCTGTTTAACTTTACGTTTTTTCCCCTTGAGGCATCTGGGGGTGTTGAAAGCTGCTCTGTCACTGCTGCCTCGCAAAAACACAGGTGCTGCACATGTTAGTGGCTGGGTGGTTCTCATTTTCCATTTAATCAAGGGGTTTAAAACATGGTCCAGTGTCAAGTTTTGAAAACGTCTGAGAGATCATAATTTGACTGAGATTAATAATAAAAGTGCACTGCCTTATACACTTGATTTAATTAGAGAAGTCATTGTGTAATGTATCTGGTAATGTGTTTTAAAATATATTAAAATAAAACAACTTTAAAAATCCTTTTTCAATGAGAAGAATATAGTACAAAAACCATTCATAGAAAAAAGGATCTTAAATTGATGCAAAGTAGTCTGAATAAGAACAAAAACAATAAAGGTAAAAAAGATAAACAGTTTTAAGATGGCATTTCTCTGATAATCTTGCCAATTGTGGAGGCCCTAATACAATACGTAATAAGTTATAAGGTTTAAAACGTTTGTGTATTTTCTGCCAGAAGGGCTGAACAACTGTACATTTCCAGAAGATATCATTATTTGTCAAGAACACATATATATTTGCTTGTTTCTCCATATCCTCTCCAACAATTAGAGCCAATATTTTTCCAGCAAAATTCCCTCCATCCTGATGTTGACTGCCACCAAACAGCACAGTTTCTTTCCCATTCATCTTTGGATATGGTTAAATTTCCTTCTTGCTCCCATTTTTAAAAAATATGGTCAAATCTAGAGGACATAACCCTACTGTTAGGGTGCAATATGCAGTTGTCCCTTTAGTGGCCCACATTTTATATCCATTATCCATTGTATTTAGTATTAACTTTGTTTCAAATAACCACCATTTAAGAATTATTTGAACATTTTTTAGATTACATGTCTTGGTAATCCCACATACTAAACATTTTATTGATCCATGGGTTGTCAATATCTGTAAGGTGTATTCACAAGGCTTTATCAGCTATCAATCCCTGAATTTGGATTTCAGTTGTCAATCATAATTGTCAACGATCTTTCCACTGTGCAAGATATTTAGGATTACATCAACCTACTCTAAACTGGGCTGCTATATAGTAATACTTAAAGCATAAGAGGTCTTTTATCTTGACACAAATATCTAGAAATATGTTTCGCACTTATTGAATTTACCAAGACCTTTAGGATTCTTTAGCAAAAGGGAGAATTGCTCCCAAATATTTTATTTGTTTTCCATTCCAGATCATATTTAATGTTGTGGGGCATCATAATTAAAAATTTGAGCTTGTGTTTTTTTGCAAATTAATTTGATAACCTGAGAGGGACTCAAAGGGATCACATCAGAGCTGGGAAGCTCATATGAGAATATATATATATATATATATATATATATATATATATATATATATATATATATATATATATATTATATATATATATAAAAACAAACCTGCTATCTGTATTCCCTTCAGATTACTATTCTGTTTCATCAGTTGGCTGACTGGTTACTGGTTCTGTACAGTGATATTGATCCTTGCAGATGATCTGTCATAGAAATGTAATTATTCTTATGGAGTCCTCATGAAATCCAAATGATATTAGTATCAATATAAGTATCTGCCTCCCAAAAACCAGTTTGATCAAGGTAAAATGTGGCTTGAGGATTTCCATTCATGAAATGGGTCCGTATGATCCACATTCCAGTATATATTTCACTTCTTTCAGAATGAAATTATGGCCTCCCTCCAGCAGGGTGGAATTTCCCCCTTCATCATCACCAAATTAAATGTGGCCCATGAGCCTGGAGTTAATATTTATCATACCATTCTGAAGAGAATCCATCCGGGCCCAGGGATTTATTTGTTGTTCAAGGATGGGGCAGTTTAGTATATCTGCTCCAGAGAGCACCTTCATGTTGATCATTCAGATGTATTGTTGGAGTTATTGAGGAATGGTCATAGATATCAATATACCCCTGAGTCATGATCTTATCAATGTCCCACTATTCTGTGTCTAGCCTTTACAAAACAGAAGAAATAATCTATTCTGGAGTTGCCTGCGTATGGGTAAAAATAATATGTGTAATCACAGGCTGTAGGAAAACACTCTCTCCATACATCTGAGTCATTAACTCTCCTAACTCTTGGTGGAGGATGGTAACTGCAAGGTTTTATATATCCAAGCCCCAGATTAAGATGTATATTTAGATATAAATATTTAATAAATATTTCTGTAGTCTTATGTGCCGTTATTGTCACTCCCCGGAGGGGTATGTTTAGAGAATACTACTGCCTCGATTTTCCCTCTTCTTAGAATTGTTGGCAGTTGCTGAGATATGGTCATAACTGACAGTTTTATCACATTTATTTATCGACACCTTGCTACCACCTGATTTTAAAGATGATGGAAAGATATTAAGGTAATAAATGGCATGTTGACTGGATGTAAAAGCTGTGTGTTGATTGTAAAGCGTCCTTGGGGCGCTGAAAAAAGTGCTATATAAGTGTATCTTCATTCATTCCTGCATAAATGCTCTGCTTCCAGGTCGTCAGATTCCTGTAAAAAAGACTATGTGGACTGGTTATATCCTTACGTTTTGTAGGGATTTTGGAAGATTTAACTGGATTCGGTATCCCGTTTACGCTAAAAGACATTATTTTAATTTGATCTGGTTAGAGCTGAGTGTGCTCTCTCTATTTACAAATTCGTTGAGGGATCTAAATCTAGCTGACACTTCAACAGACCCTCCAGGAAGGTTTCCATGCTAGAATTCCCTTGGGAGCCCTTGGGTACTCCATAAACTCTGAGATTTTGGTGTCTGGAACAAGCTTCTTGCTCCGTTAGCCGAGAGCCAGGCTGTATCTGCAGCTCTAGCAGTTCTGGCTCAGCTGCTGTGTATTCTGGATTTGCATCCACGCCTGTACATTGTGTGTTTCGGCATCATCTAGCCTCTGATTTGACTTCTTTTTTTAAACTTTTGTCACTTAGTTGTTGCTGGTTGTATTTTCTGTATTCTTCATCTCGCTCCAGTTGTCATGGTTAACTCTGGTTTCCAGTAGGCCTCCGCCAATGTTTCCATCATCCAGCTTGTTTTTGTCCGACTTGAGCATTTTTCTTCGGTTTTCTGTCCCTGTTACTTTTATCTTTTTTTTTTGGGGGGGGGGGGGGGGGGGGGGGTGCCGGTGGAACGTCTCACTCGAGCAGCCATTCTCTGGACAGTGAATGTCTTAAAGAGTGTTTCAGCTCGTTTGCGTGCCACAGTACCGGCCATTCCATGATTCCCCTGCATTCCCCTATTGCTGGCGTTTGAGCTCCCTGCCTTGGAGAGAAAATTGGAAGCGATGACTGAATTATCATATTAATAAGGAATTATACAGAGCCAATAACGCGCTTAAACAGCTTCAGAAGTTTTTATTGCTCTTATTTCATTACGGAAAGTGACCCAAAATGAAATGATCTCTATGAACCCCTTGCCTGGTCAGGCATTTCTTAGCATCTCCAGTGGGCATCACTCTCTGTGATTGGAACAGTCTGTCCGCTGTGAGTCATGGTCCTACGCTGCTTGCTGCAGGGCTGGTGTTTCCTGAGGGCTGCGCTCTGCCATCGCCCCACAGCTCAGTTAGAGCCCCCATTACGCTTAATGAGATCTAAATTTAGGGCACTGTGTTTTTAGTACTGAGCTCTGAGGGGTAAACTATGGCTGTCTCAAAAGTCTCCTCAAAAAGAGGTTACGTAGGGACTGTCAGGCTCGGCAAGGTTGCGCACCTATTCTAATACTCTACCTGCGTGAAGACCTGTGCCCATGGATCGGCGTGGCCGCCTGCAATACGCTCGGTTTCACGTCCATTCGCTCCTGGCAGCTAATATTGCGCTCGTGGATCGGTCTGCTGCTCTGTATTGGCATCACCTCCACCTCGCACTTGTCCTCCTACGTCTCCGTTTATCCTGCCCTTTTGTGTCCTTCACTGGTGGGTGCCTGATTTTCTTCCCTCTACCTTTCTCCTACGGCTGCCTCTGGAAGCTGCTCTTTGGCACTGCTGCTGCACTTCCCATCTGAACGAGTGAACCCACTGTGCGCTGGTTTCAATGGGGGCCGCCCTACGGGATTTGCCTAATGTGTGTCTTGCTGTGTGCGGTCTGACCCACCCACTCGTCCAGCCAGAATTAACACTTTTAGGAAACGGAAACTGGGGGGGGTTGTCTCAACTGAAATGGTTAAAAAAAGTGGCCTTAGAAGTACCTTACCCACAATGCACTATGAAATAAGCATCAAGCACTGTTCATCATTATACATGGTCCGACTCATTATATGGGGTCATTCTGCAGTTTCTAGTCTACTGGAGTATCTTGCTGTTAACGTTTTATTTAAAATACTCCTATTTATATGTAGCATTATCCAAAATAGTTCTGTCTTATAATTATCTTGCAGATACACAAAGGCTGCATAATTTACTGCAGGCTTGTTGAGTTGCTGATGAATACTAATGATTGGTTTTACATGATTGGTTGAGGTGGTCATGTCTTGTTTTCTGTGAAATGTGCTTTCTGTCTGACGCACGTTTGTCCAAGGGTTTTCATGTTTTCCGGTATTAGTGACTGTATGCTTGTGCTAAATGTTTAGGTAAGAGTAGAGCAGTTTTCCACTACTCAGAATGAGTCTGCCTGGGTCATGGCTTATTGGCCTACAAATAAACAGCAGCCTGATTTATTCAGCCCAGCTTTCGTTCTCTTTCCCTCTCCATCATTCCCTCTCTCAGACACTTTTACACTCACCTTCTGAAGCTGCAGGTGAGCACAGCAGTCTCTGAGCAGGCCATGTGGGGGTTCCCAACCAACCCTGCAGAGACAGAGACACAACAAGGCCTTAACGTAACTGTTATCAACTGTTTTCTGTATTGAACTGTAAAAGCTGCCAGTGGACCAAATAATATGTGTGTGTGTGTGTGTGTGTGTGTGTGTGTGTGTGTGTGTGTGTGTGTGTGTGTGTGTGTTGACCTGTCCAGTCCTGTACCCTCAAGAGAACATTTTTCCAAACAGAGCCTAAAGGTTTATTTTACTCACACAAACATACACAGAAAGAAAGAAAGGACAGACAGACAGAGAGAGAGAGACAGACCTTGGTCATGTTACCTAAAGTAAAATACTGTTAGTCACAATATAATTTCTGAGAAAGCTAACTCAAACATTTTGATTATTTATATGAGGTAACTGAGTGTTGTACAGTGACGTTGGTAAGCACCAATCAGTGATAATACCGTAGGTAAAGTGCTTTTTAATAGCTGCATACCACTTTGTTCAACATACTGCTGAGTTGTGAGACTTCAAATAGAAATAGTTATTTGCAGGAAGACATTAAATTACAGTCAGAGAATCCCTGTTGAGTCAGGGGAAAAAAAGACTCAACTTGAAGAGGAAGGGGAGAGGGAGAGGAAGAATGACTCGACGCACGTGATTGGAAACCATCAGGCTTCAACCCACCGTCTTCTACAGACACATGCACACACACAAATGTATGCACATTTTTTATCCATTCTGGCACTCTGAAGTTTCCCTGGTGATAGATGGGCACCACACTGAACACAGTACAGAGGGAAAACATGTCATGCTTTCCACTAAGATGTACCCAGGACAGAGGAAGTGATGAGAGAGAGAGAGAGAGAGAGAGAGAGAGAGAGAGAGACAGACAGACAGACAGACAGACAATTGACATTCCCCGTCAGTATCTCCAAGTGTCTAAATTTGAGGGTGAAGCCCCCTATTAGTTCCCTAAGACCCCCCCTCCCTCCCCAACACTAATGCAAACACACACACACACACACACACAGGACAATAAAAAGTGGCACTGCAGCTAGAACAACAGAAAGTATCCTATGTAAGAAAAGTACTGAAAGGAGTGCAGGTTTTAAAAAAAATGCACCATTCTAAAATTAAAAATGATCATGCAAAAAAAAAGAAAAAAAGCCCAACATAGATTAGCTTTGCAAAGAACAAACACGCACGCCACACATGCGTGCACGGAAAAACCCATGCTTACGGCACAGCTACAGGACTAACGCCGTGCGCAGGTTGTGTCGCGTTAGCTGGATGCTACTAGCAGATCAGAAACGAGCAAGCAGGCCTGACACAATCCTTGTTGCCAAGTTGTTGCAGCAGCAACCACACATCCACTTTAAATAGGCCAAGTCCTGCCCACCTCTGCACGCACAAACGCGCGCCCACCACCACACTCGCCGCAATCTACACTTTCAACAAACCAGTCTGAGCTGCCAATGACTTGAAAACGCAAATTTAAAAAAGGCAGGGGGTTTCTTTTCCTCCACAGTGTAGATTACTCGCTCCACACGCGGATGAGGCATTTCCCAGCAGAGCTCTCTCGAGTTGCAAACGACTATTCGTGTCCTTTTGGGATTCTACCACTCACCCAGCTCAACCTCCTCATACATCAGTATATGGCCCAACCTGCAGAAAAGATTCTCTGTGTTTCAGTTGTGCAGTCACTCAGTCAACAGCTGTGAGGGTTGGTTGGAGTGGTGCTGGGACCTTAGTGGAGGTGTACACTGGGTGTGGGGGGTGTCTACTGGTGCGGCTGGCTGGAGGCTGCGGATCTCGGGTGAACGCTGCTGTTAATTAGTCATGAGGAGCTAAAGAGCGCGTCCGAGTTAGCTCGCCTTCGGCCGCACACAGGCGCGTCCACAGTGCAGTGAAAGGGAAATCGTGGGCGCACGTGCTCGCACCCACACCGCAGAAGGGTGCTAATCCCTCTAACTAACCACGACACTGGAAGCATCTAGAGCGGTCAAAGAAACGTCACCTGATTGTTCACTGGGTGCTCTGATAAATCAGTATTTTTCATTTGGTTCAAAAGAACAAATCATTTTCAAGACCAGCACCGGCATACCACGAGGCACCCCACAATATACGGCAACACGGTCACATGATTTCCTCCCGTATTGGCCGTCCTGGGGAATAGCCTCCAATAGCTCGGCAGCCCCCGTGCTGGGCGCTGCTGCACTTGGCTCCCGGCTGCTGTGTGAAGCCAGAGCCTCGTCTCGTATATCTGCGCTTGTGGCCACAGCAGAGATGCGATTCCGCAACGACCTCTGAACCTGAAGCAATTTCACCTCGGAACGTGATGAAGCTGGCGCCTGGAACTGAAAGATTGCAGCGGCTCCTCAGTGCCCCTGCTGCTGGAGTACTCACTCAGGAACTGCCACTGCTTTTGGCCATTGGCACAGGAACCTGGCATACCCATTTACCAACACAACCCATAGATCAGTGGGAAAACACTTTTTCACATGAGAAGACACCACATCCTCCAACAAAAGAGGATGTGTGTGTGTGTGTGTGTGTGTGTGTGTGTGTGTGTGTGTGTGTGTGTGTGTGTGTGTGTGTGTTGAAATCATTTGGGCACTGCTGAGCGGTTATGAACTGAGAACTGCTTTTCAGATAACAGACATAAATAGTGTTACTTAAGACATTGCGTGCGCACACGTGTGGGAGTGTATATTGGCCCATAAGCGATGGGCGGTAGGGATGGGTGCAGGTGTCTGGAACAGCCCTCTCCTGCTGCCTCTAAACAGCAACACTCAAAACGACAGCTGAAATTTTCAAGAGCAGAACAGTCACGAGCACAGCACGCAGGGGATAAATGATGCCATTCAGAGAAAGCCAGCAAGAAAGTGCTTGAGAGAGAGAGAGAGAGAGAGAGAGAGAGAGAGAGAGAAAGTGCTCATGATAGAAAACAAAACAAGACATTGTGAGCATGAGTGAAAGAAGGACAGACAGATGGGAAATAGAAGACATGTTGAAACTACCGAGCATAAAAGCAAGGCTGGCACACGATGAAAGGATGTGTAAAGGGGGAGCGAGGATGGGAGAGAGAAAAGGAGAGGCTCTGAGCACTGGAAGCCACGTGTGGGAGGGCATGTGTGTGTGTGTGTGTGTGTGTGTGTGTGTGTGTGTGTGTGTGAGTGTGTGTGTGTGTGAGAGAGTGAGAGAGAGAGTGTGTGTGTGTGTGTGTGTGTGTGTGTGTGAGAGTGAGAGAGAGAGTGTGTGTGTGTGTGTGTGTGTGAGAGTGAGAGAGAGAGTGTGTGTGTGTGTGTGTGTGTGTGAGAGTGAGAGAGAGAGTGTGTGTGTGTGTGTGTGTGTGTGTGTGTGAGAGAGTGAGTGTGTGTGTGTGTGTGTGTGTGAGAGAGTGAGTGAGTGAGTGAGTGAGTGAGTGAGTGAGTGAGTGAGTGAGTGAGTGAGTGAGTGAGTGAGTGTGTGTGTGTGTGTGTGTGTGTGTGTGTGTGTGTGTGTGTGTGTGTGTGTGTGTGTGTGTGTGTGTGTGAGAGTGAGTGTGTGTGTGAGAGTGAGAGAGAGAGAGAGAGAGAGACTGTACTCTGCGGCAGTGGAGGGAGGGAGAGAAGCTGCAGGAGCTACTGAGCACTGCAGCAGTGGAATCCCTTCAGTAGTGAGACGGGTTCCCCCTGCTCCTCACGCTGGCATCCCCCTCCCCCCAGTCTGTCTGTCGGAACCTCAGTCTTCCCCTGGTTGCTATGCTGCGGGTCCCCTCGTGCCCCTGCATTGCGCTTACTTTAGTGTGGCATGGGGTGTGTGTGTGTGTGTGTGTGGTTTCCCTTTGCGAGCACAAAAGCCCGACACAAACCACTCAAGGAGACACTCGGGTTGGGTCTTCCATCACTGACGCTCACACACATGCAAATGAATAAATGTCATAGCATGAGTTCATCATCACTGCACACTTCATCCAACACCTCAACTTACTAATCAGCCACAGAACCCGAACGCCACAGGACACTGAAGAGACGGGCAGTAGGTCAAGCTGTCATGGCCAGCTACTGTACTCAGCATCTGACCATCTGCATATATTAGGGATTTCGCAGTACCAGAAATTTGGTAGCCAGCGCCAATACCACGGGGGGGGGGACCTATGAAATGAAAAACTCATTCAAGGAAGAAGTCGTCGTCAGATGTAAATTACTGTTATTAAAAAAAAGAAAAAAAGACAAGGTTTAATAAATAAGTAGAAAAATGTTAATATCACAAAACACAATGGCATGCAGCCTTCATGTATTTAAAAACAAACAGTACTGCCCTATCAAATTTCCTTCATGTGAGTCTTCAGCATATTTTCTGTGCTTCTGAAAAGCTTCCGATATGGTTGGCTGTCTGTGTGTGTGTGTGTGTGTGTGTGTGTGTGTACTGTGCGTGTGTCAATCTACTTTGCGCTTGTCTCTCCTGCTCAACATCCTCCTCATGCTGATACTGTGAAATGAGGCGGCACCGCTGTACGGCCACACGCTACACAGTAATGTCGACAGCCTGCTAGCGTTATGAGCAGCACCGCGGCGTTAGCGTAAAGAAGCTCACGTTGGCGTGTACGAATATCTTTTGTGGAGCACTGCTACAACAGATGAAATGTTCATATCCTGAAATGTTACCAGTGTTACTGGCAACATTTCAGGATATGAACATTTCTGACAGTGTGTTGTTAATATAAAGATACCTACTGAAACTCACGCACCATGAATTCTATGCACAGATGTCCGTCTACCCTTGTCGGTTCTATGGAAACCTTATTCTCCAGCGTCTACATCTACAGTACTTCTGGTCCCGTAGAAAATAAGTAGTCAAATTTGGTATTGACCTGGTACAAGATTTCGGTTCTTGTGACACCTCTAACCTGCATGTATAGGACAAGCAACACTCCTCCCAAATACAACAATGGATAGAAAACAGCACTGAAAGAACACAACGGAACTGTGAAGGAGGCCGTCTGTGTCTAGCCAGATGAATGCAGCAAGTCTGGCAGCTCACTCCTCACTTACATTGACCATGTTGGGGAATAATAAGTGCTTCACAGGCTTACAGTGCTTTTTGCACTACGGCCATTTGGGGAAACCCAGGTAATGACTAATATAATCCAAACACAGACTCAGAGAGTAAATGTACAAAGCAGCAGTGTAATGAGGGTACTGCAGAGTTCAGTGCTCTGGGGCAGTAAAAGGAAAGGTCAAAGCCCCGGGTAGGCAGGCGGGCAGGAGTTTCTACTTTCAATGTCATTTTAATATTGTGCTACAACCTGCTATTCATCTGCTGAACTGCCCCATCCATCTTGTCTGACACAGTACGGCATACTGACACACGCACGCTCACACGCACACACACACTTTAAAATTAAATGCGCACCAAAGCCTAATGGCCACAATCATCTTAATCACCCTAAATCACAGGAGACAGTTAGCTTCACTGGTTCTGGAGCGCACGCACACACACACACACACACACACCAAAGGGGGAAACCTGGTCCTGAATGGCAAGGTACCCTTTCACACTATGAGACGGAGGTTCCCTTTGTAAACAGGTAATAGTTGCCACGCTCAGTCATATGCCACGCTCTGCAGCGTTTATGTCCCACCTAACTGAGCGTGTCAGCTAAGCAACGAGCACATAATGAGCTGAACCCGGAGCAGGGCGAGTACAGATATGAGCCGAAAGGAACTGGTCTGAGGACCACTGGCCTAAAGGGGTCAGGAGGAGGAGGGCAAAACCCCGTGAAGACACATTCTCCTGACCGGCATCATGACCCCACCCCACCCCACACAAAGAGCAGGCCGTTTGCTGACTCAGTGCTGAACTCACTCTTTTGAATCATTCCTACAGACAGCAATCATAGTGAGGGTGGGGCATCATAGCTACTGCACACACAAAAGCCGTCCCCGAGGAAACGGTGACTGCAATATGATCATCCAGCTTAGATGCAAACCTCCCACCCCAAGACTGCGGCCCTGCAGTCGTGCGTGTGTCGCTGTTGGCTGTCTCACATAGGCTTCAATGGTGAATAGGTCGAAGCAGCAAAACGGCTTTTAGAAACGGCTTTTTTCTGGTATACTGCTAATGCAGCATTGCAATGGGGCGTTACAAATGATGATGCAATTACTGGCATAATGTAGTCATGCAATTACTTGCATCTGCAAGGCCCAGCACAGAACAGGACATACATAATCTCAGAGCGCATAATCTGTGTGGATTTGCTACTGCTTTTCGCTTTCTGCTCCTTTTTTGTATTTTGTGTAGTAATGCATTGCTGCTCATTTACATATCTTTTCTGGACGTGTGTCGCGCAAAAAAAAAAAAAAAAAAAAAAGACTGCGTGTCTGCAGCACACCTTCACGTCTGCGCCTTGTGAACGACCCCCAATGACCCCAGCGCTTGCCCTCTCAGACAGAGGAACGCAACCAACTAAATCTGGAATACCGGCTGTACTGCTAATGGAGAAATAGCGATTGCGTGCTAAAATATTTGCGGTAATACATTTTTTTAAAAAAAACTACAGTGATTGTGTGACATGAATTAGGACCTCACAATACTGAACAGTTTTTATGCATGTGGACACAGATATATGCCCTGCCAACGCCTGTGGGAGATCAAGTTTTTTTGTGTTGTAGTCTATGTATAAAGGAAGACATTTCACCAAAAATAAACACTGTTCCAAAACTCAGTGACTTGCAGAAATGATGTCGTCATTTTCCTTTAATGCCGGCCCCTCCTGCCTCGCTGCGTCCCACCGTCGGCCTGTGCTGGGCATAATCCTTTATTCTTTCCAAGGCTGCCAAGAGTGATTAGAGCTGGATTCTCCTCCCCAGCTTTCTTCATCTACGAGATCAAATGACTAAGCAAGCTCATGTAATGCCTGCTTCCTCACCCAGTGCATTTTTTTTACTAGGCACCAAGCCGGCAGCTGCTTTCTCCGCGCAGAGTGGCTCTTCACCTGGCCTTGCAAAGACGATGCCGTGCATTATTGATCAAGCCCAATTCTTAATTGCACAGAGGAGCACACGCAGGCACTCACTGCTGTCAATTTCACATATATTTACACTAATCACTCTAGACTGAATCAAACAGCAGCTAAAATTTCTAGTCAGAGTTCAAAAATCCTAAAAAGCACCATGAAATGTCCTTTCCATATAAAATGATGCACCTGTCTCAGGTCGAAATGAACTTGGCCATTGGTGTGATTGCACATGGGAGTCTTCAGTGTGTTCCAGTATTCCAGTCAGCTGGCACGTCAGATTTATAGGTCACAGAATTGACATTTCTCACTTTTCTAATGACTTCTGCAGACTTAGCTCTCTGGCACTTTCAAAGTACTACATTCTGTATGACCCTGCATGTGCCATTTCTGTGCATGATGCAGTATCATACCAAGAAACAGAACATGCAGTATGTCCTGTTTCTCGGTATGACGCTGCATGTGCTATTTCTCTGCATTTCACGTGTGAGTACATGAGGCAGCCTGCTGACTGCTCGGTTTGATACTGCTTGATTGCGTATAGAGACAGATGGCTTTGCTCACTGATTCACGTGTTCATTAGACTGCAGATCACACAAGCTGCAACCCTGTGCCCTGTCTGACCTTATGGCACTGCAGGGAAACCTCACTCTTTACACACACACACCTGCGCATCTCTCCCGCAGTCTTTAGTGACTTGCTTCCTGCGACAAAACCTCTAGTCCAATCGGTGAAGCACTGTAACACCTGCACCGCTCGCATGGCGCGCTGCAACACCTCTTCATGCTGTACAACAGCTCTGGCCCCTCCCAGTCTGAGGGTGCTGCATAATACAGCTAAATGCTGTGGTCTCCAGGTTTAGGAAAATATGGAGATATATGTATGTCTTGTCACACCGAGGGGAGAAAAAAAAAAAAAAGAACTGACTATTTTACTGGAATTTGTTATAATATACTAATGGTCTTGGATGTTTAATCATTGATTTATTTCACCTGGTTTCATGTAAGTCACGCTTAAGTGCTCAAACTCCAATTCTAAATCTCAAACTAATTCCACATACAGTGTAATTAAAGGCCCAGGGAACCCAAGTCTGTGTTTTCTTTCTAATGAGGTTAATGTTGCTCTTCTGGGCAAACAATTTACATATGCAAAGTGTGTTCTATGAATACCAATCCAATCCAAACTCTAGTAAGTGACTCTAGCAAAATTTCTCCCATTCCAATGTAAAATGGGGGTCCATATGTTGTTCTTAGCTACAACAGATCCACCAATTTGAGTAGTGTTCTATCATATTTATGTTTTATATTTATAACTTCCTGGATAATTCATACCAGTTTAGCATCATACAAACTCTTTCACTTCAAAATACATTCCCTGGGTATTTAAAACTTTTAGTCATTGGAATCTTACAAAGTATTACTGTGTTTAAGGCAATTTTGCCAATGAGGCTTACCGCAGTTAATTGCATATTTTTTAAATGCCACATCTGTAAAACGTAGAATAACGGAAAATTGTTTGCTAGATCAACGTGCACCTTTTACTTAAAAGTAGGCTTGTGGTACACCACTGTGGCACCTCCGTTAAAACACTCATTGTAACTGCAGTGTTAGAACAACACTGCGTCAGAGCTCTATGATTCACTCACACTCTTTGGAAATTTACTACAGCAGAAAGACAGGTGATCATTCGCTGCACAAACCCCGAATGGTAGTCAAGTGGAAAAGCAGCAAGCAATTAAAATTCATCCCTCATTTTGATGTACGTGAAGCTAAACACCATGTGCGTGTACACACACAAGGAGTGCTATAGCAGATGCCATAACTCCCTGTGGCTATGTTGTTCGGAGGAGGCGCTCCAATTGGCCAATTCTTGGAAGTGTGTGGCAGGCTATAGATTTGCAATTCCCCAAACCCAGATAATGCAACATCCCACTCACAGCTCACACAACGTTACTGACATTAAAACATGCACCTGCATGTGTATTTTCTCAATGTTCAACTTTCATGGTTTGTGCAACAAGATCAACTGCACACTCATGATCAATCATGATCATGCCTTGTCTAGACTGAAACAAAGGTTTCCCTAATATGGTTTCCAATTAGCACGATGACAATTTGTAAATAAAAGATTCACAAAGTCTCAAGCTAAGCAAACATTCTTTCTTTCCCTCTCTTGGCAGAAACTTGTGATGCATTTTTTTTTCCAAGCACAGTGGAAGAGAGACACGGTGATTAAACAGTCACAACCCACAAAAGAGTAATGAGGGTGAGTAGATACTTGCCCGTTTGTCTTCAATTCAGTGACTCGGGTTTGCACGTGCGGTAGTGTTTCAGCTAATCACGCATGCCAGCTGGCCTGGTGCAACTTGTAACTGTGCCTAGTTACAGATGCCTGCAGATACTCTGACCAACTCACCACGTCAGAGTTACAAAACAACTTACTGTTAAAACCAGCCTTTCCTCCTTGAAATATCAATATGTGTAATGCACTGTAATTTAGTTTAGTTTAAATGCACTTTGTTTGTTACTCATCACTGTAAAACATCAGTCTAAACACAATGGCTAGTTTTTATTAAGCAAATGGGAGTTGTGTAACATCCTATTTATCTAGGGCTAGATTAATACAAACCTAAAATGGAATTCAAGACATTATCATAAAAAAGAGGTTGGGGTCCAGTTTTGTGGTCATAGCACGATTGCAGAGATACGGCATCAGGCCGTGATGCGGGCACGCTTTGGCATGGCAGAAATGCTGCTTGCCATTTTCCTGAGTGGCTGCAGAGTGACTAATCTGGCACAGAGTGGCACCAATCCAAAAAGAGGCTGGATTAGGCTGAATCCATGATCAACAGCTGTAATAGTGACCAATTCACCATGGCTGCAAGGACGCAGGAACTGCATGCAGGAAAAGATGCAGGAGGATGCAGGAACTCCATGCAACATTTCACAATGTAGAAAGAGACATGCTTGTCTGGGAAGTAGAGTCACCATGGCAAAATATATGACACTTGAAGCAGAACGCCCAGCACTGAAGAGTCTAAATTGGCTTGGGCAGGGGTGGACTCAGATCCTAAATGAACACTCTTTCAATGGCATTCGTAAAACAAACAATTATACAAACATAATTAACATGAATAAAATAATTACAGCAACAACAACAACAACAATAATAATATTTATTATCATTGTTATTTTTGTTGTTGTTGTGTGTGTATATACACACACAAAAAATATATATACATGTCTATTATATTATATGTATTTTATATACATTTATATAATCAATATCTCGCATGTGGAATAAATTGGCAAAAATTCTAAATGGCGTACTAATTTGATATGTTTTACATGTTGTACCTGAACCTCAAGGGCTGAGATTTAAATACTCATGTCTGCATTTACATTGATAGCATTTATTAAATGTCCAGAACAAGCTGCACTTGAATGTTGTGTCTCCTTGGAAATAATTTTTATGGTAGTGCTTCATGCTGCAGTCTAAGGATATCATTACACTAGTTCTTTGTCAGAGCAAATAAACAGAAGGAACATACAAACAAGTAACAGGAGACGTTTAGAAAATTTTTTAATAAGTATATGTGTAGATTAGTAAGTGCAGGATTAATGATCAAAGTGCCTCCGAAGTGCACGGGGCCTTCGCGTGCCTTTTGAAGTGGGTCTACATTTGAAGAGGACAGTGCAAGGAGAAATAGAGGACAGGTAAGCGAAGTATGCGCCCCTGCCTGGGTGCTAGTGCAGAGCCCTGTCTTTCCTACGGTTGCGTTCTGGACCAGGTAACCTAGCAACCCTGACACGCGTACAGGGAGACACGTTTTGAGACATGAATAGCCTTCCCTCAGAAGCCCAACCCCATTCCCCCAAAACCTGTACTTTTAACGTCTGGTGTAACCAGTAACACAAGCAAAAAAAAAATATTTATAATAATCTTGCTCATTAGTGAGCTATATTGAATTATTATTATATTATTAAAATATAGTTAATTGTAGTCCGTTATAATTGTTAGTTGCTTTGAATAATAAGCATCAGCTAAATGCTGTAAATGGTGCAAGAAGATTCTGTTTGATTCGGTTCAGGGATTCAGTTCTATAGTGTAGTTCTGGCCCAGGGTTAATCCATGTCAGGACTAAAATAAAGACAAGCAGAAATGCCAGAAAATGAAAAGCCAAGTCATCTTTTCTATATTGAACTAGTAGTAAACTAAGCTCACATCCCCTTTCAGTGACCTACATATCGACCGCCATATCCCTTTTGATGCCGAGGGCAGATGCCCATTTAAAGCGCAACAGTGACCGACGCTGCTGGTAACTGCCTCCAACCTGAGTCACCTATACAGTACAAAAATAATCAAACATGTCAAAAACACGGGCTAAACACTAGTCATTCGGGTAAAACTGGTATAAGAAAGTGGCTGGCAAGTGCACATAGGCTAGATGGGGGCCCCAGAGGACTGGAGCACAAACTTTAATTAATCAAACGATTCTGTCTGAGGCTTCGCTTCAGAGGAGATCAATGGACTGACAAGTCACGCAGAAGCAAAGAAAGAGACTTTCCTCACATCTTTGAAATAGTCTTTTCTCAAAAGGAGCAAATGGCCTCTGTTCAAGCCCACCAATCCCCCACACCCCAGCACCCACCCATGTTGCCCACGGAGGCTGCCTATCTTCGGTGCTCTTTGCACAGCTGCACCACTTCTACGGCTCTCCCTGGCTGCAAAATATACAAAATGCACCGCGTCTTAGACTGTTGTGTTCCCATATGGGCATAAATGTACTGTTTGGACTGCAGTCACGCCCAGTTTTGTATGCTCAGCGAGGCGCGTGCGTGTGTGTGTGTGTGTCTGTGCGTGCACACATGCGCGCGAGCGTGCTGTGCATCTGCAGGAGGCATTGACCTCCCTCATCTTGAGGGTCCGCGGGCGTGCTAAAGGGTGGGCGTGCACTGCGCAGTCATTCCGCCAGGGCTGCCTCCGAACTGCAGAGCACCTGACGGCGTTGATGAGGATCTCCTTCCAGGGTGAGTCTGCTTCCAGATGAAAGGAGGACTTCATTCAGTTAGCTGCCTCGCGACCGAGACACCGGAACCAGGGAGATTTGCAGGTTTACGGCAAGATGGAAATTCTATTCACTGAGACTGCGTGGCATACATGTGGATGAGTGGAGGCAGACTGCTGAGGGCCGTACACAAGAAGAAGGTCTTCAGGCTGCTCTGAGCTGAGCAGAGGATCTTCTGTGGGGCACCATGTCCACCTCCTCATTAAGAGCATGAACAAAGACGAATGGGTCACAAGGGCAGTTCCTTCTGGCTCACGTGTATTCCCCCAGCCTACACACGGGCACACACACACACGCGTGCGCTCTCTCATGATCCAGCAGAGGTCTTAGTATTCCTCTCATTCTGTGATCTCAACCGCCTTCAATTTGCTGGGAGCCGTCTCGATTCCCCAGTTCCCTCTCTCCCTGCTTTCCTTCGCCCGCTCCTTCTTTCCACCTTTCCCCAGAGGCGCGGTGTGGAGGTGCCTCGGTGTGAAACCCTTGACTTCCACACACAAAGTGGGACCAAGTTAGTAGGCCGAAGGCGGGAAGCACGAGGGCTGTCGCGGGACCTCCCGGTTCCCGTGGGGCTTTAACGTTACCACAGTCACTAAAGCTGCACGATATGACTGAAAGTACTAAAATGTTTTAAAGAAGAGGGACGGACAGATGGATGGACAGATGTTCAGAGCTGCAGTGCAGTGCACAAGGTTTCCAGACAAACAGGACGGTTCGGATGCTTCATCGGCTGCGCAAACAAAATTCTTCTAATGCCATGATTAATACTAATACCGTGATTCATCAGAACACCCACAAAAACGCTCATCTGGAATGTCGGCGATTGGTCAGGACCGTTGCTGCAATACTGTGATTGGTTAGAGGACTCGTTTGCATATGGCAGCCTCTCTGCAGCATGAGTGCTACCCAGGCCAGTGCTGTGGTAATGATTAACAAGCGATGGGCTGATCGGGCCACTGAATACCACTGAAATCCAGGGAGGCCTAGCCTGCCTGGCCACCTGTGCCTGCAGCGGGACCCTCCTGCACTCCAGCTGCCCTTGATAGATACAAACTCATTGGTCACACCCGAACTGAGCACTGAGGACCCACCCTGGCATCTTCTGCAGCTTTGTCACTGATGCTTGCTACGGGCATAACCGGGGCACTCTCACGCGTATAGAAACGTGGAATAAATGCATTTTAAAAAGCTGATCAAGTACTGCGTGCTCCTTGCAGCTACAGTGAAGGGCCCTTCATCTGAGGATAAGGAATGTTAGCATAGAAGATTAAACTGTGCGTTGGGAGCTGTAGCCTGCTTTCTTTAAGCCATTATTGATTTTGCCATGTCACAGGTGTGCAGGATAATGCTTGAATGTGTAGAGTGCCGTGCATTTCCTGTTTACATGATCAAGATTACATAGTCAATCAAGGACACTTGCATGTATACACGTGTACACACACACACAGACACACACACAGACACACTGCCTGAGAAGTCTAGAGTTTAGGCCTAATACACACAGTGTGGATTTCCATGTGACATGCATTCTACTAATCTAATAGAAACCCCTGGAGAAAATACCAGGGGGGATTGGATTGGCTCTTTCTTTTGGTATTTTAACCTAATTGTGTCATAACAGTGGCACAGTGTTTTTCAAAATAGGGAAAGGTTCCAGCGTGACACCAAACCGGCGACTCTGGGCTGGGGTGAGGAGAGAATGCCCACATCTCGCTCTGGGCATCTGGGTTTGGACTTGGGGTACAGGGACGTGACCCCAAAGAGCCACAGCACAGTGGAAGACGTGGTCATTTCATCTCGCTTTAGTGTCCATGTGTATATTGGTCTCAGGCGGTGGGGTCAAATTATTGAGAATTCTGACTGATATGCTGGACATGCACGCGTGCACATACACAAACACACACATCCACACACACACACACACACCTAATACCAAACTCCCTCCTGGTGTGTGATAGAGAAGTCAAACCAAGTGAGAGGGAAAGTCGTTAATCTCCTGTTACTGAACGTGTGTGTGTGTGTGTGTGTGTGTGTGTGTGTGTGTGTGTGTGTGTGTGTGTCTGGTGAAGGGGCATCTTTTTCCAAGGACAGAGTAAAAACGATGGAAGCTTCTCCCAGACCAGGAAGCTTCTCTCAGCCCAGTGCAAATAAGGCAAAAGAATGTTGCAGCGCTGCCTTAGATGATTTAGGATCACACTATATATGGTGCTGCAAACTCACAGAGTAAAAGTAGCACGCACACACACGCACACACAAGCACGCACGCACGCGAGAAATTGTGTGCATGCGTGCATGTGTGTACACTTTTCTTTCCAACCCCAATTTACAGTCAGTCAGTGGAAATGGAGAGTATACCGCATGATGAGGTGCTGAGTGGAGCCCATAAAGTGAAGGGGACGGGGCCACAAGGGCCACAAGGGCCACAAGGCTGTGTGATGCAGCAGACACCACGCATCACCGTGCACTGCAGATACCAGCGTGGCCCATGTGGTGAACGTCCGCCTTCCGCTTTTCAAATGCTGGAATTACTCCAAACAGCAACTAAGTGGTGGAACATGTGGGTAAGATCCAGGGCCGGTGGTACGTGCCACGGCAGTCTCTAACGTATCCGTTTTCTCATCGTATATGTTACATAGGTAATTCCTTCTTTCTTTCTGTGTGTCTGTGTGTGTGTGTAAAAATCATATCCTGGCCCTGTGTGAATACGGTGTTTGCCTCCCTCTCTTAGGCTAGAGCGATAGCCTGTCAGCACAGGACAGGCAAAGAGCTGCCGCTCCTGACGATCGATGCGGAATCTGGCCTCTCGCTACAGCATTGCGCGCGGGGGGGGGGTGGGGGGGGGGGTGCAGAGAGAGAGGGATGGGGGGATAGATGGGGGTGAAGGGTACCGTCTGGCTGTAGGCAGGAGATAGAGAAGCACGCAGATTTCGAAGCGCAGCCAAACTGAATAAAAGATTGAGATCATTTGTGTGCACAGTTCGCTCACGACACATTAACTGCCGGATGAGACATGTTTAGACTAATGCTTCCTGAAGTGGGGGCGCACAGACTTATTCGAGTCCATTTCATTTGGGCAGCAATTTTTGCAACAGATATTGTCCCAAAGCATTTTTATGGGAAACCCAGGAAGAAACCCCTCAGTGAAAGAGGCGAGGTCTTAACCCCCCCAGCAGACGCGAACCCTGACAGGAGCCAGGCTCGGAAGTGGCACCAGATGGTGGAATTTATGAATAATACAGTCGAACCATAACAGAAAAGAAGAGTGACAGACACAGCGCGTAGAACAGCACTATGTAACTAAGGAATTGAGGCTGTTCAGCTGAAGTCAACTTTTGCCCTAGCACAACTTAAAAAAGAAAGAATAGAGAAGCCACATCCAAAGGGCCACACAGGGTCTCTGCAGCCTTTTCAAACGGTGGGGAGAGAGCAGACAAAGCTTGGAGAAAAGCGGCCTTTATTTTTCTCTTCAGTTCTCCCTTTTTTCTCCTTGTTCCTGAAACTCGACACCTGGCCCCTCCTCCCTGACAGCTACCCCCCTACCACACACACACGCACGCACGCACGCGCGCGCGGTCTGTTCTGTGGGCGTATTCTAATGGCTACAGAGCTCTACTCCACGGCATTCCACACACTCCATCATTTCACTCCATCACACGCGAGATGTCAAACGTTCACTCGCAGGACTGCGGGAAGGAAACGAGAAGGGGGGGGGGGGGGGGGGGTCCTCCCCTGGCCGCTGCCGTCTGCTGCTCCGAGCATTATGATAATGAACTCTCGCGCTCCCTGAGGGTAGGAAATACGCCAGGAAAGGTGATATTTCCACTTCTACCACCACCACAACTACCAACACCACGAGTGCTACTACCACTACTACTGCTGTTACTACCAATACTACCACCATCCCCACCACACACCCAAGTGCACGCAAACAGTGAAGCGCTCGCAAGCATGTTTGGTAAGAACGGAATCTGTTTGTGTCTCCTTGTAATTGTTTTCAGTTCTGGATCCGTTTCAGCTCTGGATCCGGCCTGAACGCTCAGCGAGCGGTGCGACAAGCGCCGCGCACACTTAACCTCGGGGTCGTTCACGGGGCGCCACACGTCTGCGACGCTGCGCCCGGCTGCTCCGGGGAGGGGAGGTAAGCGGTGGACTCACTCCGTTTCTGCGGGGGTGTCGCATTCAGGGAAGGGCTGGCAGCGCTGTCGCCAGTTGCCATGGCCACTGTCCCCAAACAGCGAAGTCCTAAACAAACAGAGCATACAGGAAGCTCGCGGTCGCAACGGCTCCCGGGAGGCGGGAGGAGCGCGACGCTTGGCTTGATCGGGGGAGGAACGGCCCCCGCAGCACAGATGTGCCGGGTTTACAGTAAGAGAGAGGGTGAGATGAGGTGTGTCGAATGCTGTGGTCACCAGGGATGGTTCTGCCCTACTCTGCTCCTTCGGAACAACTTGCTAATCTAGCAACTGCAATAAATGCAAAACAGACGGCCCAACTTTACAAATTGGAAAAAACTGCATTTGCTGGCATATATTAATAACGCTGTCAAGGTTTTAACTGGATTCTCAAGACTTTCTTTTATTGCTTTCCAAAGCTGTTTTCACTGTTTATGACCATAGACGTAACAGCTGCTTTCTAGTGCTGCTTTAAAAAAATGTAGCAGCAACAGCATGAATCTATCTGATTGTTTTCATGTAAGAAAAGGTTTTCCATTTGCTGCAGTTTTAATTTGGTTCATTTATAATTTGAGATGCTACATAGACCATGAATATGCTCCTAAGAAGAAACTATATAAATTGGTCAGAATTGGTCGAAATATTGGTCAGAAATAACACAATTTAATTTTCCCCAAAATGTTTGGTGCAAGCTTGAAAACAATTGATTACACTGAGAAAAAGGCCTAATTGTCAAACATTTGATCGAGCTCAACATCCTAGGGGTGTCTATGGTGAGATATACATAGGACTATGAGATAAAAACACCTCAAATGCACAACAAACATGCTCCGTCTGCAGCCTTGGGTAAAGTCCTAATCCGACGCGGTGAGTCAAAATTATAGTCCCATGGCCCCCATGCAGTGGTCTTTAGTGTGTGTGCATGCTAATCTAATTCATCCAGCCAAGCACTTTTTTTTATTATGAACCATTAGGCAGATCATAGCAGTGAAATTTCTATGTGGATTCGGAGTCCAAACCATAGTTTCAAAACACCTAGTGAAAGGTTATTTAGTGTTAGGGATGTGCCTATGACCTCAATTCACTGCTTGAGTATTGAACAATTTATTTTAAATGCTAAGTACATGAATCTTCCGAGTCTGCTCCATACAGCGAAGCTATATTAGCTACATTCGTGATAGTGTATTAATTGTTTTAAGCAATATAGTGCATTATAATGAAACTGTCACTAGGGTACATTGTGTGGACACTATCTAGGGCTGCTGCAATGCAGTATGGGATTTCAGTTTGAATCCACAATGGATATTCTTCAGTATATGCTTTCAGACATGACATCACATTGGCAGACTCCCAAAATAGTGTACTAAATAGCAAGATAAGATGTGGTTTCAGAAAAGTGTTGGATTTTCAGATATGCTTAGATTAGCACTTGCATCAGAATGGCAGGGCGTTTTGTCATCAGGAAAACAGCTGGGCTGTCAGACATACAATTTTGCTTGCTAATGCACAAATGAAACAAATAAATAAATAGAAACTGGATTGAGAAGAAGTGAAGTTTCAAATCGAAAAAAAAATCTAAGTAGATAAACTGCAATCATGGGAAAAGTTACTAATCTTGTGACATCAATGCAATGCACGGTAGCTTTAGTTTACTTGTAGCAAATTTAGTTTTTTAATGTCAGTGCACCCATACAGCAAAGAAATATATGTGGAATATATGTATCTGTTTGCTTATAACATTCCAGCAATGCAAAAAAAACAAAAAAAAAACAAAAAGAAAGAAAACCTCTCAGGGCAACCATTTTGTTTCTAAACAAAACCACTTGACAAAACAGGTTTCTGGTTGGTAATGAGTTGCAGTCTGTTCATCTGTTATGTGTGCGATCTATATTTTAATTTGTGCATTTAAACTGTATATGTTCTGGATAAATGATGAGAAATTAACACACTTAAGAGCAGAGGTACGATACTGATTTTCACTTAACCACTTTTTGGTCTGGCCCACTTGAAGTTGGACTGAGTGCAATGTGGCCTTTTATCTAAACTGAGTTTGACATCTCTAATATAGACACTGCAACTTAAAAACATGGCCACACAGTACTGTCTGTAGTAGAGGAGTAAAACAGTCATTTCTGACCATACAGTGTGTTACGCTGTGTGACATGTTCTAAAGGTGCTAACCTGGGGAGGTAGTGAGGCGCTGGGCTGGCTGAAGAGTGCTGCCCTGCCGGCAGACCGCAGGGAATGTCCTCTTCTCACACTCTGGTGGGCAAATGGCCCCGACAGCACCTCCTACAGAACAGGAGGCCAAATCACCACATCAGAGCGAAGTCATGGAAAAAGACACTGTAACAGCACAGTTTTGCACGGGGCCAATACAATTCCATCTAAAAATAAATAAATAAATAAATAAATAAATAAACAGAAAAATTTTTGTTTTGCAAAATTTGCAAAATATTTACGTTTAATTTCAAAAAAAGCTTCCTAACCTGCTAACTTCTAACCTAGAAGTTTTAGCTCTATGGGTAGATCCAAAAATATCACCCAAGCACACATGTTCCAGAGAACACATTTCTCCTCTGTGTCTAACTACACCAATTACCTACCACAGCCGTTCCCCATCACAGCCTTCATTAGCAACAATTAGACTCATTGTCAATTAAGTACAATCAATTAATTCTCTTAAAATACACTGGTACTCACAGATCATATGAGAACGAGAGCGGCATATACAGAGGCACAGAATGCGGAGGTGTGCGTTGTGGGGAGGGAGGGAGGGAGGGAGGGAGGGAATTATGATGGCATGGCAACGCAGGGTCTGGAATAACTGGAAACCTCGCATCACCACAGACGATGCAGGCACAGAGCTCATAAGTCAGTGTCACAAAGCATCCCTGTGTACTTTTCACACCAGAGGGAGCGGCACGGGGCGCTTGGTCCATTGCCCTCGGAGAGCGAGAACGAGGGAGAGTGAGGAAAAAAGAGGAGGTGGAGAGAAAGCGATGTGGGTGTGAAGAAAGCCCAGACACCAGGGGTGGGTGTCACACGGCAAGGGTTTCTCAGCTGCGTGACTAAGTGAGAAAGATCTTCCACTTGTGTGGTGCCTTTCACATGTAGCGATCGTCTTCCGATTAGCATCCAGACAGAAGTAGTAAAGGTGTAGCTAGCGAAGCCGGTTGCCAGGGACGCCAGACAGCCTGGCAGGCGGACAGTGGCCATCAGCCGGCTGTCAGCCGCTCAGACTTGACAGTGGCACCAATTAGAAGTGCCCTGTGCCGACTAGCACGGTACGCTGCTCATTTAACATAACGGAGCATTTTATAGGCTTGCCCACAGGATGCTGTTCCCACAGTTCACATGGCAACGGCAAGCTAGTCCTCAAATCAGCCCCACAGAACATTTGTCTTTTTAAAAACAGACAAACAGGTGCATATTCACACATCGCTCAAGTGTGCATGTACACGCCCATCTGTAGCTGTTGTGTGTCGAGGTGAATAATTGAGCATAGTAAATTGGGAAGCCACTGCTCTAGAACACGCAGACCTATGTGGGTAGCCAGCACACTGATAGCAGGCTCCAATTAGGCCAGCGCAGAGGTCGTTACTGTTTGTTAAGTCTTGAGGTTAGCCAAACGTGCTTGGTGATTGCACTGAACAGCCCCCGGTGGAGATGCGTGTGGAGCCATGGTGCTCGTAAGGCTCCTGTGAGCCGCCTGTGGGGTCTCCAGGAGCAAGCTGAGGCGGGAGAGCCCCTCCGCTCCGTCATCGCAGCTGCTGTGCGTGCACACGCCTCAGCACGGGCATCAGGCCCCGACACAGCATTCCGCGTGAATCGCGAGCACCAGCGTCCCACCGCCCTCGGAGAGCAGCAGGACGTTTCACACAGAGGCAACCAACGCGAGGAAGGGTGGGACCCCTCAGAGGAACTGAAATCACGCGGCATCCGGCTGGAACGCGAGCTACAGGGCAGTGGGGCCACGTGCGGGGCCAGTGGTTTCACGACAGCTCACCAGCCGTTTTTTTTTTGTTTTTTTTTTAATCAAGCAGCCTGAATTGGTCTCTTGAATTGTTTCGACAGCGACCGAAAGGTGCTTCGTGTGAAGCTGCACTTACTTTCCAGTTCTGACTGACAATGAGCGCCGCAGACGACACGAAGACAGGCTACGTGTTGCCGGTGTTTTTTTTGTTTGTTTTTTTTTACGGTGACCTTACAGGAGCAGACAAAAGGTGCAAAAGCACTTTATCTCTCGCTAGATGCCCAAAAAAGGGAAATCAAGCAAGCGTCCTTGCCTCCTACGCTGACTAATGTTTTTGAGGGCAAAAGGCATCAACGACCCACGCCACCACCCACGCCCTTCCCCCCCAACGCCGCAGTAATCTTGCTGCTCAAACCCACCCGAAGCTGCCAGGCAGATGCACGCTTCTGGGATGCAGCTAAGACCCATTGTGGCGTTTACGCTTTAAGAGGTGTTAAGCACGCGTTAAGAGGCGGCCAACTCGGTCGGTGCAAATGGAAGACCACCCGCGCTAATTCACGAGCTAATCGGGTGTTAATAGGACCCACTCCCCACCGCGTGGGCTGGGATCACGTAGAGCAGCGCTAAATATGGGCAGTTCCAAGAACGGCAGGTGGACCGAAGCCGCAAACATGCGTAGCCGCTAAGCCCAAAAGTATTTAGTAGGGCATGCGGCACGTGTGGCTGAGATGGTGATGTGATGGAGGGTAAGGACCGGCTTGGTTCACCTGGAGAATCGGGGTGGAAACAACTGTTACCATGCAGATTTTCGGTCTGCACAGGTCTGCATGAATAGTGCTGAATACAACAGCAAATCAAGGGCAAAAAAAAAAAAAAAAAAAAAAAGACGACATGAGCTTGCGAGTGTGATGTGTGTATGGGGAAGTGCATGTGTGGCTTCCTCTGAGAACACGTGCACGCACACACACACACACACACACAGCTGCAGAAACAATGAGGGTGAGTGCAGCTTCACATTTCGAGAGTGTAGCAGGCTAAGGAGGAAAGCGACGTGTCCTGGGGTGTGCGGTTGGAAGGCAGCGTGGGAAGATGGGCTCCCTGCGTCCTCTCAGGCCTTCCCTTTACTGGCCCTCACGTCATCATGGGAACGGGCTTCTCACTGCGCCACCACCACGTTCTTCTCATTTCTCCCATGCCTACTGTAAACCCTAATGCACGTCACACACACACACACACACAATAAGCACTCAGAAATACTGCAGAAACACACACACACACACACACACACACACACACACACCACTCAAACGCTCCTGCTCACAGCTGTACTCAGCCCTCTGAGTGACCCAGGGGAATACCAAAGGATGAGGGGGAGATGAAGCAAAGGCCATTTATCCATCCTCTCTCTCTCTCTCTATACTATACAGAGCAAAGATGAGATTTCCAGCACATTAAGCAAGCTCTCACAATATGCAAAATAATGGGTAACCGTAAGAGTGTGTGTGTGTATACTCGGGTTTGGTCTCAGTGGGATGCAGAAGAAAGCTGGTGTTAAGATGTTGTGAGCTCCACTGCAGAACTAGATAAGCGGGGGAATCCCTGCATGTTCCCAGTAAATTAGTCATGATGAGCTTTAACAATATGTAGCACGCGTAGACACACACGCACGCACAATGAGACACCAAGTTCTCCCTGTACTGCTGGTGAACCACCTCAGTCAAGGACACAGTAGACACAATAGGGAGCAAGAGCGACGTCTGATTGGCTAGTGTGTGAGTGGAGATTCCTCAAAATGGTAAAATGGTATGAGCCATTACAGTTTCACATCATAGCTGGCTGAGCTCGGTTGCAGAGAAACACCCCCCCCCCCCCCACACACACACGCGTGCAACGTGCAACACTAATTTGCAGCCCCGGCATCAGGTTAATTCGTCAGGCTGGCTGCATCTGGAGCAGCTACATTGAATGACTGAGCAGGAAAGCACCTCCATTCATAATAAAGACACCCGCAATCCTGCAGCCGTGCCAGGGAGCAGGGAGAGAAGACCAGGAGAGAAAGAAAAGAGAGAGTAGACAGAAAGGCAACCCAAAGAGGAGACAAAGAGAGAAAAATGAGAGTGAAGTAGACAGAGAAACACAACAACCGACAGGAAAGGAGTTAGAGAGGAGACAGAAAGAACAGACAGAGAAAGGAGAGAGACAGATGTAGACAGAAATAGAAGGCAACCAAAAGAGAAGGCGAGCGGGAAGGTGTTGGAGGAAGAAGATGACAGAGAAACAGCCACTGCACTCTTACCTCGACACTCAGGGCAGTTAAATGAAAGGCACTTCCTCTGTCTGCCGCTAATCGTGGGCCGCTGCCGGCCATCAAGGCTCGGGGGACGACCGTAAAGAGGGGATCGCGCCGGGAGACCCCAACGGACTTTACGAGGCTTGAAACGAGGCCCTGGGCCACCGTGAGGTGCCTGCGTTTCCTACTGCTGCCTCTGATGGGGTCTGATGGGGTCTGATGGGGTCTGCGGCCCACGGGGAGGAGGTGAATGGGAGGCGGCGCCGTTTATAGGAAGCGATATTTTAAGTCGAGGTGACGTCGACCGCTTCCACGGCCGAACGCTGACGCGGAGCGAGCCGGGCTGAGAGAGACCCAAGCGGGCACCACGCTGGTTCTGGTTCCACCACGGATTAGACAGTCTGAATGAGGAATTAGCTAGTTCCCCTCAACCTTCATCCTTTCTCTTTTATGGCCTGTTCAGACCTGCGCACACGCACACATGACATCAGAGTTCACATACCAGACCAGGTCTGATTTTGTATTTCACAACATGTTATTCACAATGTTCTACAGGCTCAGATTCAACTCTTAGTGCATGCGTACATGCGAGTGTGTGTGTGTGTGTGTGTGTGCGCACACTGTAGCTAATCTCCATAAAACCCTATGATCGAATTAAAAGAAAAATGCCCAGTAAGGAGGAACCCAGTGCACATGGAGCGTGAGCTCTGAGCTGATTGTGTTAGGTATAGCCCCTCTGGCCCAGGGAGCGTCCTACAACACGCCCCTCCGCTCCGTTACAGTGTGTGCCTGGTGCAGCCTGAACGAGGGCTCCGGTTCCACTCCGTGGTCAGCAGATAGTATTTTAGCGCTCCTCGCCTTCCAAACGGCGGACCAGACAAGCGTGGGCGGGCTGTGCGAAAAGCAGCATGTTTAAAATAATGGCAGTTACGCCACACTCTTAATGGGGTGTACACACAAGCTGCCTTTTAGGAGGTGAGAGTTCTTGAGGAAAGGAGAGGGGAGGAGAGAGAGAGAAACAGAGAGGGGAGGAGAGAGAGAGAGAGAGAGAGAGAGAGAGAGAGAGAGGAGCTACTAAGCAGAGAAAATGGACAACAGGAAAGGAAAGGTCAAGAGAGGAAAGGGAGGGGGGAAAAGCACGAAATTCCTATGAAAGTTTACATGAAGCATTAAAGAAGCAAAAACTGTACAGCTTTCGTAGGGTTAATCAGTGGTTTTCTGGACAGATCAGACGCCTTTGGCTAGTCTGGTGTCATCAGTTTTAGGGGCTCTCTCATTTCTGGTGTCTCCAAACTGGCACAATAAACCTTGAATTTCTTTGGTTTTTAAGAGTTTTTTTTTTTATTATTGCCAAGTTTGAGTCTAAGGCTGACTGGACTATTAGGAATTAAAGATCATGAAAGACCTAAGTGAGGGTATCAAAGTCAAATTACTGCAAAAATGTTATTTTTTCACACTATAGCAAGTCTGTGATTCCAATACCTCCAAATTTGCTCCCATAAAAACACCCATTCCAGGATGCAGTAGCTAAAGTTATATTATGTTTATAATCCCCATGGGAAAGCAAAATGATTGAATGTTTTCATACCCAGTTTAACCTTAACTACATAAGTCTTCGGAGTTGATTTTTCACATGACTACCATTAGTCTCCGTGGACAGAGAGGCGCTGTTGTGCGGCTGGACTGTAGCAGTGCACACAGGTCACCTGAGGGATGAGCGTGCTTACCCAGCCCCGCTGGCAGGGAGGAAAGTAATTACTAGTGTGCGACACCAGCTTGACTCTGCAGGAAATTAGCCTCTAGTTATCAACCGTTGCTTTAAAGCCAACAGAGCCAGACTTGTAGTAGAAAAACACCTTCGTTAGGACGCAGCAACAGATGTTTGTCACCGTGTTCCCTGGTGTGAATGAATTACGCATCTGCTCCGATGGGTGTGGAAGCACTTGTACAGAACAACCAAAAGCATGAGAAGTTCTGACCGGTAAACGATGCTCGTGAGAGAGCAAGCAGCCAAGCCGTCGCATACAATGTAGTCGGACAGGTTAAAATGATTATTGTTCTGGTTTCCAAGTTACAGCGAAAAGCGACGCCGCTGGGACACTCCCGGCTGACTCTCTGACTGCACCAGGTTATGTAGCAGGTCCAGCCGCAGGGCCGGGTTAAGAGTTGTGGAACTGGATTTCACAGGTTTGGTTAGGTGGCGACAGCAGGTGATGACGCTGATGTCGTTCCATCCGTGGGTTTGGGTCGGCTGTCGCAACGTCGGTGAGAAAAATGCAACTGGCCCAAGTGTACTTCAACGCACAGAAGGCACAGGCAGCGCGGTCGCGCGTTAAAAACAAGAGCTCGGCCCGGAACCAGTTCGCCAATTAAAGCTGAAAATCACGAGTGCCCATCCTCCACGCACTGAGGAGGAGGAGGAGGAGGAGGAATCGGCTGCGAAGGGACTTCCTCTGAGCGTTTCCACAGCAACTCCATGGCGACTGCGAGAAGGTGTGAGGTCGGATGTACTGGCAGAGCCGCCTCCCCACACGCGCTGTGGCAAGAAGGCAGAGAGGGCGCCAGCTTCCCCCTTTAAAAGGCTTAGCGAACAATTACAGCCTTGCTAAAAATATATCTGAGGGACTGCCACTGGCTTGGGATGGCCTGCAAATTGTTTAAGTTACAGGATGGTTTGGTTTTTTTTTTTTTGGAGGGGCAGGCCCCATCACTCAAACCACACCTTCAACACGGTTTCGTTTGCCCTCACCATGCCCCCCCCCCCCTCTCTCTCTCTCTCTCTCCCTCTCTCTCTCCCTCTCTCTCTCTCCCTCTCTCTCCCTCTCCCTCTCTCTCTCCCTCTCTCTCTCCCTCTCTCCCCCTCTCTCTCTCTCTCCCTCTCTCTCTCCCTCTCCCTCTCCCCCTCTCTCTCCCTCTCCCTCTCCCCCTCTCTCTCCCTCTCCCTCTCCCCCTCTCTCTCCCTCTCCCTCTCCCCCTCTCTCTCCCTCTCCCTCTCCCCCTCTCTCTCCCTCTCCCTCTCCCTCTCCCTCTCTCTCCCTCTCTCTCTCTCTCTCTCTCAGTGCAGAAGGGATTCCCTCAGGATCCCCTGGTGAAGCGGAGCTTCAAGCACGCCGGTTCTGCCATCAGCTCTGCTCCGTTCCACGCGCTCTGCCACCCCTTCCCTCCCCACCGTCTCTCCTCCATCCAGCTCTCGCTGCTGCTCTCTACAGGCCCAGGCTGTCCTGGCTCGCGGGCAGGACGCGGGCAGGACGCGGGCAGGACCAGGTCTTTCCGAGAGGAAGCTGCTCTGGAAACTGTGCTGACGGACACGCCTGGATACACAAACAGAACTTTGTTCTTTTTTTCTCTTTTGCAGCTGCCCTCCCAAACCAACTGCAGTCTTGCCAGAGTGTGTGTGTGTGTGTGTGTGTGTGTGTTAGAGACTGAGAGGGAGGGGCAAGGACATGCGGTGGCTACAGATCGCCAGTTCATTACAAATGCCTTAAAAACAAGTGGCTTTAACATGAAGAGCTGCTGCCAACTCCCACCATATGGCTCAATATAATGTTTCCTAATTATTAGCAGAGCATCAACCTTTGTAAATCTGTTTGTGATATTAATAATAATAATAATAATAATAATAATAATAATAATAATAATAATATATTATACCCCCCTACCAAAAGTCTTTCATTCACACAGGCCTCAACACTGAGGTTTGAATGTAATCAAGAATATAAATCGCAGTATGGTACTGGTTTCTCATATTATATAGTCCTATCCCCACTGAGTTTAACATGTCCTACACTGCAGGAATCAGAGGCAGCGGTGCGGGAAGCATCTCTTTCATGCAGTAACGTGCCTTGGTTTTGACGAGTGGGGCATGACAAGCGTGGTTTACGATTCCCCTGCCCTGCTTGGATGCCTTTCATGTCTGGGGTCTGCAGGCGTGCTAAATGTAGTTTCTCTGCAACGATATCTAGAACCGTGCGAAGGCCCGACAGCAGGGCGGTCATCCGGGTTGGGTGACACGGTCAGGTGGCCGGTTTTTGCAGTGCCTGCCTCCAGCGCTCCGGAGTCTCTGGAGGTAAGAGCAAGGCTAGAGCGCCGCACTGCGTTTTTGGTTGCGGTCCGGCACCGCCATGAAGGGACTGCGTTGTTAATGCCCAGTGCGCCCTGCCTGCCTTCCACACGAGACCTATGAGTGCAAGAAGAGAAAGCGCACCATGACGGCAAAGCCGTTTACACCTTGCTTAGGACATGATCGCGTTCTTATTTCACTTGGCCTTGGGAATAGCCAGAGGTAAACACCCTCAGGAAGTACTGTGCTCAGATCACTCGCAACGTGTTTGGAGCCGGTTAGAGATGGATCTTGACAAAATTTAATACCGGTCTTCGTCAGGTCTTTGATATCCGTGTAAAATTACGCAAAAACGGAAATACCTCTGACGACACCCTCACAAATGAAATTAGAAGCTTGGCGTCGTAGGTGAGGGAATAACAGGTGGGTCTGTTCTGTATCAGTAAAACCAGACCCAGCTGTTTCCCACCAGTCCTGATTTCTGTGAGATGACTGCACTTCCCTCCCACCAGGGCAGAGGAGGCACTGCCTGCTTTAAATGGTTTCTTCCAGTATTTGACAGCATATAATACACTGGGAGTAACAGGTTAGCGCTTAGTAAAGTGGAAACGATGTACAAGCTGGTCCTTTCTACACAGGAGAGTAAAATCGGGTCCCTTCTGGTCACACACTCTAACGAGAAGTGTAAATGGAATCTGACCAATGTATATCCAGATACCTTCATGAAAGACATGTTAATGCGAGGTGTAAACAGACCCTTAGAGAGGTCACAAAGAGGTGGGTGCTTTAATGGTAAACCCTGCAAATCCTGAAATATGAACTACTGTTCATTTCTTTTTTATTATTCATGGTTTACCAGAAGTCCAATCAGATGTACTGCGATATCCCTTGTATATGGGCTGAACTATAGTGTTGCATGCCTAATTCTTTCAAAAAACTCATTAAGCTCTGTGACAGACATGCTGAGAGTATGTGAGCATTAGAATGTGTGTCTGAAAAGAAGCGAGCGTGTGTGTTTACGTTTGAACTCTTATCTCTGACGGCTACCAGCCAGGCTGCATATCTAGTCTGACAAACCTGAGCAAACAGGCCCTTTCTTCGCGAGACCCACCCAGCAAAGCAGATCGGCAGAGCGCTCACTCTTTATTAACCCTGTGCGAGAGCCTACACCGCGCCGGCTCCGCGTTGTCGGGCTTCCGCCACGGAAACGCAGCCAGCAGTCGGAGCGGGGGCTGGGCCGCTACGGGGAGCACCACCTACTCGTCCGACAGCCGGGAGGATTCCGTGTGCGGGCGGGATTCCGGTGACTGCAAGAGGATTGAGGGAGGAAGCAAGGAAGAATGAGGAAGAAATCCCTGTGTTACGGGGGAAGCCAGTAGAGCCACTTGGAGGCGGGGCCTAAGGGGTTGTCGCTATGGCTCGGCGGCTCGTGGGGGGGAAGTACGTGCAACAAAGGACAAAGGCTTGCTTTGGAATCTGCAACTTCCACCCAACGTCTGTGAACTAACACACTACAAAACAGCTTTGCCTTGGTGACCTCTGTGGTCAAAACTTGGCTTCAACAGAACAGCCCATTTCCATAATTCTTTGGGGGATGAAAAGTGTTCTGTAGTTTTCCAACAGCTGAAACTAAATGCTAGTCCACTCTGTAAGAGCAGCTTTAAGTGTGGAACGCCAGGGTCTCCAAGCTGGGCTGCTGAAATTCCTGTTCGGAAAGTTTCATTTTGAAATGTATAAAGTCCCTAAAATTACCAATAATCTTATAAATAGTGATACAGTTGTCTAAAATAGAAATGTACAAGTCGTGGCCCTGAAAGTGTCCAGTCCGCGTGCGTCACTGCTATGTGCAAGTGTTATAGAACACAGAGTGCACGGAGAAGCATTTATTCCATTGAATGAATAAATAATTATCATTTATTTGGTCAAATTTTTTTTTTTAAATGGAACACTTGCCTCCACTTGTCTAATGTTAAATATGCGCAGGCCAGAGGTGGGTGGCTGCAGAGATGGGTAATGAAACAGCAAGTAGCCGGATCATTGAGCAGCACGCTCCATCACAAGCCCCTGAACCTAAGCAGTACCAACTTCATTTGTGCTGCATTTAGGATGAGCACAGTGACCGGATTTCACAATTCTCTCTCTCTCTCTCTCTCACACACACACACACACACACACACACACACACACACTCACACACACACACTTTTTGTTGTCACCCTGAGCTACAGTCATTAAGATGGCAACGTTATAATATATACAAGGTGAGTGTGTGGAGATCAGACACACACACACAGAGCCAGGTTGTGTCAGAAGCGAGCGCTGCAATGTGCAGCCACCTCCGTTTCTCCCGACGGCTCCCCCCATGATAGAGCTGCCGTTGCATCACCCTTCCCCTGCGACACCAAATGACAGCAACTCTGCCTCCCAAGTGTATGTGGACAGCACGCCACGTAGCTGACGCCAGTGTCTCCTGGAAGGCTGCGAGGCAGAATGGCCTAGATACTGGAACAAAGCATCACAAGAGCAACATAGTTTGCATAAGCAACTTGGTCAGAAGACCGAGGTGACCGAGATCGGCCCGGTGGAACGGGTCACAGGCCTGCCCACGCAGAGTCAGAATCAGAGTCAGACTCAGTCAGAATGGGGATCCATTCATTGGCCAAGTAAGTTTCCACATGCGAGGAATTTGACGATATCGGCAATCAGAATAAGAACAGGAGAGACGACACAACAGGTAGAAAAATATAGTAGATAAATAAAATTCAACAACAAAGTATAGTGCAAGTACATTTGCCCAGATTGGTTAAATAAAATGCTGCTATTTAATAGGTAAAAGCTGTACAATGTAATGAGGCCCGCAGACTGGGCTCCTGGACTTCTGCCACACAGTATGAGCGCCAAACTCCGTGACCAGGGGGAGGGGCTTGTCAAGCCCTTTATGTGAAGGCTGAAGATCAAACAGGTGGGTCATTTCCGCCACTGGGTTGGCGTGCCATGGCATTTAGAGGAGAGACTAACAGGAGCATTGGCTGGAACAGAGGAGGGGACGAAGGTTTTTAAGTCTTCTGCTTTCTTTGTATCCTTTGGCTACCATTTCTTACCATTCTGCTACCAGTGTAATACATTGCACGTTGGGACATGAGGTATTTAGGTACACAGAGGCTTGTTGTGAAGGTTTGCTAACTTTCCATCTGTGTAACACTTGAAGAGGGGAAAAAAAAAAACAAAAAACAATTGCTGATTTTCTCACACACACACCGTCACACACGTTCACAGCGTCGGAATTCTCCCCACTGTAACCAGACAACATGTGAAGTAATGGGCTGTTCCTGCCTGGTAATTACTTTCTTAAGCAGACAATAACATGCACCTTCTGTGTACAGGGTTCACATTCTATATTGAATTATAAAGCGCCCGTTTTGTTGGTGTTTGTTTGGTGGTGCTTTTGTGTTCCTCGGTCTAGCAGAATGCTTGCGGAAAACACAGAGGGTGAGTGAAGGCCTCTATTTAATCAGATACAATTCCAGGTTTCTTGCTGGTATGCTTCTTAACCGTTTCAGTTCAAACCTTCCTTCTCCACCCATCGGGGCAATACAGTGACAGGCTGGCTTTGACTTTAACAGCAAAAACTTGCAAACACTCAGCATGTGTGCACATGTAAGTGTTTTTGTGTAGACAGGCAGAGGGGTAATCAGGTTTTTAAAAAAAACAAAAAAAAAACCCACACACAACGACATTTCACCACAAGGGCAAGTGGCCTGAGAGCCAGTCAGGGTGGTCTGGGGACCATGTGCTTGCTTATGAACACAGAGCCTCTCAGACGGTTGTTCTGGCAACTAATTACAACGCAAACAATGCCCTGAAGACAGTGGCTAGGTCCTCGCCGCTTGCCTGCACTCACACCGTTTGTCAACTCGCATCAGAAGTGCTGCGTGACGCAACACTGTAGATGGCCTAAAAGCCTCCTCCAAAATGGGAGCCATCGTTCGGCACAGAAACCCTTCGGGTGCGTTGGCATTAGGCTGGTGGTGAAGGTGAGCCTCGGACCGTAGGAACCACCGCGGAGTAAAGCCACTGTAGAGGCATGGACGGGGTTTGAAGCTTTGACAGATTTAAACGGGGAGTGTGAAGAACTGGAGCACCCGCCGCTTTTACCGTGCTGTTCTCTGCGCAGCCGGTGGCGGAGGGGAGAAAACTCCGCCGCACGAGACTCGCTAACAGGGGACATTTCTCTCACAGCGCGCTTTCGCGCTCCGCTCCCAGGGCCGGCGGCGAGACAGAGTCCGACGTCGCCCGTGGCGTCGCGTCGCCATAATGCCCGTGAGCTCGTTACCGATGGGGACTCGTTAGCGGATGTGGTGGTGTCTCGGAGGCTGTTAATATGAAGTGCCATGCACTTGTCTCCTGGATGCACCGACACGAAACAAAGTCGACCAAGCTGAGAGCACTTGGGGTTGACCGTCCACGCTCGGGTTCAAACAGCCGGCCTGCCCCTCCTCTGGCACAGAGAAGCGCACTACTGCAGTAACGCACATCGCCCCAAGAACCTCTTGTCCTGAACTGGATCCAGCTACTCCGTTCTACTGTGGAGTCTTTAGGCTAAGCCACTGGTAGTGGCAGAGCAGGTCGTATCTGGGTAACACAAAGGAGACCCTACAAAAATCCTTCAATAGCTGTGAGGGCACAAAATAATGCAAATATGTATGGGCGCGTAAGGACATCGCTGCCTGAATCTCTTCAACATTTAAATGTCCGTGTTAACCACATAAACCATGGACGATCTCTGTGATTTTTATTTTTTATGATCTAGTGTAGCAATGTTTTATGACCAAGTCTAACTGGAGACACAAGGCACCCCAAATAACACAGTCATTGAACAGTCCTATACGAAAATGGCAGAACAGACGAGTCCTCTCCTTATAGTATCAAACGTTAAATACAAAACAAATCAACTAACAACACAGACATGTTCCTGTGACTCCATTATTCATCTATGCAAAAAGAAATGTGAAACCTGGACCTACAAATAGCTCATGCAATCCCATCACCCCACAGAGCAGGCCTGCATTCCTCAGCCTGGATTGGATGCATTTGTTTTTACTAGATTCCCATGGAGGCTTTTACAAAAGAATTGCCCTGGACTGAATCTGCCCTACTTTATCCATTTCTTTTGGTTAAATAAAGCAGATAAGTGAAAACCTGTGGTGGTGAAGGGGGAACCAGCGATGAGTGGGTGTGCTGGGGTGATCAGGGGATGGGAAACGCCCAGGCCGATGTAGCTCAATGTTAAACAGGGGCAAAAATAACAGGCCCTCCCCTCCAGAATGCGTAGAGCATGTTTGTGCATTTGCATCCTATTGACACAATCACATAAGCATTGATATATCTGAAGACTGATCAAGTCACTCAGGGTCAATGAGTGCAACACCACAAACCCATGACTGCAGGGATGCATCGGCGTACACAGGTAACAGAGCAGCTCCTCATCAGTCATCGCGTTACATTCATCAGGCCTCCATTAACAGAGCGCACCAAGGCCACCCCTGCACTGATGAGCAGAAGGGAGCGGCGAGGCAGTGGGAGGTAGGGTGCTCTCGCTTGGAGGCGACTAAGGAGACCCGAAGCCACAGCTATGTCCGCGTCCTTCAGATGAGTCATTTCAGACCACCCCACACCAAATGGTTCATGAAACGGTGCTAAAAATGTAACAATATTAATTAATAAATGTAGAAATAATTTTTTTTTATAAAAGACGTGTCTGTGTAGATAGATAGATAGATAGATAGATAGATAGATAGATAGAGAAACATTCTTCTCAATATTTTAAGCAAGATTGTTTTTGCTTTGTATAATATTAGAATAGAAAAAAAAAGTAAATAACTTTTTAGCCACAATGAGCAAAGATGTTTTTAGAAAAAAAGGTGCAGAATTTCATGAAGAGAACACCTTTCTAACTGTCGGGCACGGAGGAGGATCGATCTTGCTTTGGGCTTGTGTTGCAGCCAGGAACACGGAACATTCCACTGGTAGAGGGAAGAATGGATTCAAATAAACACCAGCAAATCCTTGAAGCAAACGTCACACCTTCTGCCAAGAAGCTGAAGATGAAAAGAGGACGGCTTCTACAACAGGATGATGATCCCAAACCTCAAAATCCACAATGGATTTCCTCAAGGGGCACAAGCTAAAGGTTTTGCCTCGACCCTGACAGACCCCCGACCTAATAGTCATCGAAAATCTGGGGCTAGACCTCAAAAGAACAATGCAGGCAAGACGGCCCAAGATCCTCACAAAGCTAGAAGCCTTGTGCAAGAACGACCACTGGCAAAAATCCCCCAAACAAGAACTGAGAGAGTCTAAGCTGACTACAAAATGCATTTAGGCTACAATCTCTGATACCTGCCAAAGGGGGCATTACTAAGTACTGAGTGTGCAGGTTGCCCAGACTATTGCATCAAGCCCTTCTCTTATTTCACTATTTTGAAACTGTAAAGATTGCTTAAAATATTAAATTAATGTGTCATCTTAACTTAATGCCTTTTGGAAATCAGGCCATCTTTTACTCACATAGCTTGCTAGTCACAGTAATAAAAATGTTTACCAGTGGAGCCCAATCTTTAGAATGTCGTTGTGTGTGTGTGTGTGTGTGTGTGTGTGTGTGTGTGTGTGTGTGTGTACACGCATTTTATATATAATTATATATATATATATATATATATATATATATATATATATATATATATATATATATATATATATATATATTATTGATTTATTTTTATTTTTTCCCCCCCCTCTTCATTTTTTAAAATTATTTCCCCTCAATTTTTTCCCTAATCACCTTAGGAATGAGATCACTATGAGCCTGTGAAAATTTGCATTTTATTTTGAAACAAATCATGACATTTCTGTCAGAACAAAAGCAAAAGAAAAGCATGCTGTGGGAGTGACCTCACACAAACAAACCTCTGAAAACACACATGCCAGAGCAGAAACAAGAGTTTTGATGTCGTTTTGAATATTCAAAGCACTACGTATTGAACATGCTAACTGAATTCAAAAGTGACACCAAATCTAAAGAACCTAATGTGATGTTGAGTCTTCTGTAGATGTGTAGATTCAAAGGAGAGTCCTTAAAACAGACTAGCAAGATAAACAGTTCAAACCAGCTGGACAGGTATCTGTTTGTGTTTCACACACACACAAACACACAAACACACACACACACACACACACCCACCAAAGGATTGATATAAACATGAGCCAGTGGCAGAATGACGCAAAGTGGCAAGGTGAGAGAGAAAAATGAGCTCACCAGTAGGGGCGAGTGGAAAATGTGGCAAAGATATTTTGTGATTTATTTTTCTATTACATTAATTTAGCCATGTGCATATTACACTCATAAAATGAGTCTTACATCACTTGTATAAGATCATATTAATACATCAGTCAACACATTATGAATTTAACTGACTGCACCACAAGCAGTTTTCTCTAATAATTAAAATGGTCTAGGTGGGAGGAAAAACTCAATGGCTGAATGAGGACCTTCCCTACTCACTGAAAGTTGCAATCTTGTACATGCAAGTGCATCCCCAGCCATGCATGCTCCATCGGCTTGGTGGTGGGTGTTTCAACAAAGCCAAGTAGCCCTTAGCAACATCTAAATCCGTTATAAATACGTTACGTATGATCGTGCCCAACCACGACAAGGCCTAATTTAGCCCCCCACTTGCTCAGCAGAAACGAATCGCTGGGTGCTTGCGAAAGGTTTCATCCATAGAAATTAATTCATGCATCGAAACCGTTTGCATAGTGACCGTAACGCAGAACGGTTCACCCGGCCTCAATTTCCAGGCAAGTCCTCGAATATTAATCAAATGAAGTGTCATGGATTAATATCTGGTTATTTACATGATTAATTGTCAAGTGCATTCAAATCAGAACTTGGAATAATGAGGAGATTTAGAATGCAGTATTATTTCAATATTTCATTTTAACTCCATAATGCCTCATCAGGTCCTGAATACTCAGCTTCCTTATGCATTCACTGTTTAAGAACCAGCTGAACGATCACGGTGCACATCCTCCACTGCCCAATCAAGAAGAAAATGAGGAATGCGTCACAGGAGCAGACTAATCTCTACCAGTGCAACTCACCACCTACTTTCGTTCTGAACTGAGATCAAATTCCAGAACAAGAATATGACGAGCATCTACTGGAGCTCCAAAACAATATTGCAGCAACTATACAGCAAGATCAGTACAGAAATTCTTCAATTATACAGCATGAGCTCAGGTACTTGACTAGTAATCAGAAGGTTGCCAGTTCAAGCCCCACCACTGCCAGGCTGCCAATGCTGGGCCCCTGAGCAAGACCCTTAACCCTCAATTGCTCAAATTGTATTCAGTCATAATTGTAAGTTGCTTTGGATAATCGCGTCAGATAAATGCCATAGATGTAAACATAGGCTAATTCTGGTTAATTATACAATTAACATTTAAACATTGTTAACTTGAGTGTTGTTTAAGCCTACATAAATTACATTAGCAATAAAAATGAACAGGTGAGAGGTTAAGAGATACTCTCTAGATTTATATTGCTAGACTGCATAATTAATGCTTGCAAATCACAATTTGGCTGGTCATTTCTATGGCCCTGACGTTTTTGCTGGTAGTCGCTCTTAGGATAGAATCAGCACTCGGATAGAATCCGAGATGAAAAGGTTTTCTTGTGTGCTGATTGGAGCCTTCTAATTTTAAGGCTCAGCATGCTAACGTTTTGTTTAGGCAGAAAGTATAAGATATACAGACGGGGATACGGCTATATAAAATCAGGCATGCCATCACAGGTGCAGCTGAGCTTAATCTCCAGCTAGAAGAACACATCAATAACTTGAAGGCCCCTAAATCAGTTAGAAGTTGTAACTTTCCGTTAACTAACCTCATGTGTCCATTTAGAGCAGTCGACAAACATAACTGATTAAACCGCATGTTATCGGCATTCAAAACTAAACAGAGCATTTGGTTCTTTGGCATTCTCCACTAGTAACAGAAGTCTTCCAGTCCAAGACCTGCCCATAAGAGATGTGGAAAAGTAGTGGGAGTGGAAATGCCGGTAGTTCTTGGAGGTTTATCAATCACCTCGTCACTTATCATGACGGGAGAGATGGGCTGTGCGGGATTCCACCGCACTCCACAGAGCCGCCAGGTCCTAAATCTGTTAATCTGGATTACCGCAGGCACCCAGTCAATCTCAGCCACACGGGTTAATTATCTAACTCATCCCTGATTGGATTAGACGTGCCGTAAGGTGGTCCACGATTCCTGACCTTGCTTGGTGCCAACACAAGTGCACGCGCACACACACAGAATATTTCATAAATCAAAGTCAAAGGAAATAGGTTTTTTTTAAATGGTGATGAGATGTAACTGATGAAACCGAGTGCACCCCAGAAATGTCCACATCCACGTGGTGATTTATGGCTTCTCTCACACGGAGCCCTGGTTGGATCTGCAGAGTCCCTAAGTGGCCTCCCTCTCTAAAAAGGGCCTGCCTTTATTGGACAGCTGCATCAATAGACAGCCAGTGCAGGTTAAGTGCCGCTCTCCGGAGTCCAACCTCAACGTAAAGCTCGGGATTCAAGCACCTTATGAATATGAAGGGAATCGCCATTATAAATCACTCTCTCCCATGGTGCTTCATCAGCCGAAACTCGGCGTGTCTGGGTGGAGGCCAGCCCAGGCTCCAGATGGAGGGCCACATCCTCCAGTTCAAGGGCTCACCTTATCCAGCTCATCAAGTTAATTATCAAGCCTTCCCTGACATGGATCAGATGTGTAAGGTCAGAGAAAGCTTTGACATGTTCGGTGGTAGTGGCCAGTGGGTTCCCAGGACCAGAGTTCAGACTATAACTCTAAGAACAAAAACAAGCCTCAGCCCCTTGAGCTCAACTGGGCTGCTCCAGTCTGGTGTTTTTAGTTTGGTGGGCTGAAGGAACAAATTAGCCCTGATGTGTTCTAAACTGTCATGACAGGGATTCCTTTGCTTGTCCATGCATGTCCACTGAAGGACTATTGTTTAGCTACTGTTCTCAGGCAGCTAAGCAGATGAAGACTTGGCTGTCACTGCACTCTCATATGCTGACAGGCTCCAGTGCATATCAGCCACTCTTGGGCAAGTAAGAAGCAACTATAAATGCAGACATGGACAAAAATACTGCCTGTCTGAAGTGAAATAAAAGCTTCATATACAAAGCTACAGATGGACTTACAATCAAACCCGGGTTCATCCCAAAGCTGGGGAGAGACAAGCTATGGTGTTAAGTGTACCATGGCATACTTTAGCTGTTTATTGTTGGTCTACAATAATAACTGAAACAAAAGTTCTTTACAGTCAAGCCTGTTTCTTTTTATTTCCTCATTTCCTTTGCTTCTCAATTTTTATTTCTGCTTCTCCCTAAAGTTCTGGGATGGGATCAAAGGTTTGCACCTTGCTCCTTTGATGGCAATAACTGTTCCATGCGGTCTATACGGCATATTGCGAGGCGTCGCTGCGCACTTGGAACAGCAGAGCTCAAACAAACCTTTGGAAGGGAAACCCAGAGGCTCCCGACTCTAGGAGGAAGCACCCGCAAAAAGGGAGGGGTCGCGCGCGGAGTAGGCGAAATTGTGGGCAAAGAACCTGAACGGGGCCAATTGCATCTGTAGTAGAAGTGAGCACTTGAGCACACGAGTGTGTAAACGTGGGAGACGGTGTTGGCGAAAGTGAGACATGGTGAGAGGGGATAAAATAGCGCCTGTAGTTCACCGGACGCCGATACGGACGCGCGGCTCTGTTGCCGCTGGTTCTGCCGCACTGTAACACTCGCGCTTCGCGCGCGCACGCACACACACACACACACACACACACACTGCAGAGGCTCACGAACGCGTCGGGCTCTACGGAAAAAAATATACCTAGGAGCACACACACGGGCCAGTGCGTGCTTACCTTATATGATGAACAGGTTAAATACAATCAGTGCCACGTATACAGTCTGCATAACAACTACAAGACAGCGCGTAATGTTTCCTTCCGCGAGCAACCGTGGCACGCTCAACCCGACTAGCAGCACTGGGAATCTCTCTGGTCACATCCAGCATTAAAGTTAAGACCCACGGTGCACTGTTGCATTCAAGGTTATCCCGTAAAGAGAGAGCGCACAGGCCCACGCACCCTTCCGGCCAATAACCCGTCATCGCTCGGCGTAACGGAGTTTACTACTTTGACACAGTAACATGGAATTAACGAAGGGAATGTTGAGGGGCGCATGCAAGCTAACCCACTCCTATTAGCTGTACAAGTATACGCCTACGGACATGAGCCGAACCAACAAGCCAGCTAATGATGCAATGTCACAACTGATGGCTATTTAATGACCTTATACAAAGCCGTCTCTGTATGTACCACGGTAGTTTAATACCGGCCAAAACGCAGTTCCGAAAAATGTAGTCATATAAGTCGTTAGCTAGCTACTTCCTTAGCGGGCTTTCTTAGCTACCCACCTCGCCACTAACGTTACCAGAAGAATCCACCCCCTCGTACCCTTATCGCCCTCCCTTGCCCAGCACCCGTGCTTAGTTATAGTCCTACCGTTCTTGTGCGTTGATGATGCCGATGTGAAGGGACACCGAGCACGGGGAAGGGGGAAACTACTGCAACGCTGCTCCGGGACAGCAAGAGTCTGCACACTTTCACAGCCATCTCTGGAGTGAAACCCAGGCACGAAAGCGACCACTGCGGGCGAAGTCGCTGAGACTGCTGAGGGCGGGGGGAGGACGGCGGGCTGGGTTGGGCTACGGTATCATTAGACACAGCGCGTCCGATATTTTTTTTTTCCGAACAATGTTGGATAAATGGGACCAGCTCTCTTCTGGGAAAAATACTTTAGCACTTCGGTAGTTTCTGTTCTATGTATTAGCAATGAAATCTAAAACCATCGCGTAACCTTTTTTTTTTTTTTACCTCAAGAGTCTATCAAAGAAAATAAGATGAAAATTGATATTTTATTGGTCAGAAGGTTACCTGCTGGTATACTTTTTAAGCCAATCAAAAACAAGTTATGGAGCGCGGCAGTTATTGACAGTACAACCAATCGGAGAACACGGGACATTCACATTTCGGCGCCTTCAACTGTAATAGGAGGTCATAACCAAGCCTTTTCATTTTGAGGATTCTGTAGAGTTGCTTCATTCATCAGTGTCGTTCATATGTCGCCAACAGATTATAATCGATTTATATTCGAATTGTATAAATTATTATTTTCAATAAATAAAAAAACATCAGTCATCGAATGATGTTATCAAATAATTAACGATTTTAATTAACAAATAATGAACAAAGTAGAACCATATAAGCATTTTAAAACGTGTCTTTTGCACCAGCAACAGATCATGTCACAGTGCACCGCTTTGTCATGTACTCTGCTTTTTGGCAATAGAGTTTTTTTCCATTACATTATTACTTTTCTATTATTAGTACATCCTTCACTCTGCTCTGTGGTTACGGCAAGGAAATGGTTGAACAGCCCCTAAGTTCATACAACAGCGCAGGGTAGCAGGTTCTTTGTAGTAAGCTTGAGAACTGAAGGAGTGCGGAATAACAGAAAATAATCAAAGCTTTGTACAAACCAAGAGATTACTAAACTACATTATGCCATAACCTCAGGTCCATAAACATAGTACAGTCTTGCTGGCAATAACCTCCATTCTGTTTCTGATTTTGGACTAAAGTACTGTTTGTGAACACTTAGCAAAGTTGGATCCCTTTGATAGTATGTGAGCACCACTGGGCACTTTTATGTAGGTGACAGTTTTAAGGAACACAATTTTGCTAATTCAGTTATTAGCATAGTTGAATACACAATGCTACGTAAAGAGTATAACAGCATGGTGCCAGTTATGTGTGTGGAGGCTTGGGAAGTAAATTAAATGACTTTCGAAGCAGCCATAATCATTATGATGCAAACTTCATTTTTTTATTTACCAAAGTAATAAAATTGTTATTATTAATAAAATTCATAATACACGTTTTACATACAAGTTGCTCATTTCATTTTTCTTGATCTTATTAGACAGGTATAATCACCCAAGCACTCTAGTCACATAATCCAATACTACGGTCATAAATAATGCATTTATAAGAGAAGCAAGCAGGAATAAGAAACACTAAACAGGGCCAATGTGTGGAGTATGCTAATATAACCTGCTTAATCATGCTGTCCTGCTATGAGACCAATTCCACAGGGAGCCTAGTCTGCCATGTTGAATCTAATCGAAGTTTCTTCAGTCTGGTTATGCAACAAATATGATGGAGTCTCTTCTCCCACGTGTTTTCTCTGCACATAGGTCATAGAGCTATGTTATCATAAACTTGAATATGAAATTATAGCTATGATGATGATATTAAAAATGATATTAATACACATAATGTATTAATACCTGTTGGGCGCCAGCTATCGTGGTGTTTTATCTGTGACTAAAAAAAGCCGCTCTGTTTCTGCCTCACACCTGTTGCCCTAAAAGCCCCTGACTACCAATCATAGTAGGCTATGAACATGGATGACATCATTGCTCTCTCCAAGCCGCTGCCATAGGCGATTTTCACATTTGCTGTGTATTCTTCATGCCCAAGACACACCTCCCATTGTAAGTGCTGAAGATCTGAATGGAGGGTGGTGATTTTTCTTTTTTGCACAAACTTGGTCAAGTGAGGCAGACAGTGAAAAGTTCCATCAAATACAGTGTGTAATCAGCTGATTCTGGTTCGTAATGCATCAGTCCTGTCAAGAGGTTTCGATAGGCTAGCACTGAGTCACAAGGCTGCTTGCAGTCAGACTAGCAGCTGGAGTTTATGAGATGCTAAATATCTGGAGGAGTTAAGTACCTCTGCTGTGTCCAGTCTCTCTTTCTCACTCTCTTACACACACTCACACACACACACACACACACACACACACACACACACACACACACACACACACACACACACACACACACATAAGCCTTCTAACATGCTCAGAGCAGAAACCTAACACAAAAGGACAGCCAGGGTTAGGCTTTTAGATGTTCCATGGTACAGTGTTTTCCAACATGCACACTTCAAGTTCAGGCCTTGAGAATGTGTGAAAGTCCAGTGCAAATCTGATCGACTATAGCAGAACCAGGCGGGTGTGGCCACCATTATCCAATGACTGATCAACTTTTACCTGCCTGTAATCAAAACTACAGCCTTCTGGACAAATCCCTGACCTGTGTGCAATGTCCACAGCCTTGATGATGATTCCTGGGTGTGTGCAGAATGTGAGAGTCCAAAGCAGATAAACAGAATCATTAACCTGCTATTGCTTGCACTCCTTGCTCACTTCTACAAACACCACCACCCACATATTGTGGGGTATTTACCTGTCAATTAGATAAACACACACACAGATACGCACAGGCACACAAACACACACATACACATTAACAACAGAATTGTGTGGAGATTAGATGATTCACAGCATATAAATATCTCGAAATACTTCCATTTCCACTCTCAAAATGGCCATGTGGCGGTTTACAGTGAGCTTAAGCTCATTAGTAACTGGGCAGGCCGAATGTACTGCAAACAAACCAGTCCCAGGACACGGAAACACAACCTTTGTTGGATTACTCACACCACCTTTGCACACAATAGTGAGAAGGGAGTGACTCTGCTTAGTGTGGCTAAGCCATGTGGACAGACTGGTTGCTGTGTTAAACAGCCCTGCTTTACCAGTTCTCATTATAAATGGGTGAAGCTCATTCATCAACACCGAGGCTATCCATGACTGGCTGATCATTCCACAGACGTGGAAGCTGTAACAGGAGGCGTGGCAGGATGCTGAGACGAGCCGTGACGCAATAAACGTTTATTAACACACAAGAGGAAACCAAAACACGAGAAGTAAAACACTGGATTTGGGCAACACAAAACACAGGCTCAATTATTGACTATGGTTAGCTGCAGCGTAGCACAACACACATGGGTCAAACATCGACAAAGACTGTCGGCAACAGAAAACCTTAAATGCATACCGAAATGGAACAATGGAAAACCAGGAACAGGTGTGATGCATGAGAGGGGTGTGGCCATTAACACACACACACACACACACAGGGAGGAATCGAGAAGGAGGGGGCCGTGCTGTGACAGAAGCACATTAAATGAATAATATGTTAATGTGCATCCTCATGATTTGTTTTGAACTCTCATCATAACCCATAACACATGTCCAACAGAGACCGTTAGACATCATATCTCTTGGCATGTATCAGATATTTGTTGCTCGCCTCAGCTTCACTGCAGCTTTATTTTAGATTCACTTTAGTGCACAACTAGGTTACAATATCATAAAAGTTCTCTATGTAATCCCTGCAGGACTTGACGACATGTTGTGCGTTATCGCATCCAGATTTCTCCGTGCGTTGGAAAACGGTGAGGTGAGGAGAAGTGGGTACGCCTGCATCCATCGTGGCCAAGTGGATGAAGTGGTGGGCATGTAGCACTGAGCGAATCCATTCTGACGAAGATAAGTTCGTGAGCAGAGAATAGCAGGGGCTCAGAGAGAGCTGAAGGCAGCCGTGAAGACACACGGGATGGCCTTTCATTACCTGCAGGCAGGGAGCAAAGAATGCGCCTAGATTTGATAGATTCAGAAATGATAGTCACTATTGCTGAGCCGTAATAGAGGGTGGGTTTTATGAATACAGACCAAAAACTATTCATGAATATTTTTAGATTGAAATGTTAAAAATGGCACAGTGCAGGTATATGTATTGCAGTTACTGTGCAGAGAGAGGCAGTTCCTTACTGGACCGCTCAGGCTGTGACCTGGTGGAGCTATAAATTGGGGCCTTTTAGTTGGACCTTGTAAACCTTTTGGCTTCAGAAAAGCCTGCACCCATCAATGTGGAGATGAGTGTACAAGAAAATATCAAAGTTGATTTTGGGTTTAATGGAACTTTTGTGGTTAACGTTTGCGGTGCAAATTGTGGTTATTATAAACATCTTCCTGTGACTTTGACCTTTTTGATTTTAGGACCCCTACTGTCAAAAATACCTTGATTAACACAGGGGACCCAGGACATATAATTATATGAGTGGTGTCTCATCTATTTGTCATCACACACAGTACTAATGTGAGAACAATGTAGGACTGCATCACTAATCACCATGCAGCGGTCATGCCAAAAGCATGGGTTATAAAGAGTAACGTTAGTAAGGGACGATTATCAAATCATGCTCGTCCTGTCAGAACCATCAGACCTCTACAGCTTGTTCAGAATGCAGCAGCATGACTGGTCTTCAATCTTCCGAAGTTCACACACATCACTCCACTGCTGCGCTATCTTCATTGGCTTCCAGTAGCTGCCCACATCAGATTTAAAACCTTGATGCTTGCCTACAAAGCCAAAAATGGACCAGCCCCTCCATACATGATGTCAATGATCAAAGTACCATCTGTACCTCAAGTACATCAAACCTTGCATTCTTCAAACACAGACTGAATACCCATCTATTTGTGGAATATTTAAATGACCACTGACCCTCCTCCTACGTTGACTAACTGAAACTAGTATTTATTGTAGGGTATTGTTCATTGCACCGATGTTGACTTCTCTTTTGTTGACTAACAAACTCTAGCACTTATTGATTATTGCACTTATCATTGGCTGAGATAGAGCTTATGGATTTGGCAATTCTAGGCATCAGCATGGACCATAGTTCGGACTAGTGGTTGCACAGTGGTTAAGGTACTTGACTTGCAACTGAAAGATTGTGGACTCTTCCCTGCCAAATTGCTACTGTTGGCCCCATAAGCAAGGCTCTTAACCCTCTATTGCTCAAGTTGTACTCAGTAAAAATTGTAAGTTGCTTTGGATAAAAGTGTCAGCTAAATGCCATAAACATTGGACTCTAATCTTCTGTACTGGTTAGGATGTATTCTATGAGTAAATGACAAAGCAGTTTTGTAAGTTGCTCTAGATAAGAATGTCTGCTGTAAATGTAAATATGCTATTTATATATATATCTATATATTACCACATACGCTTGCAAACAGTTTACATATGAAATACGTCATGTACTTCAAAACGGCTTAAAGCCAGCACAGACTTTGTCAGGGTTTTCAGGCGACAACACAGCCAGGAGGGAAAGAGCGCAGCTCTTCTCGTGTGGAGGGGGAAGTGTGATTCAAACAAAAGCAATTTGTGTTTTAACAGCGAATCAAAGCTCACAAGACCTTCCTTTGCAAAGCCCATCAGTATTATGCCTTCCCTGGTTCCACAGTAACAATGCAGCTAATCCAGACGCTGCTGCACTACACCCGACTGCTGCGGCCTTTTGTGACTAAGGGAGAGCTAACTGGGGAAACTGGAGATCGTATGAATCTTGGCTCGTCTTCCAGATTTCTGAATCAGAAGTTTAGTCTTTGCTCTGCTATGGTGTCACATCAGGACACCTCTACTGAATAATGCAGGGGGAAAGCAACAGTAACAAGCAAAACAACTTGCTGCTTAGAAACAAAGCTAGGGCCTCCAAAGTTTCAGTTCTGTGCCCATAATCACTTCCAGGGGACCCTGGAAAGTATCTAAATATGACTTAGTAGGACAGTAAAATGTTTCCATGAACCTGTCTGGGACTGTCCAGATCCTGTTTCATCCACAAAGGAAATTTGCCAAAACTGGTCTAGTTTAAGTGAGAGCTTTAACATATCCAAACATAATTCAGACGGAAACATGCTCACTGATCTTCCTGATGAATGCACTTGACTGAAGGGATTGTGAAAGGAGTGACTTGGCCTGTTAGAGCCAGTCAATAAGTCATGATGTCTTATCTTAGGGAGGCAGTACTTGTGTATTTAAAGAGCATGTCTGAGAGAAAGAGAAAAACAGAGAGAGAGAGAGAGAGAGAGACAGAGAGAGAGAGAGAGAGAGACAGACAGAGAGAGAGAGAGAGAGAGAGAGAGACAGAGAGAGCAGACGGTTAGAGTTCCTGTCCATCCTACTTTATTGAACCAAAGACATTTATTTTATGGATCAAGTAGAGAAAAATCATTGCACTCTGATAGTCTACATCACTTCATAGGGGACAGGTTATGTGTCACCTTGTTCTTGTAGTGAAATCTTAATGTGATCGGGACTTTCAAAGGTCTAACCTAGCTGTCGCTTATGTTTTTTTTAAACTCACCTAGCTGTTACTTCTGAAGAAATCTTAGTATTAATTATAAAATGTGTATTTTATCAAATGTACAAAGGCATAGCATTTCTTTTGTAATCATTTCTTGAACGCAGGCATCCACAATATTCCTCATCCTGGACATCCTTGGAAATGACTACAGAAGTGTTTACAAACCCAAATTTTCGATGCTGGGTGGAGCTTCAGATGAGTGTCTTGCTCCTTGACGTTTGTTCCGATGCAATGTGTGTACGAGTTTGATGGATGTGGAACTTTGTTTTTTTTTCCGAGGAGAAAGTGAGCTCGGATTAACCTCAGAAGAATACCCAGCAAAGCCGAAAATTGTTTGTTACAGTCCGAGCGCCTGTGTTTCGCGAACTGTCAGTTCTTTTTAACAGGCAAAGTGAGTAACACCCGCTGAACTGTCGCCGACTTGGCTAGCTAGCTTGCTAACTAGTTAACTTGGGCAATACGATAGTTAAGGTAACTACTTTTAAGGTAGGCTGCACAAGCTCTGCCAAGAGTCATTGTTGTATCAGCATGTACAAGACCGGGTTAGGCAAGTCAAATGGCGTGTCGTCACGGTGCATTGCATTATAGCGCTAGACATTTAGCTAGCTTAGCCTAGCTAGCATACATCGTGTAAGTCCAAGAAAAGTAGCGTTAGCTAGCTACCGCTAGTTACACTAGCTAACAGCGCTTTTACTGTTAGCCAGTAGGCTAGCAAGATAGTCAGCTAATGGAACAGGTTTGCAATTGACTTCGGTGTTAGCCAAATAGCAGTTAGAATACAGATGTTGAGATTGCTGCTGTAGCTAGACAGCTATGATTTTGTCAATCTAATAGTTCCATATAAAGTTAGCTAGCTAAAAGCTATTTTTGACCATTCGTTATTTTCGTGAACGACTGTTAATAGTTTTTACGGTGGTTGTTCGCAAGTTTTAGCCAGCTAGTTGGATAGTTAGCACGACAGTTGGGGTTCGCTAGCTAGCAAGCTACTTAATTCTAGAGTTAGGATGTTATAACTGGCTGACCTCATGAATGAGTTGATATTTTGAGTTTAGTTTGTTTCAGCAGAGCGGGATCCAATAGTTGAATGGGACAACTATTTCGCTCGCTAGTTATGTAGATTGTTAGCAACGATTGTTTAATCTAATTCACCTTGCGTCTATTCAACGGAAAGGCACCTGTCATTGTTTCACCCATAAAAACTCTTGTTTAGCTAATATTGTTAGCTATTCATAGTTATATCGGGCCTCCCTTCCTCTGTCAGTCTATTGGATTTGAACTGATTTTAGTGTTCTAACTAAAGACAACAGACGTCGATTGGAATACATAATTTTTGCTCAGGGCCCCAACAGTGTCAGCTTGGCAGTGGTGGGGCTTGAACCAGCAACCTTCTGAAGTCAAGTACCTTAACCACTGAGCTTTTTCTGTCTACATTTTATTTTATTTTTTTCGTTTTGAAACTCTGGTCTATCTTGCGTCTACCTGTACACAACCCCTATATAATGAGATATAATAACTAAATATCTCGTAATGACATGCCGGCAGTTCCAGAAATGTTGCACCTTTGTAAAGTACAGTTTGCTCCTGTCATGTTCTCCTAAGGGATGTTCTCTATAGTGCAATAGATCTGTGTGGCCCTGATGGTCTCTAGCGAAATTCCACTATGCTCCCATAAAAAGTAATGCTTTCATGCAGGTTTAGCCAAATTACTCAAGTTACACACAGGAAGTCTTGATGCTGACCGGCTTGGGGTAATTGATTGCATCTCAGACAGGATCCGTTACTGGAAGTGCCGTTTTGCAGTCTGAGGAAAAGTATGGGCTCCTGCAGCTTCACAGCCTCATCTGTTTGCCTTAGCTCCATGTAGTGATGATAATATGTAAGGGAGTGGGGTTTCTCTTGCCTTTGTGCATCTTGCTCTTTTTCCTTTGTCCTTACTGCAGGTGCCAAAGGGAGGGAACTGGCTTGGTTATTTTTCTCTTGCTATTTTGGGTAACACTGCTAGCTAAAGAACAGCTACTAGGTTTGTATTCTGCTCAGTATTTTAGATTGAAGACAGTAGACACTAAAGAGCCATTCAACGTTCATCTCAGATGAACATCTCAGTTTCTCAAAACTGTTTATTTTTCTGTTTTTCAGAGTGATATTGTGTAGATTGCTTCAAACGAATGTAAATAGAATGCCTCCAATTATCCCACAGAATGGCAATGGAACTCTGGTCAGCACTGGGTCATTCTAAAATGGGGAACGAAGCTTCTTTTTCAGCCACTTGGATTGTTGATCTGATAAGTCTTGGATTTCTTGTTAGTCTTCTTTTTTACTGTTGCATGTATATACCTTAATTGGATCTCTTTTGGTTTTTTGATTCTGCACATCCAAGAAAATGCATGCACTAGAGCCCTGGTAACAGCTACTTTATCACATAAACATGAAATAGCAGCTTGATAACCCCCTGGGTACTGTCCTTAGAACATGGACTGAGTTAGCTTGATTGGGTTGTTCTAAAATGTGACACAATCCCAGGTTCCTCTGCTCTTTGAAGATCTGATCAGACTTGTTGCCATGATGAGAAGTTCCTCCTCTCAAGCGTGCTTATTCAACGTAACGAAGCGTTTTCTGTAAAGGAAGTCGTGCTCAGCCATTGACACTCAGTTCCTTTGAGGGCAACCAATTAAAAGAGAGACAATAATAATAATTAGAGTTTGCAGTATGTATGTTGCAAAATCAACAAAACATTTTGGCCAATCCCAACAGTTTCCTTATATGAAGGTATCTGTTTAGGCAGGATGGAATTATGTATTGTAAGATTGCAGATACTTGCTATGTTGATTATTCCAGGAACTTTGCGGTAAACACCAGCAACACATACCTATATAAAGAAAAATAGTTTATTTGTGGATATGATTGGCCAACAGAGAGAACATCAGCAGCATATGAGGCCATCATCTTTGATGTTCTGTGTACACTTACTCTTTGTACATTTGTAAGTGGAGGTGTTATGGATACGTGAGAAATGGGGCCCCACATAGTCTAGATAGTCAATGTTGATCCATTAGGAAAAAGGCATTGTTTTTTTTCTGCCAGATGGTAGAATTACAATGAGAACATCCTGCTTGAATGTGAGTACAACAGAGGAATAACCCAGTATTTAACTATGTTGAAAGTTTTTTGAGGCCGTGTGTAATAATACAGTTTGATGCAGTCATGCCTTGACAACAGTGCAGACAAAGCATTTGCAATTCTCTGCAACAGGAATGTCTATGTATACAGTAGGGGATGCAGAAAATTGAATAGCCCCATGAGTGCTGTGTGCTGAGCTTGACGAAAGGTAAACTTCTGAAGAAAGCTTTTACTGCTTTTCATTGTCTTTCTTGGCAATGTTATAGTGCATGGTATTAAAGAAGGCATTGCAGAAAGCATTGATTTAGATGTGACTGTAGTGTTGTTGTAAATTTAAACACATTGAAAAAGCAGTTTACTTTTTGTTCCCTGTTGTAGTAGGAGCAAAGACTATGCAAATAATATTTAAGGTCCTGTCTGCTCCTGAAGTAGGAAGGGCTTACACAGCATAACTATACTTTAAAAAGCAAAATAAAACTCACTTTCTGATCTTATTCAGTTTTCTGTTTTGGTCCTATGTGCTTTCACTGACACTATTATCTGTGACACTGGAAATAAAAAGTAAATCATATAGGAGGTGTAGTCCATCTGCAAATAAAATTCTGCTCTAACAATGAAATCTTCACATCTGATTTATCAGTTCTTTTCTGTCACCCTTCCATTTGCACCACAGTAGCTTCTAGTATATTGTCTTTGGGATTTATCATAACTTTAAATTCTTCATGATCTAACATTAGCTCTTGTGCTGGCAGCAAGAACTGAGCACTTTCACTCACCATAATCCTTAGTCACTTGTTGACTTGCCAATCATGGATTTGAGTCTTGATGTATAGGCTATGGACTTCCCTATAAGTCTGCAGTTTTGTCAAGAAACGTAATCTGGCTATTCTAATCAAGGTGGCACATCCTGGTCGAAGATCTGAATTAACCCGTGTGGTTTGATTACGATTAGCAGCTCTAACATGCGTCCACTTATCTTGTATTCGTTAAGTGGTGAATGAATGCTGGGGCTCTGAATGTCAGACCTGCATATTTTGCATGCTGTGTTTGAACGTTGTGCATTCTGCCATTACTAGTATGAATGCTTGCATCTAGCTGCTTTAGGGGCACCTAGCACAAACCAAACACAGCAAGTTACACTTTTCCATTTTTCATAGTTTATTCCACATGCGCACATCCCCATATATAACCTGCCCATCAAATGAATTTTCAACTTGTTTATTGAACACTTGCAAACGCATGTGAGCACTTTAACTGAGTTATCCACTTTAATGTTTTTATGCTGATCAGAATAGTGTGTTCATGTAGCCTTGTGCATGTAGCATTTACTGTCATGTTGTATTAGCCAGCCTCTTGAGTTTTAGCTCATATGCAGAGACAGAGGGAGGTCTCCCATCACTGTTTATTATAGGCTGCTTGCTCCACCATGCATAAAGGTTTGTAGTTTTGGTTTTATTCGGTCTCTTATTTATTAATGGATTTATATAGGGACAGTAGTTGTTACTGTTGTACTATGGTAGAGCCATGAACACATTATTAATTACCTGAGGTGTCTGCAGGTCTGTGCCATTACCCTACTGTTCTTTGTTAAATGTTTGAGGATTCTGTAGTGTGCCACTGACTCCAAAGGAGGAGCAGCAGTACTGAATGTTTTCGCTGCTCATTCTTTGGCTGACGGTGGTCAGCTCACATATTACAAGCCATTTGTTGCAGAAACTTCAGATAATTCCAAAGCTTTGTCTCATAACTGTACACTACTTTTAGAAAGGTAACTCAGAAGACATAGCATTAATGATTCAATGGATTTCTTTTTGCTTTTACATTTTCAATGCGGTTCTGTTTCCTTGGCTTCTGTAATAATGATGATCTGTGTAAAATTCCTCAGAGGTTAATTACAGTTACTGTAAGCAGTGTGGTTGTTGGGACTGTTATACACTCACAGGCTACTTTATTAGGTACACCTGCCCTAACTGCTCTTTAATGCAAATATATAATCAGCCAATCACATGGCAGCAACTCGATGCATTTAGGCATGTAGACATGGTCAAGACAACCTGCTGAGTTCAAAGTGAGCATCAGAATGGGGAAGGAAGGGGATTTAAGTGAGTTTGACCATGGCCTGGTTGTTGGTGCTAGACAGGCTGGTTTGAGTATTTCGGAAACTTATGTTTTATTGGGATTTTCATGTACAACCAATCTGTGTAATTATGCTACTGTTGAGGTAGTCATTCTGTTAAAATTTTAAATTGAGTTACATTGTTTGAACAACACAGATCTGCATGATGTGCATTGCTGTTATATTTACATGAGTAATTTGGCAGTCTTTATTTTTGCTTCTTTATATCATTGCATCGTTGTGCTATTACTGTATAGAACTGACAAGGAAGAAGTTGTTATTCTGAATGGCCTAACATTGTTTTGTAACTTGGCAAAAAAGTAGTTGTGACTTTCACTGCTGGTCATGAGCTCTGTTGGACTGTATAAAGGAAGCAGCAAAACTATCAGACCATGGACAAATACACCTTTTGTTAAAAGCAACTTATGGTATTAATTGAGTTAATTATTTGGAAAAATAAACAATTATAGGAACTGTTACATGTCAGCCTTGTTTGAGCTGATAAGTCAATTTAACCACTCATTACAACCAAGATATGCAGAAGAGAAACTCTGAATGCATAACATGTAGAACCTTGAAGCAGATAGGCTACAGCAGCAGAAGACCACACTGGGTGCCACTTCTGGCAACTGAGGCTAGTTTGCACAGGCTCACCAAAATAGGACAATAGAAGATTGGAAAAAACGTTGCCTGATCTGATGAGTCTCAATTTCTGCTGCGATGTTCTGATGGTAGGGTCAGAAATTGGCATAAACACATGAAAGCATGGATCCATCCTGCCTCTAGTGGTATCAATAGTTTAGGCTGATTTGGGGGATATTTCCTGAAGGCAAGCGGTTCAACCTGGTGCTTGTAATGTATAAAGTGGCTGGTGAGTGTAGTTGGGTATTATAAACACGAAACAAAAATTAAGGGATTCATTTGATTGGTCATATAGCCAAATCATTCTGGCTGTGTAGAGCTGGAATCCCTAGTAGAACACTAATTGCAGTCTTTTTTTTGTTTAATTGTAGAGGCTGAAATTGTGAGTTTCATTAGGCTAATATGCGTACAATTAACTGCAGGCCTGCTTCAAACTGACAATGTAGCACCATTAGCTAAAATATAGGACTTTCTGTTTGTCAACGGATATGGGAGTTTCAGACTCTTGTACATGTAAACAATGCTGTATAGGAACTCTATTACTCTCAGTTATAAAAAATCTAGTTTTTACTCCACAGTACTGTGGTAACCTTTCATTACTGGTTTGCGCAGCTTAAAAAGATGAATTTCTATTAAGATGACGTTTCCAATTCCAGGTGTGCTCCCGTCACACTGAGCTGAGTTTGTCCATGTAGGGAGATGATAGGTTGAACAATGGGCACATTCCAGTTTTGAGCAAGCAATTCATCCATGTCTTCCAGTTGGCTGGAGCCTTTCTGGAATAACAGCTAGCCAAAAAATCACTTTGTGAAATTAGGTTAATTATTTTTAGCACTGCCATTTTGGAAGCAGGAGATAAGCTGTCAATTAGGCTTCCTTTGTTTTGGATTTTTATGCAATGTGTAGCTTGCCTGACCCATCCTGCTGCATCCCAGAGAAACCAAAGGCAAGTTGAACTGGCAAGTTGAAAAGGCAAGTTTTTATTCACTGTGCTTGGCAAATGACACTTTCAGGACTCCCTTGAGTTTGGTGCATCCCAGAGATGCTAGATAGTCTGCAGGCGGAGAGGATTTAAATAGGCCATGCGGTGTCTTTACACTTGCCCACAAATGACATTAGTCTCTCTGATACAGTGGCCTACTGAAAGGCAGTTTGTGCTGACTCACTGCTGCGCTAAACCGCAAAAATTAATGGTGTTCTTTACAAATGCCGTTTTGATATTTTGTGGAACCTTGCATGTTTAATATGAAGCAATACTGTCTTCACCATAAAGCGCAAGAACACCTGGCAGACCACAGCCCAGCCGCCCCACTTACTGCCTCTCCGGCCCATTCCGCTGCAGAGGGAGGACAACTGCTGTTAAAGGCTCCTCTCCCTCAGAGAATAACTCCATCATCGTCCAAAGTCACGGACCACTGCTCGCTCCAATTCGCCGTGCGTCCTCTCCTTTCTGCTGAATCAGGAGGTTCGGGGGGTGGGGGGTGGTTGGGGGTTGGGTGGTGGTGATTGATAATAGAGTATCGACAGGTGACGGCCCCTTTCTCTCAGCTGACTGAAGGGGAATGCATACACATGCATACACCCACACATACACCCACACACACTGTTAATTACTGTTCCACATCCTATGATGTACTGCTGACTTCAGTGACTCTTCAAATGAAGCTTGGAGATTAACTGCAATGCTCAAATAAGTTGGTGCAATTGTGTTTTCACTAAAGCCTTCAGGTTAGGGTAGTCATGACTCGGTGAGAGCGTTTTTGTTTCTGCCTGACCGTGTGCTGCCGGGGTCTGCGTTTAAACATGCCCATGCCCCTCTTCCAAAGAAGAGACTTTTTTTGGTCTTAGGGAGCTGATTGTTAATTAGTTTTCTGCTGAGCACTGGAGGCAAATCTTGGCCAAGCTCGGAGCTCGGGGAATCGCTGCAGTTGTGGGACGCTCCCGATTAATCCCTGTAACTTTTTGGAGCAGTCCGACTGTTGCCATGCTCCTCCCTTCGTTTCAGCCTGAATCTGACTGTAATTTGTCACCTGAGACCTGTTCCAGGCACCCAGATTACTGTAAGTGTGTGGGGGGAGGGGCTGGGACAGGTGCCATGACAATATATAGTGCAGCTGTTAGAGTTGAGCTGCAGTGCAATCTGATGTTGATTTAAATAATGAGTTTTCATTTCTTACTTACACTGTCAGTGGCAATAAATTATGCTGATATAAAGATATATCTAGATTCCTGTTAAGGTTGGCGAGGAACAGAACTAATAGGGAACAGAACACTCACTCCTTCCTTTTCCCTCACTCGCTCTCTCTCGCTCCCTCTCTCTATCTCTCTCTATCTCTCCCCCTGCGGCAGGATGTACCGTTTGCAGATGTTGGCGGCGGTCACGGTCGGGGTGGCCCAGCATACCCGCCGTTTTCATGGCAGCGTGCGTGCCCCACATCAGCGCCGGCTGCTGCTGGCTGCCATGGCTGGAGTGACGGGTGCTTCTACTGCTACGGCCCTGTTCTGGACCAGGTACTGTGACAGCCCTGCATTCACTTCATGCCCCCCCCCGTCTTTAATGCCAAGCCCTAGATGTAGTAAATAATGCAATTCCCTAAATACACATTGCTTTCCAAGTTAATGTTGCTCTCCGGAGTTCTAGACAGTCACTGTGTCACATGGTCGGCATCAACAGTGTGTTCGAATCTCCACCAAATCTGCACTATTCCTTCACATTTGTGTGACTGGGAAAATGATGAAAGTCTACATATTAATATAGTGTAATCATACATTTTATTTATATATACATGTGTGTATTATGCTGTAATTATCCTCCAGTGTTTTTCACTCTGAGCTCTGGAGGCTTACCGATCACGAAAGAGATATGGGCACACTCGTTTCTGTAGTTCCATTATGATCATTCTGAATTGTCTTCCATGTCTGCGTTATCTCATAAGCACGAGCACTGTCAATTTTCCGTTGCTGACAGATTGCATGTTCCGTGTGTTGTGATTGCTGGTTAATTCACGGAGATTGTAGAGAAGCCAGGAGGGAAGAGGCCTGGTGAGTAGCATCGCTCTCGCACAGCTGGGAGCTAACAGCTGCCCGGGCTGCCAGCCTTCCCTGCTCCTCTGGATTAGCTTTCATATCCTGCAGCATGTCCTTTGTAAAATCTAGTGGAACTGTGCAGCATGCACTCTAAAAGGGTCACGCACAAGAAGTAACTGAGACTGTGTCTGTGTTATGTCTCATCTGGGCTTGTACTGATCACAAGGTGTGCGTTCCTGTAACGAGTTAAAAGTGTGGATGTTATTTAATTTCATGAAGTCTCATTATGAAATGTCCTGCAGAACCCGAACATCCCAGAACATCGCAGAACCCAAAAGTGCATGAATTTTCGTAATTACATTGCTTGTATACAGTGCAGTAGTGTGGTGTCATTTTGTCTGACAATGGGTAAATAAGAGTTTCATTTAGCAAACGGGGCATGCAAAAAGATTTACAATTTGTACAGAACGGGCAATAGGAATGTACTGTAAATTTCTCATAAACAAAAATTGTTTTGAAGTTCAGGGCTCGTGGTGTTTAACAACAATAAACCAATTAGGAACATGAAACTGCTTTATAAATGTGAATAGTAGACTGTACACTGCTTCGTGCAACATGAGTTACTGTTTGGTAGTAAGATTCTCTTGTATACAGAAACAGTATAGATAGCATCTGCAAATTAAGCAGGTTCTCTCCACACAGCAGCAGCCCTGATACGATACGAGACCGCAGCTGCAATGTCAACACGTCATGCCCCACAAGTGCCTGATGAATCTCCGAACTATCAGTTACTGCTGGTTTTTGGTTACTGGGAGTTGCTCTCTCTAACGTGATCAGTAGGCCTGACTGCCGTTATCTTGAGGGTGTCGCCTTTTTCACTATGCTATGTCCGTCCAAATGATTGACAGGGCACACGCAGAGGCAGGCTCTTCCGCGAAGCTGGAAGAGAAGCTGCGGGAGGAGGGATCTCTGCACAGCATGGAGGCGGAGTCCGACAGCACAGTGGAGTCCAGCAGTGGTGGCGAGGAAGAGGAGGAGGAAGCGGGCTCGGAGGGGAAGAAGAAGAAGCAGAGAATCGGCTTCCGTGACCGCAAGGTAATCGATGGGTTGTCACCCAGCATGTCGCTCCCTCACCTGCATCCAATTGAGATGAGTCAGCTCGGGCTTGCTGTCCAATTCAGATGACTCAGCTGGGGCTTGCTGTCCAATAGCATGCTCCCAATGGCACCCCCAAACGGATCATGGTGTAAATCCACAGTCTCAATGCTGTAAACAGAGGGGCTTCTCTGCTGTAACACAACAGCCAAGGCCAACGATTACAGCTTATGGGGTGGTGGAAAATGTGAATCAGTGGACTGAATAATAGTCAAGATCACCCCTTGGTAGCCAGGAAGGACAGCATAGTGTTGTGGGCTGAGGAAGTCTGGCAGGGTATCAAAACAACCACAGCTCAAGATGGCCACTGCCCTGCCAGAGCCTGCTAATCTCAGTGAGGGCGAGAGTTAGTGATGGCCCTGCTGCTAGCTTCTGTTCCTATGTGTTGAATATATGCATTTTTTAAATTTGTATGCATTTGCCAAAATATTTGATTCATCCTGAGTATTAGAAAAATAGAGCCAATTGCATTGTATTATTAGGTTTTTGCCTGTTGGTGGCTCTCTCCTGGGGAATGCCAGTTGAAATTCTTGACAAGACTGCTCCCTGCATACATGTGTGGCTGGTGTGGGTGTGGCCCAAAGGGGGTTTTTTGTGTGTGTGTGTGTGTGTGTGTGTGTGTGTGTGTGTGTGTGTGTGTGTGTGTGTGTGTGTGTGTGTGTGTGTGTGTGTGTGTGTGTGTGTGTGTTCATGTTCTGTGTGGCTGAATATGTTTTTTAGGAGCTCTTGGCCTTGCCTTGGGGACATTAGGGAGAAATGGTAGTACGGAGGTTGAGACAGGGTAATTATTTCTGTGCCGCTTACAACAGAGGCAGCTACCCTTTCATAGTTCATTATAGTGTTTCATTTGCCTTTCAGTGATAAATTCACTTATTCGCTTATTAAGCAGAAATTAGTAAACCACAGCAAATGGGTTATGATATGACCTTACTGTGACATTCAGATTGCACAGATCTGGAATGAGTGATGGCTTTTCATCAGGCAGCAAACAAGTGACTGGTGTATGTGTGCGTGTGCGTGCACACATGTGAGTGCAGTCATGTGTATGTGTTATATAGTGCTCTGTCTGAATGGAGTGAGTACGGCGCTCAATGGAGGCTGGCAGACACCCTCCCCACACCCCGATATACTCATCCTAAGAGGCCCTCTTTCCTCTTTAATTTGTCTCCAGTACTCATCATATTAAGAGATGAAGCAAAGAAAAATGGCCCTGCTATAAAGCCAAAGCCAGCAGTCTGTAAATAAAACACTTGAGCCAGTAGAACTACCAACTTCCTGCTGGGTCTGCATGCAGCACTGTGTGTGTAAATATGTGTGCTTCTATGTGTACTCAAATGTGTGCTGAATTTTTTCTCACTCTCTTTCTTTCTGTGTGTGTGTGTGTGTGTGTGTGTGTGTGTGTGTGTGTGTGTGTGTGTGTGTATTCTTTATGACTTGCCAAGCATATTAGACTAGGATTAAATCTGTGGGCATTACAAACTGGTGGGAGTTATAAAATGATACATGAATAATCTCAAAGCAGTCCAAACCAGAGTCTTGTATTAGGTAGTAAATACATGTATGTATTCTAAATATTCTCAAAGCTAGGTATTCCAATTTTATGGTCTTTTGCACCCGGGGTGTTCAGATGAATGCACCACATGACTGACTATCATGAATTTGTGATGATATAATATTTCAGGCTTGTTGTGTGGGTGAGGAGCCATGAACCCATCACTAGAACTCTTCTAACAGGAGCGCCACGTGGCTGAGGTCCTAGGAAGCTCCCAGAACCGACACACATCTACCTGGTGTGTCAGAGGTGTCACTATACACATGTTCCTGGTCACCTTCACCTTTAGCCAAACAGATGTTCAGAGTCTGTTCTATACCAAAGGGGTCTAGAAGAATTATAATTTGATGGCCAGCAGCTGTAATTGATTAGACAGGTGGTGATGCCTCAAGTATTGTAGTGTAATTAGAAATGGGGGTATTAAATATCATGGTCCATTTGGTTCATTTAAAACATGGAAGCTTTCTGCTGGGTGGGGTGGAGGCCATCGTTTTGGAGTACTGTTTGCAGAGCAATTTTTTGCTACCTATCTTTGGATAGAGCTTTACAAGTACTTTAAGGGCAAAATTAAATGGCCAATGTGGCTCTATGGTTTTATACCAAGATTGAACCAGAGATTGATTTAGTTTTTTGTGTGCCATTGTATCTTTTTTCATTTGGTCCAGTTGGTTTCACATTGCACCGATTCATGCACATCAAATTATTTGCACAAGTGCTCATTTGACTGCATCTTGATTCTCTACTATGTTTAGGTTGTAAGCAAAGGGAAAACCAAGGTATAGAAGGATGAGTTTAGTGAAAAATAACTCGCCACTTTCTTCATGGGTGCTTTCACCTGTGGGTGATTGCACAAGATCATTTATTGCAGACCTGTGAATATGGCTCAGTATTGTTGACTGTGGAGCTTGTCAGTTTTGCTCTGAGTATTTTATTAAGCTCCTTTGAAACTTGTTGCTTTTTTGAACTGAGCTAGTGCTTCTTTCATTGGGCATTGCACACTGCATATAATTTCTCAGTTGGTTGGAATAGTTCATAGCCTTCATTCCCTTAAATTTGTCATGGTAACATGAGGGCTCATGAGGTTCACACCAGTCAAAGTACAACGAACTAAAGTAAAGGTATGATTGGTCTGCAGCGATAAGGTTGGTGTGAAATCAAGCTAAATCTTTAAATTTCTCAGAATGCCGTAGGAATGATGGACATGATGGACCGTTTTGAATATCTTATGTCACCTACACCTGAAAAACTCTAAGATGCCTAAAAAGTGGGGGTGTTTTCATGGAAATAACTATTGATTCATTGATCTCTGTTGGAAGGTTGGATAAATGACTAATATAAAACAGTATAAATGGCCTGCTTTTATGAAACCTTTTGAAGTGGGAACATCAGTTAGGCTACAGAATTATAACAGATTGTAACAGAGCATGTATCTGATCGTCCTTGTACATTATAGTGCTCTATTTTCTCAGTTGTACCAATATTTATTAGTCAAAGTAAATACAGTGGTGCTTGAAAGTTTGTAAACCTTTTAGAAGTTTCTGTATTTCTGTATAGATTTGACCTAAAACTTGATTAGATTGTCACACAAGTCCTAAATAGAGATAAAGAGAATCAAATCAAACATGAGACCAAAATATTAGACTGTCATTTATTTATTGAGGAATAAATAACTTCTAAAGGGTTTACAAACTTTCAAGAACCATTGTGAAAGGTACAGATAATGTTCCTGCAAAAGATGGAGGCCTACCACTGCTTAAACACCAGTAACTTTAAAAAATAAAATAATAAAAAAAGATTTCCGCATTGAAGACACTGGACCCATGTCAGTTCACCTTTTGCCTCAACAGATCTACAGAGGGTGCTATCACTGTGGCTCGTCACTCCACCCTGACCCACTTGGACAGTAGCAGTTCTTATGTTAGGATGCTATTCATTGATTTCAGCAAACTGGGTCAAGCCCAAGCTGATTTCCAGCATCTCTCTCTGTAATTGGACCCTCGACATTCTTACTCACAGACTACAATCTTTCGGGCTTGACAGCCATACATCCTCCACGCTTGTACTAGCTGGGGGATCGAATGGATGTGGGACTGAGCATATTGCAGGCGGCCATGTCAGTCCATGGCCACAGGTCTTCACGCAGTTAGAGTATTAGAATGTGTGTAGTCCTGAATGCCTGTTTGCCATAGGGCTGTGTTTTTAGGCCTCTCCACGACTCTCTGTTCACTCATGACAGCATATGTGTTTGTGGCTCTAATGCCATAATCAAATTTGCAGATGACACCAGGTTGGTAGGCCTCCAGAAAACCACCCAACACTTCACTGCTGCCAAGATACCCTCTATTGAGGCAATTGATCAGAAATGCTACCTATAGAAGGTGAAAAGTATCGTTAAGAACATTTCTCAACCCATCAATATACTATTCACCCTTCTTCCATCTGGGAAATGCTACAGGAGCCAGCAGACTAGCAAACATTGTTCGGTCTTTGGTTTATACTAATCTAAGTATCTGGTCTATGATCTTGTTTTATTTGGGATTATTTTAATCCAGGTCTCTGGTCTTGTTTACCATTTCCATGTCATTACGCTACTGTCAGTCTAGCTCAGTGTCTTTTGCACTACATAATCTGCTTGCTATTTTGCACTTCTGGTTAGATGCTAACTGTATTTTGCTGGGTTTGTACTTGTGTAATACTCAATGACAAAGTTGAATCTAAACCATTTCCTGGAGTCTGCAGGGCGGTTTTGTCTGGTGAACATTGTGGTTTGGCAGCTCAAAAGTTGGGAATTTCATTCTCAATAACTGCTGTAATCAATAACTGCCCCTTGGGCTCGCCTGTCCTTGGGTTCTGAACTACCAAGACACCAAGCTATCTTTCCCTTTGCACCAATACATCTGTGTACATGTTCATGTTAATATAATGCAACTATCATCTAGGTGATTTTATTTACTTATTTTTAAATCATTTTTCATCATAAGTGGCAATCCCATTTGCTCATTTTGTCATCCATTTATTTGAATATTTTGTTTGTTTCTGACTCTATAGATAGAAAATGTTATTGATCCTGAAAGAAACTGCAAAGAAGCAGCATGCATAAACAGTGCTTATTAAATAAATGTAATAGAGTAGCTGATCATCCATGTTAAAACTTTGAACTTTCACAAGGAAATTATACAAGTCAATAGACCACTGGAGCAGCTACAAATGTCCAAGAGAATTTGGTCTCATGTAGTGTTCCTCAGCACAGTAGTTGTATCCCACTCTTACTGAAAGTGCTCTTCTGTTTACCCAGAGAAGCATGCAGACATTGAGAGTTATTGCCCATGACAGTTAGAAGTCTGTGGAGTGTCCTTTGTTACGCCACAGCCTCCTGTTTTTAAGAATCCTGTATGGCTCCTGAGACACAGCCTCCTTAATCAGTTTGTTGAGTTTGTTGGCATCACCACTAATACTGGCATTGCCCCAGTTCGCCATCCCATAGAAGACTGCACAAACAGCAACAGGCTGGTGGAAGCTCTTCAGGAGTGACCTGCTCACGCCAAGGGACCTTGGCTGCCTCAGGAAGTAGAGGTGGCTCTGGCCTTTCTTGCACACGCCGTCCATGTCAATAGTGCACTTAAGCTGCACCCCAAGGTGGTTGTGGGTCTGCACCGCCTCTGCATTTCCTTCTCCATCAGTAGGGAAAGGAGGCAGAGGTGGGATCACTCCTTCAGAAATCCATAAGCGTCATCTTCATCTTCCTTGCTTCAGTGCTCACCCCAACCCACCCCCAACACCACATCATTGACTGTGTAATTCCAACACATAATTTAAAGAAGTTCAGGATTAGATATCCTGCTAAAGATTTAAACCCAAAGCGGTGTGTGTGTGTGTGTGTGTGTGTGTGTGCGTGTGTGTGCGCGTGTGCGTGTGTGTGCGCGTGTGCGTGTGTGTGCGCGTGTGCGTGTGCGTGTGCGTGTGTGTGTGCGCGTGTGTGTGTGCGCGTGTGTGCGTGCGCGTGTGTGCGTGCGCGTGTGCGTGTGCGCGTGCGCGTGTGCGTGTGCGCGTGTGTGTGTGCGCGTGTGTGTGTGCGCGTGTGTGTGTGCGCGTGTGTGTGTGCGCGTGTGTGTGTGCGCGTGTGTGTGTGCGTGTGCGCGTGTGTGCGTGTGTGTGTGTGCGTGTGCGTGCGCGTGTGCGTGTGCACGCCCCTGTGTGTCGCTGTGTATCCATCTGTGAAATTCCTAACGTGTGTTCATTTCAAACTGTGCTTGTCTGTCTTTCAGTAGCAGCTGGCATAGCTGCCAGTCAGATGCCAACCTGTCTGAGCTTCTTACAGCTCATATCAATGACAGTGTCATAACAATGACAGTGGTGTACACACCCACACCTACACACCATGAATTCTGATCAGCATTCTGACTGGTGGCTCTGGCTTCCAGTGGTCTGCTAATAACTGTCCACACAAGTACCCCCCACACGAGTTGACTCAAACATGCACATAAAAACAATAACCTGTGAATGAACACACACACACAGTTTCCACCGCCAGTGCCCTTAAGCAGGTGCCTGTTCATTGTGTTGATCTAAAAGCCCCATTGCCTGTCCCATTTCCCTGCAACACTCAGTGTGACTCTTTAATCCCCAAAAGAAGCGTCACGTTTGTTTATGGTTGCTCCTTGTGGCATCAACATCTGATGTACCTCCTCACGGAATTAAGATCACATTTATCAAATGCCTGTGCATTTGAGGTCCAGTGTTAAAACAAATTGTCATTGTCTTGTCATTTTGCCATTTTTACTTTGTACCTTATGAAATTGCCCCTACTTGAAAGCATTCTTACCCTGAAACACCTGTCTATAGTATGATCTGTAGGCCAGATGTAACATCCTTCCCTGTGGACTGCTAAAAAGGCCCAGCATGCCCCTGACTTTACTGAAGTATTTCTAATGTGTTGAATTTGTTACATTTTTAAGAATGTAAAACATTACATTTGTTAAGAAAGTCTACTCGAATGCCTGGGCCTGTGTGTTTCTGTCCCAGGTGATGGAGTACGAAAACCGCATCCGGGCCTACTCCACCCCAGACAAGATCTTCCGCTACTTTGCTACGCTGAAGATCATCAACGAGCATGGCGAGGCTGAGGTATACATGACGCCGCAGGATTTCATCCGCTCCATCACGCCCAACGAGAAGCAGCCAGAGAGTGAGTGTTCCCTCCCTCCTTCACTGTAGGAATGCCCCATTAAAGTTCCCTCCATACACTGCCCTGTTGCTTTATCTGGGAGTAGTCGTGATCGGCAGAGCGCTCATCAAATCCCCATACCTCTTTCTGTGAGGAGCTTCCTCCCCCCGTCCATGACTGTGCTCCATTGGCTCAGTCGTCCCTCGCCCTTTGGGATATTCGTGGCAAGCCTCGTTCAGGGACTGTTTCACAATTTCCTCTGATATTGCAAGCGGCCTTACCAGCAGTATTTGTGATTTGCAGGAGACCAGTTTCATTACTGGGCCGTTCCCTCCGGGCTTCCAGCACTTTTTTTATTTGTCTTACAGGGGAAGTGAATTGGACCAGGATTTAGGATGCAATCAGGGCGAATACGCTTTATGTCCAATGCAGAGCTTCGTGAAGAGCCTTGCAATCACCCATCGATTAGACCCAAACCAAATAATTGTTTATTTCTAAAAGTCCCCCTTTAAAGACACTGGATTTTTGGGGAGCCATGTTCCCTTCATGGGGGGGGGGTAGGGGAACTTGACCAGCGCGGGCCTCATGTAACCCTTTCCCACCCCTCACGTGGTCATCAGGACAGGTGATGGCTGAGACAGCTGCGCTTCTTTAAATATTGCTGCCTTAGCCAGCAGGGGCCTTTTAACGTGCAGTCATGTCCGGCAATGGTGATTGGCTGAGCAGAGCCACTGGGTGCGGTCTGAGGATTTACTTTGCTGCCAAACGGTTGCTAAATGTATTAGCAGCTCTGAATGAGCAATCTTCACACAGCAAGGCAGCTGATCAGGCGAAATTTGATATCCGGCTCGCAATTACTGGTATGCGACAGAGTTTGAAGGAGAGATTCCGAGAACTTGCAGAGATATTTCAGAACTTCATGGCTCCCAATAAAAACTAGTTAATTTTGTGATTCATGAAGTGCTTGCTGCACACAGAACTGCAGTCATCTTTGACATTCTGCTCAGTGTCCTCTCAACACAGTGACACAGATCTTGTGTCCACATCTCTCTGTAATCACTCTCTGTCTATCAGTCTGTCTTTTCGGCTCTCTTTCTCCTCTCTCTCTCTCTCTCTCTCTGAATGGTAATAAGACTGGGAACAGCAGGGTGTTGAATGGAGTGGGCGTGAGAGAGCGGTTTTAACGGCGCTCCATCGTGGAGGGAAGCGGGGGAGGGGGGTGACAAGATACACGCGGCATCACGCCTTCTGCTTTCCAGCGCCGCACCCCAGCACTCTCAGACCCCAGAGGCCCGCCAAGCCACGCTGCGGGAGCAGGCCGGCTCTCGCTTGCACCGGATACGAGGCTGACCGAATGAGCGATGGAAATGCCCTTTGTTGCCTTTAAAAACTTTTCCTTTGTGAATTTTTAATGATGGCTCACGGGCTGGGCTGGCTCGCGACTACTTAACATGGAGGTCTTCGCCAACAGGTAACAAAGGTTTTCAAATGTTGATCGCCACATGGTGCAAATCTATTTAAATATCGCTGTGCCAATGGTATTCTGCTTGAACTTTCATTTCTGCAATTAAAAGGGAAGCGTCAGGGTGAAAGTCGAATACCGCAGGCAGCGTCGGCGCCGGCACGACCATTATCGGGGTGAGAACAACGGCAGTGCCACCCGTTTCCATTTGCATATTCCGGTCCCACTCAAGACAAACGGACATGGAAGAGAGAGACTGGGGGCAGGAGCCCCCCATACATCCAGCCACGAGAGAACAGTCATCTCCTGCAGGCCCAGAAGATCATGTCCGTTGCGCTCAAGAGGGGACGGGGCATCCGCTGGGGGATCAGAGTGGGGCTTCAGAGCCTGGGGTGGTGGGCGTCTAGGCCGGACTTCTCCTTCCTCATTCATGCCTGTGTAGGCTTGGCCCTCTGGCTTTACTGATGATTAATGAAGGGCTGAATCAGAACATAATGATGCTGGCATTTATTTGAAAACAAGGGAGAGGGGAAATGGGCTGTTAATGGCTAATATTAATCATTGCTACATATCAGTAATTGCCGGAGTTACTGTTGAAGTATTTGTGTAAGTAGGTTTTACTATGGAAATCCATGGTTAAACTGTGTGGGTGGGATAATGGTAGTATGTTTTAATTTTATATTCATTAACATTTTTCATTCTCTCTCTCTCTCTCCCCCTTCTCTCCCTCCCACTCTTTCTCTCAGACTTGGGTTTGGACCAGTTTGTCGTGAAGCGATATGATGGGAAGGTAAGCTGTAGGTTGGACATGTTGTTTTTGTGTGTGTGTGTGTGTGTGTGTGTCCAGCCAACTTGGACGCCAAGCAATTACCTAGTTATCATGTGGCTCAGCAGGGTGAAACCAGATAATGTGGCTGTCAGGAGCCACCCCTCATAACCCCCTCCTCCCCTTCCAGCAGCACACTTGGGCCTTGGATACCCCCAGACACCCTTCTCTCGCTCCCTCCGTCTCTGAATCGGCTCGAGAACCACAGGCTACCTCAGCGGATTACAAATATGTACACATTGGTGTTCTCTCTCTTCTCATGTTCTCTTTCCCTCTTCTGTAACCTCCAAGGCCATTCTGCGGAGTGCTGTGGAGATCCTGCTCAGATGGAAGCGGCGAGGTCCGAGTGTTCGTAGGGCCATTAGTCATAAGCCTGGCGATGTGTGGCTGATGGCACTGCTGCTTTTAGCAAGAAAATTTAAGAACTTTAGAACTGATCCTGCAGTACAACTTTGAGCTCGAATCCAAGAATACCGTTCACAGGGGTATAGCGATGCTGCTTTCACGTACTGATAGAAATGTTTAGTTTCATAGTTTCGCGAGCATCATCGCCATCTATGTCTGTATAAAACCGATACAGGTGAAAATATTGTGACGATAGAGCTTCATCCACGTCTCCCAGGCCTAGCTGTAGGCTTGAGCGTAGGCTGTAGGTGTGAGTCTATGAGCCGGCCCTCTCTCTCTCCCTCCTCCGCTGCAGCCATTAGGGCCATTAGCAGAGCGGTGGCGAGCCGAGATGGAGCACCTCCACATTAAGCGAACCCCGGACGGCCCTCCTGCTCTCGGGCGGGGGCGGGGCGTAGCCCGCTCGAGGAGCTGCGATGAGGGCCATAAATCGCGTCCGCTCTGCCTTCCGCTGGCGCAGCCAACCCTCTGATGCGCTCTCCCTGTGTCTGCCTCTCCTGTGTAACTTTTTAAAAGAGATTATTTTTTTCTGGAGGTATTCTTGGCATTAATATTTGCATTTTTTGTTTGCTCTTTGTGTGCTCCACAGTCCATACACACTCGCCCACACATACGTGGCCGAAGTTGGTACGTTAAAAAGTATATTAAAAAAATTTCATAGGTCTGTTAGTGGTTTTAGTTGCGTCTACAGTATGGACAGTCAGCCAACAGAACAGCTCACTGTTTTCCCATCTGTTCAAACAGTGTTGTACACCCCCCCCCCCCCCAGTTTTCTCAATTGCTCTCTCACTTTCTTGCTTTTCTGTGTTGTTTTTCCCAGGGATTTGAAAACAGAGCTATGTTTTAAAAACAGGGCATAGGGAAGGAGCAGGTCTCTGAGACACTTAAAACCAGGCAGTAGGGAACAAGTGAGTGTCTGGCACAGTAGGTGCTTGCCCTGTAACGTGAGAAATGTAAGTGCATGTTGACAATCGATGTGCGTTGCCTTATTCTCCTCTTTATCAGGTTAAAGGCGAGACAAAGGGCTTCCATTGGAAGTGATGAGGGCTCTCTCTCTCTCTCTCTCTCTTTCTCTCTGTCCAACTCTTATTTTCACTCTTGTCCATTTTTTTCTTCCTTCCTCCGTACTCTCTTCCTTTCATGCTGCGATCCAGCTCGCCAAGTTTTGGAACGGGTCTGAATGCAAAATTGCGTTGCCCTTGCCTTTGCTCTTCATTGACTGATTAGCATAAGTACACATGCGTACAAGCCCACTTGCATTAAGAACCCACAATAAGACAATCCATGCATGGCTTAAACAATCCAGTCTGATGATATCGGATCACCACACACACACACACACACACACGTGTGTGATTCGTGCTCCCTGGGGGCTCACAGATGGCACAGGGGGCCTGAGCTCTCGTCCTCTCCTTCAAGACCACCACTCTATCCTCACTTACACCTCTTTTGCTTCTGGCTCCCTATCTATCCATATCTTTTTTTTTTTCTCTCTCTGTCTCTCTCTCTCTCTCTCTCTCTCTCTCTCTTTCTCACACGTGACTTTCAGTATATCTCTTCTCCTCTCTTTGCCCTCATCCTCATTTTGGTTCTGCACCCATTAATCTCAGTGTGTGTGTGTAATGGTAGGCCGTGAGGACTGAGTGAGCCATGCCCCGGCCTGCAGACATGCAGTGGGCTGCGCTTTGTGGATGCCTTACGGACTCGTCTTAACCTTTCCATTTCTCACGTAACACCACCTTACTGCTTTGCAGGTAAAACGCAAGTCTGGGATTGGCACCAAATTACGGCGTGTGTTTGCATGCATGTCTGTGTCTGCGTGCGTGCGTGCGTGTGTGTGGTGCTCACCTGGTTACTGTGCGTTCAGCCCTGAGATAATCTCTGCAGCTATACGCAAACACAGTGTATGTTTACCACCAGTATGCACTACTTGCACTGACATGTACTTGTATATGCTCTCGCTGTCTTTCTCTGTCTGTCTCTCTCTCTTAAACACCATTGCCTCATGGTTTCTGTAGGTGTTTTGCTATCTTTCTCCTTGAGCATTCTCACAGTTCTGTAATTTACGTGTTGCAACGTTGTGCTGGTGTCATGTTGTACTGGTATTTACTTTGTTTCTCACAATTCTTTCCTTCTTTCCATCCATGTAACCAATAAAACCCTTCATTCTTTCTTCTCTTTATCCTTTCATTCCTCCACTTCACTATCCTCTGTGTTGGCTTCTCCCCTCCCCTATTCTGTCCCTCCTCTTTCTCCACCTATCCTGAATGCCCCTCCCTCTCTCCAGGACTTCTGGCAGGTATGCCGTGTACACTGAGCTGCATGGGTGTGTTAATGGGTTGGGTGTGGGTGTGTCTATCATAAGTTTATATGTGACTCCTCTGCCCTGAAAAAAAACCTCTTCCTTCTGCCTGTCTCTCTTCCTCATGTGCTCTCTCTCTCTCTTTCTCTCTCTCTCTCTCTCTCTCTCTCTCTCTCTCTCTCTTGCTCTCGATCTCACTCTGTCTCTTGGTTGCTTACTGTCTTGCTTTTCGTGCCCCCCCCCCCCATCCCCCCCCCATCTCTCTCTGTCTCACTCTCGAGCTTTCTGTTCAGAGTTGTCAGAGTGAAACTGGTGTCTCTCAGCCTGACTGAGCCCATCACCTGGGCCTCAGCCCCGCCCATACTGGTGTCGCGCAGGTGCCTGGCCAAACGCTGTATTGGAACTCTAGAAATTTAATTCGAAACCATTGGGTCTCAATGACTGCAGAAACAAGGCATGCGTAAGGCAGTTGGTGTCTGCACCTTTCACCTTTCCCCTCATTACCATGTGGAAGAGGAAGACACAGAGACCAGGCGGATCAGTTGTGTGGGGTCTTCCCCGCTGCTCGTCTCTGCTCCTGCCGTACCTGCCTACGCTCCAGTGGCTAAATGTGGTGCGCTTCCACACAGCAGAGCTACCGGCATCCTTTCTCGCTCGGTCAGATCTCCCATGGTCAGGTCTCCAGTGAGACCTCTTGCACTTCACTAATAATAATGTCTCTGGTATTAATAACTGCTTCCAGCACAGGTTGCCAGAGTCTATAGTGCCTTCCTGATAGGGCTGTGCTAGTGCCAGTGTGGGTATAAATGGTTAAGTAGGTCTGATGTGTAGAAGACATAACTGGACACACCTGGACACACATAATCAACACAACACAGCACAGAGAGGCGGCTCCAGAGTGTGTCAGTGTCTTCTCAAGACTGAGCGTGCCACATGTGTGCATCGTCCCTGACTACAGCCCCCAAGCGTGTACACACACACACACACACACACACACACACACAAACATGCACTTGGTCGGGGGGTTAGGGGGGAACGCCTTGGAGACACAAACACACACACTTGCTTTGTTCCTGACTGGGTAGCGATTGAGCTGCCAACAGATCGCTATTGAAATTGACATCACTGATGCCAGGGGGTCATGCACGTTCATTAGATCTCTCTTTTCTTTGTGTGTGCATGCGTGCGTGCAAAGCCCCTACCACCACACACACACACACACACACACACACCGCTGAAGCAGGCCTGGGTGACACAGGTGCAGCTGAGCCGGCCATGGGGAACAATGGCACGGAAGTATGGCAGCCTAATGAATTATTAAACAAACACCCCCCCCCTCCCCTTTTGTACACAGGACTATGGATGCACTAGAGTGTGTCACAGAGTATGCTTACTTGAATAATTCAGTACAGTCAGGGGCTGAGCTTAGCGATTTGTTGGTGGACTTGGATGCAGACAGTGATGCTCAGGTTCACCTACACTAACAGCTCACATCCACAGTAGAATTGAATGTGCTCGAAAATGCTTGTAGCTGACCTCAGACAACTTTGAACTCTCTCTCTCTTTCACAATCATTTTCCATCTCTCCTCTGTCTGTTTCTCTCTTTCCCGCTCAAGCCGAGGTGTCTGCCCATGCTTTAGTTCTGTATAGTATTTCTCGGTTCTCTCTCTCCATCTCTCTGCGTGTGCATGCCCAGCCTAATGCCTGTGACAGACCGACTCTACTAGCTGGGAGCAGGTAGAGCCGCCCGCCGTGTGGCGCCCCCTGCCTGCACTGCCTGGCTCCACAGACGGCCGTGGACCCAGGATGCTGACTTCGTCCTTTCCGATCTCGTAACTGGGCCACTGCGCCAAGCATGGTGTCAAATCGCACCTAGCATGCTTTAGAAGTACACTATACTTCGCATCAGTCCTGTGGTCGTACGGCGCTGTGATGTCACAGCCTCTGCCTAGCGTCAGGTAACCTAGGTAGACTGGCGGGTAGGGGGTGGGGGGGGGGGGTGCAATCATGAGCGCGTGGAATGCTGATAAAACTGCTGCCATGGAAACCGGCCTGATGTCTTGTGGCTGATTTTTGTTTACCTCAGTTTGGACTTTCAGGTTCATCGGGAGTGTTTCAGTGGCTGTATCTCTCTCTCTCTTTCTATCTCACACTCTCACGCGCATGCACACACACACGCACACTCACTCACAATCATAGCATCATCACTAATTCCACTGTAGCAGTTCTCTGTATGTTCATGTTTATTGGAGCATTTGTCAGTGTGTTGAACTAGAAAATCCTAAACACTGTTATCTGATCACTTAAATTGAGTGTGAGTCAAGAACAGCAAAACACGGAAACACAATTTGCTGTAAAAATGTTGCATCTGAAGATATGATCAAGTACTCTCTAAGTTTATGAAGGTGAGTTTTGCTGGTGTTTGCGTTTTTAGTATCAATAACCATAAAAAAGGACAGAGGTGTGTTTGTGTATGAGTCTTGCTATTTTATTCTCTTTCGCTCTGGTGCTCTACTACCTGACAGACACATGTTGGACTGTGCTGAGGGACACCCTCTGAGCACTCACTGCTCATAAAAAGAGAGAGACGCACAAAATCCTACTTCAGTGGTCGAGTAAAGGTCTGCACGTAGCAGCTCTGTTTGCTTGGTTTACCTACACTTCAGACAGAAGTGCTACCTAGTTCTATATGTAAGACGTGCAGAGATGCTGGTGTGTGTGTGTGTGGGGGGGGGGGGGGGGGTGCGTGCATGTCAATGAGGGTGAGAAGGGTACTCCAGTTGGACTTCTCTCTCACAGACACATAGTGACTGTGATGTTGCTAATTGGTAATAAGCCTGCTAAATCATAGCCCTGCAGCACCCTGTTAACTAAGAGTTGGCTCATCATCCTGCCAGTGCGTGCGCACACACACCACACACACACACACACACACACACACACACACACACACACACACACACACTCCAGAGGATCTTGGACGCCTCGTGAGTAAAGGGCCTCTTCCCTAGCTGAGGGTTTCTATTTAAACTGAGCTTGGTGACTGACTTTCCAGGCTCTCTGCAGAGCACACAGCTCTGAAGTGACCCTAGCAGTCAGAGAGTGATGGAAGGGGGAGGGAGAGAGAGAGAGATAGAGATAAAGACCCATGAGTCCCCTTCCATCTGTTACCCAGCCTGCAATGGACTCCACTCTAACACACTGTTGCCTTTAGCACGGCAGATCTCTCTGCACTTGGCAGCATAACCGTGGCAACGGAACCTGTAGTAAGGGCTCCCTTTAAACTCCACTCTACTGGATCACACTATCAGCCCCAGGCAGCGTGGCAGGGTTGGTGATTAAGACCTGGACCCCCAGGGAGCGTGGCAGGGTTGGTGATTAAGACCTGGACCCCCAGGCAGGTGGTAGCTCTGCACCAGCCTCCTCTGGCCACTTCAGTTGTGGCAAGGCACTACATTCCTGGAAGGAGAGGCTAGAGGACCTCTGGGGTTTTTCACGCACACGCACACACAGGCAGTAAGGATTACTCCGGTCATTCTCAGAAAGAATTGTACCCAATAGTGTGAACTCTTACAATGTAGCTCACCTCATGTTAGTGCCCACTTGGCTCGGTGATGTCTCAGCTGGGTCTTGTTGCTCCTCAGAACAATCTTAGCTATGTCCACATTGACTCAACTTGCTTTCAGCTGTGTTCCTGTGTGTGTTTCGGCTGTGTCTCAGTCAGGACTCAGCTGTGCATTAGTGCTATCTCAGTCAGGTCTCAGCTAGTCCTTGGCAGTTCTCAGGAAGGTCTCAGCTGTGGTTCAGTACTGTCTCTACTGTGTTTCAACAGTGACTACAGTCTGACAGTTGGTGTGGGAGGAGGGGAGGTCCACGTCCGCTCACAGACTGCTGTCTGTGGAGCGTGGTATCCATTAAAAGATGATGGTGTCAGCTCACGGGCTGCTCTGTTTGGCTCCTGTGAGCTTCTCCTCTCTCCCTCTTCTCGACAGTGTGACGAGACAGGGAATTGGATCAACTCATGGGGTTCCCTAAGTGTGTGTGTGTGTGTGTGTGTGTGTGTGTGTGTGTGTGTGTGTGTGTGTGTGTTTTCTCCTGGCTATGAGAAGTGCTGTTTGTTCAAAGTGGTCTGAAGGTGACAGTAGGGACACAGCCTGGAGCTCAATGCCCTAAACTCTCCCCCTCTCTCTCTCTCGCTCACCCCCCCCACCACCCCCGTCAGCTACTATTACTGCACCAGCTGACTGTCTTCCCAAAGCCAAAACCTTTTGAGACCCGCAATAAAAATAACCTGTGCTCTCCTTTTCTCTTACATGTGACACATGTATCACTAAACACACACACATGCATGCAGAAGTTAGCCATACACACAGGGCTAGTCCTTACCTCAAGCATACCTTGGGTGGAACAGCCACATCCATCATACAGGTTTCAGGGGAAATATATCCCTGTATATTTTTTAGTGATGTTAAAATCTGCACAGGTGCCCATTCACTATTGCCTTGCAGGGTGCTTAATAAACCCCCTTGGTGAGAGAGAGAGTGTGTGTACGTGTGTATGCCTGCATGTTTGTGTATGTGTGTGTACACCCTGGTGTGAGTAGCTGCTTATAGCACTCTGTGTGTTTGTGCATCTTAAATGTAAGCTGAGTGTGTGTGTTGCAGTAAGCATGGTGCAGTTCTCCCAGTTAAAGCCAGTAGTAGTGAGCTTGTGTTTTGTGTAATCCCTTCTCTCTTCCTCCTCCTTACACTGATCGGACCGGAAGCAGACGGAGGTAACGCACACAGTCTCAGCCCACACTGAGCATGCAGTGTGCGCGCGTGAGTGTTTGTGTGTGTGTGTGTGAGAGATTCTTTTTAGTGTGTGCTAGTTGTGTGTCACTGCGTAAAAAGTGAACACGGGGCCGAATCTGTTCACACAAGGGTAATGCACATACCAATCATGACATAATGTATGTGTGTGATTCAGGTTTAAGGTCTTATGTCTCAGTATATGTTGCACCAGGTATCTGTCTGTAAGAGTTACATTGTGTATACTGTGGTGTAATGTCATATAAATTCAGTGTACACTAATGTGTATGTTAATAATGTGTGTTCTCTTTGCATTCCCTCTTCCGTCTGCCGTGTCTGGCTCTATGAGTATGTAGCACTTGCATGGTTTTTGTACGTGGTGTCAGTGAGTTCGCATGCTAGCATCTGCTCGTCTCAGTCCCATAGAGCTGCTGAGTTCTGAAGTGCTCCACCTGGTGGCTGGAAACAAGCACTGACACACTCTCTTTATCCCCCCTCCTGGGAGTAACAGAAGATTTCTCAGGAGCGGGAGAAGTTTGCCGATGAGGACAGCATCTTCTACACCCTTGGCGAATGCGGCCTCATCTCCTTCTCCGACTACATATTCCTCACGACCGTCCTTTCCAGTGAGTGTGTGTGTGTGTGTGTGTGTGTGTGTGTGTGTTCTGTTGCTGTTTCTATACTGTTTCTTTTCACCATCAACAAATTCAAAATGGGAGAAGTCATAAAGGAGTATGTTGGCCACAGTAAACAGCCTAGCATTACTGCCTCGCCAAGCCTTTCCAGGCTCTCCCTGTACCCAGAATCACGGAGGCATTTTTAGCACTGTTTTTGAAATACAACTGGAACAGAAGGTGCCTGAGCACCTGCCTGTGGCCAGTTAAACCTGGTCCTTCTCTCTGTGCTCAAGCTCTGTCTACTGTGAAAGACTGAAAGACTTTTAACCCTTAGTTCGATCCAGAGGGCAGCTGTTAAAGGGGATGGACGTACCCGAATGTTGCAATTTGAATGTCATTTATTTGGGGATGCAGTCCTGACCGTGACTGACAGATCAGGAGGAACTGCAGCGCAGGGCTATGCTGGATGCGACGCATGAGTCGGTGGGCGGTGCCTTCCCATGCAGCCGAGCCGAACCGCGGCTCATTCGGCCTCCAGGGTCTTAACACCGAGCGCATTTGCGGTAACGGAAGGTCTGCTCACTCGCCTTTACCGTGTGTCGAGCTGTACATTGCACACTCTTGGACGTCAAAAGAGGCACATGCAAGACCCTCCTGCTGTCGGAGCTCGCCTTCTCGCTCGGGCCAAACCTTGCCAGCCATCGGTCTGATCAGCCTGGTTCGGTCTGTGTAAAGCTAACCAACTCCCACCGGTTCCTCTTAATGGCCAAGCGCTCTGACACTTAGCTGCTGTCAATTTTTCTCTGCAGCACCTCAGAGGAACTTCGAAATCGCCTTCAAGATGTTCGACCTGAACGGGGACGGGGAGGTGGACCTGGAGGAATTTGAGCAGGTGGGAGCATGCGTGCGCACACACACACACACACACACACACACACACACACACACACACACACACACACACACACACATACACTACATCAATGACATCGAATATGTTCTGTACACGCAGATGGGGGATGGAGTTTTTGAGGCACCTTATCCAGTACTGCATCACTGGTTTGGCTCTCTAGCCTAAGTTAGGGAGTGTGGCAGGGCTCCGCCCCCGACACTTTGGAGCCAGGCCAGCGATGAAACGATTTATTCAAGGAGAACAGAGCAGCACCCTCCAGAGTTTAATTTGATAAACCAGCCCCTCCCTCTCTCCTGTGTGTGTGCATGCGTGCCCGCATCCCGCAGGTGCAGAGCATCATCCGTTCACAGACGAGCATGGGCATGCGGCACCGCGACCGCTCCACCACAGGCAATACCCTGCGCACGGTGGGCTGCAGCTCCGCTCTCACCACCTACTTCTTCGGTGCTGACCTGAAGGGAAAGCTCACCATCGGCAGCTTCCTGGAGTTCCAGCGCAAGCTGCAGCATGACGTGCTCAAGTTGGAGGTACTGCCCCCGCTCATTAACTTGCCACCTTTTTTGGAGCTAATTTTGGATGGTGGAAGAAATGCAAAAAAAGTAACATACCAAGTGCTAAGCACAAAAGTATCCATTATTCAGGGAAACTTGCTTTGAGCCCAGAACAGACTAGCTGCACTGCATATAAACCCACTTCCCCTGAGAACCTGCACCTGTCCAAGCTGCAGTGCAGTAAGACTTGGAGAGCTAAAACTTGGACTGTAGACAGTTAAGACTTGAATTGCAGTTAGAACTTGGAAAGCTCATTTCCCCACAAACTCTGAATTATTTCAGGAACCAGTGCTTGGGCTCGTGTCGTTAGCTCAGCAGCGTGAGGTGTGGGATTCCCACAAACAGGGAGAATGGAGGCGTGGTTAAAGGCAGACACTGTGAGAGAGGAGCAGGGAGAGGAAGGGACGGGTTAACCGGACTGTGGAGAGAAGGCGGCCCACGGGCGTCGGGCAGCTCCCGGGCGCCGAGCCAGAGTGACAGAGTGGCCCCAGACTCCTCCTACACTCTCAGCATGTGCTACAGTTTCAGGCAGCCCCGGTCACTCTGAACAGACTTTGGCTTTCAGTCTCCTTGTCTTGTGCTCTGTCACTCTGTCTCTCTCTCTCTCTCTTGCTCTCTCACACTCTAACATAAATGCTGAGTCAGGAGGTCTTACTACCATCTTCCTTATTTCTCCCCTTTTCTTCGGTGTCTCTCTCGCTCTCTCTCTCTGTCTCTCTGTCTGTCTGGCTGGCTGGCTGGCTAACTGCAGTAAGTAAATGCATATACAGGCTGTCTCCAGTCCTTCTTTGTCACATTCATGAGAGAGGAGAAGCATGGCTGTGTGTGGAGCGAGAAAGAAAGGGTGCAGAAGATTTGAAAAAAACCTAGCCCTTTTATGGTCTCCCATGCACCTGTGACACAGCGCACACACACAATATGGGGGAGTGTTAACTGAGCATAGGTTTAAACACCAAACCTACTTTGGGATGTGATCGTTGTCGGCCAGAGGACGATGGGTGTCCTCCCCCCCCTTTGAGTCTTGGTTCTTCTCAAGGTTTCTTCCTCATGTTCTAGGGAGTTTTTCCTTGCCACTGTCGCTAGGAGCTTGGACTTGGACATTTGTAAAACTGCTTTGTGACAACGGCTGTTGTAAAAAGCACTATATAAATACATTTTTAAAGAATAATTTCAAGTTTGGTTTATTTGTCACATACATAGTCATACACAGTATAACTCGCAGTGAAATTTTGATGTGTGTGTTTACGTTTGCCCATGCATTCGTGTGTATCTGCGTGTGTGCAGTTTGAGAGGAACGACCCCGTGGGCGGCAGGATCTCGGAGCGGCAGTTTGGGGGCATGCTTCTGGCCTACAGCGGCGTCCAGTCCCGCAAACTCAAACAGATGCAGAAAGGCCTGAAGAAGATGTTCAAAGATGCTCAGGTAAGCCCAGATGCTTCCCAACAGGCATGTCTAGACTGTGTTTGTGTGTCAACTGGAGAGGAAACAGATTACACAGAGGAGTGGACATGAGTGACAGTGTGTAGGAGGGTTTCAGGGAGAGCTCTTTGACCATCAAAGCATTCCCTATCTCTCGTTGAGCTGTGGCTGGCGTTGACCGAAGGCTTACTTACATCTCTTTCTCCTTCACTCTGCCTTACTGACCCGTTCATGCTCTCTGACTCGTTAACCGTCTCTGCCTACTTGGAGCAATTGGATTGGACTGGATGAATTGGATTCCAATTAAAACTTCTCGCTGGATTCACAACTGTGCCACTTCACGGAGTACTCGGGCAGATGCGTTTACGTCCAAAACAATGACTGCGAGGTCTGTTATCTTCTTGCCTTTTGTACTCGTGACCCCTTGTGCGTATTTCGCATGCTGAAAAGGACACGCAGTCACACTCACGAACGAGTGTGGTTGCTCGACCCGCACCATGTTTTCTCTTTAATAACCTAATGATGAACCAGCCAGAGAATCTGGAGCAGACAGCTTTCAGGAAGTGTCTTTTGTTTGTTTGTTTGAGTTTTGTATGCAGTATATCTAGTTCAAAGCTGCTAAAAAGACCCTGTTTGAAAGATAACTTGGTCCCTCTTTGGGTACGTTACCGAGCGAGGAAGCTGCGTAAGACTGCCATGTGTGTCTAGGCTGTGCTTCTCCTCCCAACCCGCGCCATAAATAAGAGAAGCGGAGTTCTGCTTGTCTCAACACTTCCACTGGGCACCGCCTGTTCCACGTTAAGAGGCAGTCGGTTCGTCATTTGGTACACCAACTCAAGCGTGCAGCCCGATCTTTTGAAATAATAGGGTTAATTTTGTTACATCATAAGCAACAGGATATAAAAGTCATAATTCTGTATCAGAAAAGTACATTAAGGGAACCTCTCTGTGCCAGCTAAGGAACCATTTTACTTGTTTATTTGGAGCTGCAGTTATAAAGCTAAATCAAGCACCTGCGTTTATGGCTTTAAAGCTGATGGGGCTGAAGTGTGAAAGGACTGGAAAGATACCTGACTTCATTCCTGAACGGCTGCTTAGAGACAAGAGCACTTAATTCTTTTCTTAACGACTGTGATCAGTTAACCACAATAAAGAAATGAGGTGGGTACCAACTGCCTTCACACATTCCTTTTGCAACCACTATGCTGCTATCTCTTTATGCTTTACCCCCGCCCCCCGGTTTTCTTTTTGTTTTTTTAAATGGCATATTTTTTATTTCTGCTCATGGCTAATAGCTTTACTACCCCAGGGAATTTAGTTGTAAGGCTGGCCTTGTGGATTGTGAAAGGACTAAATGGCCCAATTAAGTGATCTAAAGTATTTTCACACTGAAAATGCACATGCTGCATTTTTATAGGAAACTAATTTCGGTACCGCTGATCAAATTAGACTTTGTATACCCTGGGTAGGCCATGTCTTTCATTCAAAATTCAATATTAAACCTAGTGGTAAGGCAATATGAATTCACAACAGATTCCTTTCACTCCACCAGAGATTATATCTGACCCACAAGGATGATGCATCATAATAACGAGGACCTTATCCTTTAGATGATTTACACTGATCTTGATAAATAGTTATGCCCCAAATTGGGATGCTAATTCTGTGACAGAACTCTGTTCTGTTCTCCATAACTTCAGTTTTCATTGCCTAAGTTGTGGAGGGAATATAAACCATGTAACTGATCCCAAATTGGACTGTTCCAGCTCTATAACTACCCCTACTTCCAAAATATCCAACAGTATATCCACATTTATAAATGAAACAGGATGTGTAGACCCATGAAGATTTTTCTATCCAAAAGCAAAAGAACATTCATTCTTTTCTCATGTACATTCATATTTCAGAATATATATATATATTTTTTGTTGTTGACAAGACCATACTGTCATCGGTCACAGACGTGGTACATAAAGCCATTGTAATATCAGATCATGCCCCACCTCTTATTGAGCTCTCTCTTCCTGAGGTCACCCATCGCCATCCTTGGAAATTTAAAACTCATCAGACCAAATGTCCAGTGACAGTAAATATCAACTGACTCTTTAAAAAACAAATAAGTCTGGCACTTTCTTCTTTACTCCTGTGGGAGACATTAAAAGCAGTTCTTTCTTATTCTGCTAAAGCTTACTAAAACCATGAAACTCAGATGGAACATCTTACAGCATCAGTGTGCAATACCACCCACTCCTGAAATCTAGAAGAAGGGATTAAGCTTACTAACTCTGCTTGGTCCACTTGCAACCAAAAAGCCTGAACATCTTCTGATTCCATCGTGACACCATCTATGAACATGGAGTTTCTATGAAAACTGTCGGTTCTTAGCTCAGCAAATTAAATGCAGTTCTTCATCACGGATTATTCCCCAAATCCTGGATACATTCCAAAACATCAGTAATAATGCAATAATTAATAATACATTCTGCAATTACCACACTAAATTATATACATCAGAGGCCTCCAGTGGTACATCTGTAATGAACGACTTTATTGAAAGACTAGCTGTCCCAAAAATAGATCTAGATTCTGTATTGGGCGGGGGCACCCTTTCACTACAGGAAATTGTACGTGAACCTCTATTAAGATTATGCAAGCACAGACGCTCTGCAGGTGTGGAGTATGTGAGTGGTGTGGAAGGAGAGGGTTTTCATAAAGTTGGAGTATTGGTGTTTTCTCTCACTCCAAGATCACTCCAGTACTGCTCCAGTGCAACATGTGACCATGGACCACAATGAAATTGCACCGCACATTTTTACAAGCTTGGAGTTCTCGAGGTGTTTTCAGAGACCATCAAAATGACCAAAATATAAGTCTCTAATTAAAACTAATGCTAAATAGTTTTAGTATGAAGAGATTATCACTAACACAAAGGTTTCATTGTGGAAATTAGTGTTCTATTTAGAGGGACGTGTCCCTACACAATGCACAGTAGGCTAAACAATATTATTGTTTTTGGTTTAAATAATTTTAGATTTTTTTGCAGCCTGCTGTTGGTATTCCTTCAGTTCAATAAAACATGACACCTTTCTTAAAGCATTTTTTTCATCCCATGAACTTTTTCTAGCTTGATCAAGGAGTGGGAAATGGAGACACCGGAGCGAAGTTTGAGGGAATGATTACAGAGTGTTTTGAGTGAGGAGAGAGCGAGCAGCGGGAATAAGAAAAGCTGGAATAATTGCAGAAACAGTTTGCGCAAGGAGTGACATTTTCTGCCTATCCACTCCACTCACATACTCAGGTCCAGATGGATACCCAGTAGAATTTTTCCAAAAAAGGTCTCAGTAAAGTTGGCACCACTACATTTGGAAGAGCCTGAAGGCTCTGCATCCAAAAGATCTCAAACATGGACCTCCAAATCTCTCACTTCTATTAAAACCAGGCAAAGACCAAACTATCTTTATGAAAAATGGTCAGTCATTTCCTAATATCCATAGACTTTTAAATATACCCTCTAGCTGACCTTCAGACACTGGATGTAGCAATTTGTTTAGATGCAGAGAATGCATTTTTGATGAGTTGAATGGGCTCATTTATTTGCAGTTATAATCATGTGCTCTTTTATATGTCATCATTAGCATGTGTTTGTACAATGATCTACGCTCAACTTTTCCTCTCACATGACACCCACCAGGCATTAACCACAGGTTGCCACTTTGTACTGATGACCTGTTACTGAACCCAGTTACTCACATACCAGAAATTATAGATATATTAGTGAAATTTGGCCATTGTCTAGATACAAAAGAAATGTAACAAAATGTGAATGCTACCCTATCAACAAGGTAACCCTGTTAATTAAACCAAATAAAATCCCATTTCTTGTCTCTAAATCTAGCTTCAGATATCTAGGAATAAATGTTTAACCATTCATTTACATCTCTCTACACTGAGAACTCTCTCCCCTTGCTGGTAGAAATAAAGTCCAGCCTCACAAGACGGAATGATGTTCTGTCCTTGGCCAGTACAATTCAGTGTGTCAGAACGAACATTCTATCCCACTTTTATTTTATTTAAAAAAAATCCTTTTATGTAGTAGACAAACTTATTTCAGCCGTTATTCGGAAGGGCAGAAGACCTAAGATTAGCCTCATTCAAAGTAGTAGACGATGGTGTCAAGATCTCTTACTGGGCAGCAAATCTTCCATCCTTGTTGCTCCATCAAGATGAGTATTAGTGTAGATGTGAATGTCATTCCTCATCTCTTCAGTCCCAATCTGCTCTCCAATTTCAATGTGTAACCTTTAGAATTGTAACTAATCCTGTTGTAACAGGTAATCTTAAAATTTGGGCACAATGTGACCGTGATTCTAATCTTGAAGTACTACTACTGATGGACCCTGTTTAATAATCACTTTTTTCTTCCTGGTAAATGGATGCAGGACAGATTAAAAAATTCAGTGATCTTTGTATAGATAACACCTTTGCCATTTTTTGATATGTAAGCCACATTTACTTCATAATTGTTGAATTTATTCCACTACTTCCAGATCAGTCATTTCATCCATTCAGTGTCCTCCCATTTCCTTTATTTACCTCCCATGTCAAAGATGGAGGTACTTTAAAGATGGAGATGGAGATATTCCAGTTATGACAAGAGGATTAATGTCAAGCATCTATACTCAAATTATAACAGTGGAATCTACCATTCCATTAATTCAATTGGGCTGGGATTGGTGAGGGCATGCTTTAGCTTGTATTAATTTCTCTTCTTCATGTGCCTGCGTAGGACTGATTATAATTCAGAGAACACAGAATTCATTTACACAGTACACGGATTCCAGAGGAATGTTGCGTATGTCTCCAGCCATCCTGACACGTTTTGAAGTTGTCCCAAACTAGCTCTTTGCAGCTCTTTGTTCTTTCCAGTTGTCAAATGTTTGACTTCTCTTCCCTCACACTTATTCTTGCTGTCTCCCTCTCTGGTGCAGGGCATCTCCTTTGAAGAGCTGGAGAACTTTTTCACCTTTCTGAAGAACGTGAACGACGTGGACACGGCTCTGAGCTTCTACCACATGGCAGGCGCCTCCATAGACAAAGGTACCTAGCCCTAGCTAACTCACCCCAACAACCCAGCCAGGGTGGCCGTCATTGGCTACCCGGCCCTGGTCATCTGCCACCCAACTGCGGCCATCTTCGCCCTGCCCTGCTTGTATTTTTTTTCTCTCCCCGTCTGCCGTCCCCAGTCTCCTTCATCCTGTAGGCTGCTGGCCTGACAGGCGCTCACACCAAAGTGTTCCTGGCTCTACTCCCAGCATCACTTTGCTCCGCTGTTTCTGTCTCATAAGGCAACCAGTGCATTGAACGCATTCTAAACCCCCCCCCCCCCCCAAGTCCCCCATCTAATGCTCTTTTACCATTATCATCCAAACCGCCCCATACTCAAACTGTCCAAAGAGGGCCCTTTTATTTCCATGTAAGAGTAGGTCTTACTCACTGTACTGCGAGCCGGGTCCTCTTCGCCTGGCACTTTGAAACACTGGCTTGCTGGCTGATATAAATGCACTGAATCAGAGGTGGTCTAGCAGTGGGAACCAGGAGGTAGCCTGACAGTCGGAGCTCTGGTGGCTTGTGGAGGTTGACCTTACGTAACCACCTGCAAACCTTAAAGACACAGTCAGTGGTCTGAATAAACCCACACACCACCTCAATATAAGAGGCTCATGTTTTGGGTCTCCTCTTTCCCTTGCTCTCTTTACCATTCATAGCCCTCTCCTTTTCTCTCTCATCCTGTCATTTTTTCCTATCTCGCTTTCCCTCTTATGCTCAGTTCTTGACTGTAAGAGAATTGCATTGCCACGCAGAACTGATAGAATAGGAATTGATTTGCCTCAAAGCTGCAGTCATACACAACCCCTCTCTCTCTGCTAATCTGACTTGGTCTACCGTATGGAACTCACACTGGAGAGCAGAGCAGATCGTTGCTTTTTATGGAGACTAAAGACCTTGTCATGGTTTGCACTATTCTTTCTTTACGCTGGTTTTATCTGTGATGACCCAAAGAGTCTGGCGGGTGGCCTGCTTTTGTGACTACTGAGCCCTCGTCTCACCCTGCTGACCTCTAGGTCTCTCTCTCTCTCTCTATCACTCTCTCTCTCTCGATGTCTGATGCAGCTCCGTCATCAGGAAGAAACTGTCTGCTATTGATTGAACCCAGGCATGACAAACACAATATCCCTCCGTAATCCAGTTCACCAACACTTTAGCTCATAAAGCCTCACTGACTTCCTTATGAAGCTGCTTTGTGACTGCAGGAAGATGCAGCTCCCTCATGCTTTTATTCTGCTCTCTCTCTACCTCCCACTTCTCTCTCTAGCCACTATGAAGCAAGTGGCCCGTACAGTAGCCAAGGTGGAGCTCTCGGACCACGTGTGCGACGTGGTGTTCGCCTTGTTCGACTGCGACGGTGAGTGCGCTGCCCCCTCCGAAATATAAATGACGCACTGGGCCTCTGTGCTAACCCTCGGTAGCTTCTCTCTGCCCCACAGGCAATGGCGAGCTGAGCAACAAGGAGTTCATCGCGATTATGAAGCAGCGACTGATGCGGGGCCTGGAGAAACCCAAGGATATGGGCTTCACGCGCCTGGTACGGGCCATGTGGAAGTGCGCCCAGGACACGGCCTGGGACTTCGCCATGCCCAAACAGCAGTAGCACCCAGTGAGAGATGACGCAAGCCCCGCCTCCCCCCCCGCCTGGAGTTAATCATTAAGGGATGAACTCTTGAAGCTCCCATAAGCCTGATCAGTGACGCATGTGTGCTCTAGTGGCAAGTCCTGCCCTGCGAGGAAACTGCTGAAGCATGTTACTCTGCGCAAGTCTGTTTTTAAACACTACACCTCAACCACACATACCATACTTCTCATTAAATTACCTTATTGTTGGATTTTGGTATAGATGAAGTCGTTTAAGAACTGACCAAATTGTGGGAAATTTGGCATGCATCACCAAGATCAATATTGATATACAGTCAACAGTAGTACATGCACTGGAGTTTAACATTTAAACAGCAATGTCATTCCTTCGCAAAGGCCCATCAGAGCTCACGATTCTCTCCTCTTGCATATCGGACATGATTTAGTACTTCTGTGACAAGATGAAAGAAGGCTCTCTGTACTACAGCACAAAACTGAGAACGGGACTCTGCAAAGAACAGGCCAAAGCCTACTATTAATGTGCTTCAGCACCCCATCCTACCCCCCTCCCCCCCCCCCCCCCCCCCCTCAAGTAATCCTGCAAGTCTTCTGTATTGTATACATTTGAATGTTTTATCAGATGAGTATGTAAGAGTGAACAAGTGGGTTACAATTAAAACAGATTTTTGCAAGACTTGGATGGGGTGTCTGAATGGGTATGAATGCATTTGAGAAGCAGTCAGGGCTTGATTTGAAAAGGGCAATATACTCATGTATGAGCTTGTGCACACACACACGCACAACAGCAGCTATGAGGCCAACAGCAAGGTGTACAGTGAGTTGTAAACTACTCTAGTAGGATAGAACTGAATGTAACAATGTATACTGACCATTAGTTTAACATTCCTAATGTTAAAGGAGCTTTAGAGCACGAAACAAGTTTTTTGACGAAATTGTTGAACCCTATACTTTCAATATATTTTTAGTGAGTTCATGAGTCAAAATATCTTTCTGGATACATTGTGTCCATTGCCACAGGACCCCTCTATCTTATAGTCCTGCGAGATACACATCAGAGAGCTGGAGGCTAACTGCTAACCAACAATAAGGTGGAGGTCAAAAAGAATGACACTGGACTCAGGATCAAACAGCTAATCAAAGCTAGACTGACAGAGGCATTTCTAATTTTTATTATAAACAATTTGATAAATGAAAGACAAAAGTAGAACAGTTGTGACTTAAATAACAATCCAAAACTAAAAACAGCAAAGTTGTAAATGGTTAGTATTACAGGAGGGTTCAGGGCTGTCTGTTCCACACTGGTGGGCAGTCACTGGTACCTGCCTTATTTACATGGTGGACTACACCCAAGTCTTTAGACTCAAGCTCTATAGCCAGGCTGATTACAGTGATTTTTCACCTGCCCATAACTCGCACAGTATGAAGCTCATACAATTCAATCTGAATGTCCATAACAGATATTACATATATAAAAGAAGTATTTTATCCATTTTGTGTCCAAAGTAAACAGTTGAGTAAAAGGGAGTTTAACCGTGTGACAAACACCAATCAGACAATAATGGAGAATTAATTAATTAAGTCAATTCAGTCAAACATGTCTCTAACATGTTTACAACAACATGACCAAAGCATCTCTGATCTATATGCACCAATTAAATCACCATTAAAAAGAAAAAAAAAAAGACTTCTGCGCAGAGAAGCTGAAGCAAATCAGTGAAAGTACACCACCTAGTGGCTGATGAATAGAACTGCAGCTGAGGTGAACTAATTTGAGGTGGCGGGAAGGACACACAGCCTGCTTGTCTGCTCTGGCCTAGTCCAGACTGTCCATTACTGGCTTAAATGCAGCACTACCCTATAGCCCGTCAGGAGGGCCAAGCAGTACCAACTGTTGCGTGGGAGGGGCATGGGCTAGAGGCACAGGGCTCAGCTGGTCACGAGGAAATGCAATGCTTCTGGCTCCTGATCTCATTCGCTGTCAAACTTGATGGAGTTCACTGTGGTGGAGATGGCTCCTCCCCTGTAGCTGCCGCGCTTCTTCTTGGTCTTCTCATGCCGGAAGGACTTGCCTTTAGTGTGTTTCAGGATGTCATTGGCCTTCTCACCCCAATCTCCCCTGGCACCCATCTGAAGACAAGAGGACAGGGTCAACCGCGGAACGCAAAGCACCCGGACTTGTTGACTGGCGAGACTTTGTGCACGTAAACAAAGTTGAAATGTACTGTGTGACTGAGAATGATTACAGTAATCTACCTTAGCAGTGAAGGAGTTGTCAGCCAGGCGGGGGTCCACCTCAATCTCCTCGTCTTTTATTCTACGAAAAGGATTATTGCTTGTCTTTAGAGGACACAGGAGAGGGACAGACAAAGAAAGAAAAACGTGCTTAATAAGGGTGCTTTGCCACCAGTTAGTACACTCAGGCCACCCAGCCATACCCCCTGGTGGAAAATCACGTACTGAAAGCGCAACCTAGACACACAAGTGAATTATCTTGCAAAGCAGCAGGAAGCAAAGTGCCGTTGTGTGTACACAGTGACCCCGTGCGCACATGCAAGACGGAGTCTGAAAACCCAGATGTGCTCCCCCCCCCCCTTACCAACCACCCCAGAACCTCCAGGTTTTACCTTATTTTTGGCCTTGGGGAAAGAGTGTGGCGTGGAGCTGACCGCTTTTTTGTTCTGGGGTGTTTTCTGCACACCTCCTTTCTTGTTTGTTCCTGTGGTTATAAAGAAGCAAACAAAACCACAAGACTGCTCAGCCCAGATATGACCATCAACAATACATAGCAGCCTCCCAAACACAGGTAATCTACATGAAACCAGAGTGCAGAAGGCCTAGACCAGACTGAAGAGTCAAGTCAAATTTATATACCGCGTTTTACAACAGTTGTCACAGAGCAGCTTTACAAATGTCCGATTCCAAGCCCCAAGTGAGCAAGCCAAAACTCCCTAGAGCATGACGAAGAAACCTTGAGAGGAACCAAGACTCAAAGGGGGGGCCCCATCCTCCTCTGACACCACAAGTGACAACCAGAACCAGGTCGCCACCACCAGGCCCTTCGGTGTGCTAGAACAGTGTGTACTGTACGGAGACTCATCAAGTGCATTCTTTTAGTACTGCTTTCCTCCTAACAGCATGGACATCTAAAGCATGACATTTAACACTACCGGAGCTACAGCTCCTAATTGGACAACTTAAACTAAAAGCAATAAAAAAAGGCACTTTAAAAGGGCACAAAAGGCCAAAATCCCCCCCCTTTTCTCGACAAGAGCTTCTATAAACACAAATGACCTTTTTAATCATACAACACTTTGGGTGGCCCAAGCGTTATGCAGAACGGCTGATTTGTTATTCAAGGCAGCATGAAATAACCCGTCAGAATCCATTTCTCTACAACGCTATGCTGTAAGTGCCTCTCAGTACTTCAGAGGAACCATTTACCGTCGGCTGGAGTCTTGGGAGTTTCTGTGTCCTCTTCTTCCTCAGATGAAGAGCTCTCCGATGAGCTGCTCTTTGCCTTGGCTTTGGAGGCCGGCGTGCTCTTTGCTGCATGTGTGGTCTTCACCGGTGCCTTCGTCGTCTCCTCCTCTTCGTCAGAGCTGTCTTCGCTGGAGGAGGACTCTGCTGGCTTTTTGGTGGGGGTCTTTTTGGTGGGATTCTTTGAAGCGGGTGGTGTGGCTACCGCCTTTCTTCCATTGGTCACAGCCTGCTTGGTAGGTGGCGCTGCCTTTGGAGGTTCGGCCTCCGAGTCAGAGCTGTCTTCGCTGGAGGAGGACTCTGCTGGCTTTTTGGTGGGGGTCTTTTTGGTGGGATTCTTTGAAGCGGGTGGTGTGGCTACCGCCTTTCTTCCATTGGTCACAGCCTGCTTGGTAGGTGGCGCTGCCTTTGGAGGTTCGGCCTCCGAGTCAGAGCTGTCTGAGGAGTCATCGCTGCTGCTCTCGGCCTTCTTGGCGCTGGCTGGGGCAGCGGCGGGCTTAGAGACGACCTTACCCTTCACCATCGCCGCCTCCTCCTCACTGGAGCTTTCGTCCTCGCTGCTGCTGGACTGGGCTGCGGGTTTGACTGCTGCAGATTTGGCTACGGCAGTGGAGCCTGCCACTGCGGGTTTGGCCTTTACGGCTGCTGGGGCCTCATCGTCGGAGTCTGAGCTGTCACTGTCCGAGTCAGAGCTTTCGGCTGGCTTTGCGGCCGGTTTGGATGGCGGTTTGGAGGCCGCAGGGGCAGTGGTTTTCTTGGGAGCCTCCTCGTCGTCAGAGGAACTGTCGGAGTCTGAGCTGCTCTCTGCAGTCTTGGGCGCAGTCTTGGGCGCAGTCTTGGGCGCAGTCTTGGGCGCAGTCTTGGGCACTTCCACTAAAATTCCAAAGTGTTGATAACTGGGTTTAGGTACATTTGTTAAACTTTTTTCTTTATATGTCTGGCAACCTAAAACCATCGTTCCATTTCCATTTGAAATCTTCTATACAGAAAACGTGTGCATATATTTAAAATTCCATATTGCATATATTAAAAATTATGCCATTTCTGTGATGACTGTTAGACCAAACCAAGTGTTTTACTAATGTGATTTTTGATTCATTAAGGAAATCATTGACCTTATGGTCCTTGAGGTTCATCACTCTCACCTGAGCTGGAAGACTTTGCTTTCTTCACAGGGGCCGCCTTGGTGGGGGGAGTCTTCGCAGCTGGTTTGGCCTTCTCACTCTCATCAGACTCCTCTGAGCTGGAGGACGATGACTCTTCTGCAGGCTTAGGGGCAGCCTTGGTGGAGGCAGCCTTAGCTGCAGTAGTTTTAGCTGGGGTGCCCTTGACAGAGGCAGCCTTCACGGCTGGAACCTTCACAGCCGGGGCCTTTGCAGCCGTCTTTGATGCTACATCATCTGAGTCCTCCGAGCTGGAGGATGAGGAAGACTCCTGGGCTGCGGCCTTGGCTTTGGCGGCTGGGGCAGGTTTGGCGGGCGTGGCCTTGGCGGCTGGGGCAGGTTTGGCGGGCGTGGCCTTGGCGGCTGGGGCTTTCGCTGGCCTCACCTTGGAGGCCGGCTTCTTTGCCTCCTCTTCATCCTCCTCTGAGCTGGATGACGAGTCTTCTTCCTGGTTCGCAGATGCTTTCGCTGGTGGGGTTTTAATGGTACATACTTTAGGGTGCATAAATAAGCCGCATATCCAAAAGTTAAGAACGGCACGTGGGATCTCAGAACGCCAATCCAGACTCTTACCGGGGGCTTTCTTCACCTTCGCCGCCTTCTCCTCCTCCTCACTGCTGTCTTCGTCGTCTCTAGCTGCTGGGGTGCGTGCTGTCTGGGCCACGGGCGGTGGCACGGCGCTGTATGGGCCTGAAAGGAAAGCGAAGCTGCTCATTTGCTGCTCTGCGGGGAACTCCAGGTGTACACGCTCACTCTGTTCCCACGTCTCGCAGCCTTGCAGAGGGCGGTACCTGTTCTGACTTTTTTGCTGGGAGGAGCCGCCACCTCCTCGTCTGAGGAGTCGCTGCTGCTGTCGCTGGTAACCGCTGTGGCGGGAGCTTTAGTGGCTGGGGGCTTCATCTGAGCAGGGGCCTTCGTTGCTGGCTGTAACAAAAAAAACAACAACACGAAACGAAACAAAAACATACTAAATGAAAGTCCTCTCACCTACTGCATCTTTTTATATGGCTTAAACAAACAAACAATCCCCTTTCTGGACAGCTAAGCGAACAGCTTTACTGAGTTCCACCAGCTTTAGTGTTCCTTAATCACAACCCCATGCTAATGGGATTCTCCTTTCTAACAATCCAACAGCATTATGTGCTACTTTTATAGTGAAACAGCACCTTAGCTGGGGCGTCGTCCTCTGACTCCTCACTACTGCTGCTGCTGCTACTACTCTCCTGCTTCTTCTGAGCTGCAGTGGCAGCTGCGCCTTTAGGGGCCGCGGCTGCACGCTTGGCCCCTGTGAAACCGCACACATCAAATTCGCCCATGAACTAATGAGGGCAAAACATGTGCTACACATGCTGCTAGAACAAAAATGAACAGATATACAAATACACAACATTAGTGGCTGGGCAAACACTAAATGAACGTGGCTCAGGCCACGACCTAGGTGCCGGCACTGCATTTCACCATTGTGATTAATTCCATTTGCAATGTGATGTATTCTCACACCTAATGATGGCACAGCATGGGTTAGATGCAATACAGAGAGATCACAACACACAGGTTAAGATATGCACACCGAGCTACTATGACAGATGTGCTCCCGAACAGACAAGAAAGGCTCCCATTTGAACCAAAGACCTGGCGCAGAAGTACGCTGAAGAAAAGGCTTTGCGCTATATTTGACATACTCGCATGCATTAAAAGTACACCAGTAAATCTCGTCCATTTTGTGCGCTTCATTTTTGCATAAGTCTCACCAAAATCCTGCTTGTTTTTGTTTGTTTGTTTGTTTGTTTGTTTTAACCTGGGCCAGGAGGTTTGGGTGCCTCTTCCTCCGAGTCGGAATCCTCGCTGCTGGAGCTTGTGTCCTTCTTCCTGGCGGCTGCCGCAGGGGGCTGGGGCGCTGGTTTCACCGCTGTGGCCTTCTGACACACCAAAACAAAACCCATAAGCCACCAACTGCAAAGCTGCCCATCAGCACCTGGCATTGGGCACAGAGACAGATTCCTCACCTTTGCGGGGGTCTTTGTGGCTACCTCAGGGTCGCTGGAGTCCTCGCTGCTGCTAGACTCTTCAGCAGCTGCATGTTTTTTCACCAGTGCTGGAGGCCCACCAGGACACACACAATCACCAATGGTCACAATTACAACAAGAATTGCAAAGATTACTCTCAGACATGTCTCAGTCTCACAGGTTTGTGCACGGATTGTAAAATGGCTAGCCAACACAGCCAGTTTTTTTTGTTTTAATGCAATTCATGTATTAGCTCACAAGGCTTAGCGAGCTATTCATTCAAAATGAATACGTTATACAACTTCAAGACACTCAAGCCTGGCAATCAGCATATATACAGCTACTTTAAAGCACAGGCAGTCGCTTTGATCAGTATGTCAGCGGACTGATTAAGGGATCAAGGTCTAGGGGATCTTGGGGAATTACACGCACAATGCTAATGTACCAGGCTGACCGTGGCAGTTGCGAACGCGCGGAGGTAAGTGTGTTTACCCTGAGGTGTTTTCTTGGCAGGTGGCTTATCCTCCTCGTCGCTGCTTGAATCTTCAGAACTCGAGCTCTCTGCGTCCTTCTTCGCTTTCTTCGCAGACGGACCGTTGGTAACCGCTTTACGTTTTCTAGACTCCGGAGATCTAAACGAAAAATTACGTTTAGGTCGCAACAAACGAATAAAGTCAATCTCAAGGTTTCCTTCGTCATCAATATTAATCAGTTTATACTTACTTAATCCAAAAGTTGAAGATGTCAAGGAGCCCTTCTTCATTTTGATCCTGGGGTTTCTAATAGGATATACATTCCTTCATCATTTTTGATTTAAAACATTCCGTGTATCGTTATCGCAACAACCTGCACACAACAGCCTTCAAAACGTCGGGTTATTCTGGTGTCAGTGAGTTTAAAACATGTTGCAACAGATCGCTGACCCTAGCTAGCTAACGATAACCTAACCAGCTAGCTAGCATATCTAGTTATCTTAGCCAATTCACCTAAGCTCAAATATCAAGTTGGCTACGTAAGAAGTAGTAAACATTTCAATATCAAGGCATACAACGCAAAGATGTGTCAATAAAGAAGAGTTCCGAACACTGTTACTACGTTTGGCTGGCTAAGCTCCCTTAGCTACCCACTGCAGTTTTACACGCTCGCTCTCGACCAGCTACACACGTGCTACATACAAACCGCGCGCGCTGCTGTCGAAGCTACCGCACGGCATTTCGCAAGATAGCATTTTCTATATGATGGAACATGAGCACTTCAGGTGAACTTACGACTTTAGCTTGCTTTAGGAATTCTTTCGCAGCTTTGGTGAACTTGTTCTCCAGAAGAAACGTGTAAATATGTCGATACAGATCACTGGGGACCGAGCCGCTCTCCGCCATTTTCGCCGGACTCTTGCGCACGTGGAAAGCGATTGGGCTTTTCATTGTCACGTGAGGACATAAAATGGCGCACAATATATACGTCACAACCACGTCATATTCATAGTCATAATTTACTCGTTAAGTAAATAGATCAACGCAGCTTTGCTTTATTCCATCGCGTACATAGACTTTTTGAACGCCTCCAAAACTTTAAAACTGGACATTTCATATCTAATACAGCTCCGGAAAAAATAAGAGACCACTACAAAATTATCAGTTTCTCTAGTTTTACAATTGATGGGTATGTGTTTGACCAGGCTGAGTAGTTTTGTTTTATTCCAGAAACTACTGGCAACATTTCTTCCAAATTACCAGATATAAATATTGTATTTTAGAGCATGTTTTTTTTTTTAATGAAAAATGACTAATGGTCAAAATAACAAAACAGTTACAGAAATTTCAGATCACAAATAATGCAAATAAAACAAGCTCATATTCATTTATAAACAACACAGTACTAATATGTCAACTTAGGATGAGTCAAGAAATCAATATTTGGTGGAATATCCCCTGATTATGAATCATAGCTTTCATGTGTCTTGGCATGCTTTCCACCAGTCTTTCACATTGCTGTTGGCTAACTTTACGCCACTCCTGGCACAGAAATTCCAGGAGCTCGGCTTTGTTTGATGGCTTGTGACCATCCATCTTCCTCTTGTTCACATTCCAGAGATTTTCAGTGAGGTTTAGGTCTGGAGATTGGGCTGGCCATGATAGGGTCTTGATCTGGTGGCCCCTCATCCACACTTTGATTGACCTGGTTGTGTGACATGGCGCATTGTCCTGTTGAAAAAAAACAATCATCAGAGTTGGGGAACACTGTCAGAGTAGAAGGAAGCAAGTTTTCTTCCAGCACAGTTTTGTAAGTGGCTTGATTCATGTGTCCTTCACAAAGACAAATCTGCCTGATTCCAGCCTTGCTGAAACACCCCCAGATCATCACCGATCCTGCACCAAATATCACAGTGGGTGCAAGACACTCTGGTTTGTAGGTCTCTCCAGGTTTCCGTCTAACCATTACATGACCAGGTGTTGGACAAAGCTGAAAATTGCACTCATCAGAGAAGATGACCTTACTCCAGTCCTCTATGGTCCAATCCTTATGGTCTTTCGCAAACTTCAGTCTGGCTCGTGTTTGCTTCTCATTGATGAAGGGCTTTTTTCTAGCTTTGCACAACTTCAGCCGTGCCTCCAGAAGCCTGTTTCGAACTGTCCGCTCTGTGCAATTCAGCCCGGTTGCTGCATATCATTTTTTTTGTAGGTCACTTGACGTCATCTTACGGTTGTTAAGTGATATTCAAATGAGGTGGCAATCATCACGGTCGGTAGAGAGTCGTTTTCGACCTCTGCCAGTCTGTAGCTGTTGTTGCCCTATGTGTTTGCTGCTTGACCTTGTTATGAACCATAGTTTTTGAAATTTTCAAGATAGAAACAACCTGATGCTCATTGTATCCCTCTGCCAGTAAAGCTACAATTGCACCCTTCTTTTCAGCTCTTTTGGCATGGTCTGTAGCTGTATTCTGAAAACACTTACTTTTTGGGTAGTCCTAGCACTGCTTTTCCCTTCCAGATGGGAAGTGGTTTTTATACTGTTGCTCATTAGAATATGATTTTGTTAGGATGATCACCTATTCAGCATCTTATTAAGTAGAATGGGGTGTGTCTATGAAGGAATTCAACAAACGATGGAATGGAATGGCTGCTGTACATATGGAGATGCTAATTTAAGAAATTGGAACGGTCTCTTTTTTTTTCCCCGGAGCTGTATACGCACTCCAACACAGTAGATGGCGTAGTACTTCCTATTTGACACATACAACGTGCCCAGCGACATACTTCGATCTACAGATTACACACGCGAAAAAACTTTAAGGAAAATTGTTTGACGATCTGTATAGATCTCCGCGTATCTCCTCGTATCCTCGTTTAAACTCTTTTTCAATACTGGTGAACGGTAATGGCGGCGTCTTATGAAGTATAGTTAAGTCACATTAAAAAAACCCCACACAACTCGGTGGAGGGAGGGTTTGTTGAATATTTACTCCTGGATGAAGACATTTGTTCTCGGCTGTATCTTTATCAGTAAAGATGCCTCGCTACGAGCTTTCTCTCATTTTGAAAGCAATGCAAAGGCCAGAAACTGCAGCCGTGCTTCGGCGCACAGTGGAGACCTTGTTGGAACGCGGCGCCGTGGTTAGAGAGTTGGAACACCTCGGCGAAAGAAGGCTGCCCTACAAGATTTCCAAGCACAGTCAGCGCCATATTCGCGGAGGATACTTTTTAATCGACTTTCATGCTTCGCCGATTATTTTAAAAGACTTACAGAATCACCTTGAGCGAGATGTGGACGTCATCCGGCAGACCGTGTTAAAGGCAGACACTGGGTTTACTAAGGCGCAATATTGCGGCCTATCGACTTCCCAAACAAACAAGATATCTTCTGCATAAATGTAAGGATTATCACTAACCCTAAAAAAAAGTCCAGTTTATTTTCTAGTCGCATTGCTTCGCAAGGATTAGATGACACATCTGTCGACAGGAAAGCAAATTGAAGCGAAATAAGGTCTTTACATTTACAGCTAGCGCTTGATTAAAAACAATACAGAGGGGGTGTTTTAATCCAGTCTTGTTAGTGTTACATTTTTCAGGCTGGAACTATGGGAGAATATGATACCACATGTATTCTTTTTGTTTTGGTTTTTTGTTTTGGTTTTTTTTGTATTTAACGATGAAGCAAATTCTATTTTTCACTATAAAGTAAATTTGAAGGTTATTAGTTTTTGTTGGGTTTCTTTTATCCATCATATTTCACATACAGCAAAACTTAATAGCCAGTTGCCAATGACTATCAAATCATTATGCATTTGGTCTTGGGACATACTTTTATGATTTTAATATGTATGATCTCAGCATTTAATATTAACTTTGTCATATACCAGAAATCTGGTGACATCTGGTGTTTTGGTGAATTAATACCTCTGGGGATAATTAATGCCCAGCCATACCCAAAGGGCAGGCTTTTGAGGGCAACAGGGCTAAATGTAGAAAGTTATAGAATTAACTGTTCCAGGTTTTAAAGAACTGATATATTCACTTAATATAGTAGTTTGCGAAGACTTACTTTTGGTTATAGGTTTTGTTTTCAAAACTCTGCAAGTAATCCAATAAATAATAGTCGTGAACTGATCATTTAATTACTTGAATCATATGGCTTGAACAATATGCCTCTCTGTGGAAAATACCGGATATGCATGTCTGCTCACCTCTTTTGATTTGAAAGTTTGGAAGGTATCTAGTAAAAGGAAGAAAAGTTAATTTAATTTTGTTCTTTATCTCTTACCCACAGGTCTGTAAAGATGAAGATTAGACTACTCTGACTGGATGATTCTGCATTTCAGTATGAGTTTATTACTGGAAATGAATAAAGTACTAAATCTTTCAAATCTTTCTAAATCTTTTTTGTTTGGGTTCTCCCAAAAGTTCAACATATATTTTATCCTAATGAAATTACATTTATTAACCACACAGTAATGTACTATATTCAGCACTGGCAGAGGAACATTTTCGGAACAAGGCCATTAAGTAATCGAAGAAGGAAAGAAAAACAACCCCCAGTAAGCAATTCCACAACCTATCAACAATTTGGATATAAGAATTAGGGCCCGTTTGCTAAAGGCATCATGGTATTAAGACAATCTTAAATGAGGGAGTGATGCTCATTGAGCAATCTTTTTTTTTTTATTATTTTTTTTTTTATACTGCCCTTTTAGGAAAAGCTGATCTTTTAAGATTAAGTTTAGTACTGAATTTGTATGTGGTGCTATCAACAGGCTGTAGATGTGATTACATCAAATGTGTTCAGTGGTTTTAAAGTTACACTTTGATAAGGGGTAAGTGTTGAGCATTCTTTGAATATCTAAAAATACAGGTTTACTAAGAAATGGTTTACTCACAAATCAGAAATTTGAAAAAAAAAAAAAAAAAATTAGCTATTAACTAATGTCGACTGGGTTTTGCATTTAAGGCTTCCATTTTACATTAGCGGCGCTCGACGCTCAGCTACCTATCAAAAACCACTGATCACGTGACTGAGTCACCTGACAGTGGCAACAATTTAACTGACGTCGAGCGACCCGCAGTGCAGTAGCTACACCGAACAACGCCTAGCGATAAGGGCAGCAACAGGGTTTGTAATAACTCGCCGCCGAAGTCAGGATGTTTCTTGCGCTTCTTTTTGTTTCCACGGGTAAGGAATTTACACACACGGCTCTTTAGTTTTGCTAGGTTACGTAGCTAGCTAATTTGAAATAAGTTAGTTCTGTAATTAGGTAGTATGGTGGAAGGGGTGTTTTGATAAACAACTCGGTAGCTAGCATTCCAAATGCACCAGCTACATGGCTAGCTAGCTATTTGTCTATTAAAGACACTAGCTAATATTTTAAAACCTATTAGTTGAAGGGCGATTCGCCGCGCTGAGGTAGCCTTTGGAATGTTTGGGTTTAAAGCACCGTACTGTCATTGACTGTATCTGAAGCAAGGAGGTGGTTTTATTTGTGTTGATTGGCGTGGGATTTCCTCGCTTCATATAGCTATGTATGCTAGCATAGTTATGATGACATTACTAGCGTTATCTATCTAAGATAGCTAGGTTAACTATCTACACTTGCTACTTGGCAGTAGCTAACGAGGTTTTACCTTGTAAAATCTAGTATGGATTGGGGTCTTTTAGGAAGGCCGCTTTTATATGCTGTAGCACGTTAGCGCTAGCAGTTAGCTAGTTAGTTAACCAGCTAACTACCTTGTTTTTCATGTTTACTGTCTACCAAGAAATTGAACACACCCTAATCTAGCGGCCAGTAAGTTGTGACTTCTCATTAAAAGTACTGCTGAGCAGTTACTGTCGTGTCTCTAAGTCTGTGGGTTAAAGTTTTAATACATTGGTAGTTATCTACTTCCTCCACAGATGACTCATCAAAGTCTTTACTCCAAGGTGTTATGAGCCATTTCGTTGAGCAAATCAGGCTTATTGACTTAAAGCTAACGTTAGTAAGTTATCATGCCAGCGTTTGTTTCCTTAGTTGGTTATCCTCTTGTTTGTCTGGTCGATATAAGATCTGTGTAATGTCGCTAAAGTAGCAAGTGAAACTGAATTTTGTAACCCCAGAAGCATCAACGCCACATTTGCGTCCACACAATCTATTTGAATATTATTTGCTAATTCTACTATGCAGTTTTCTAGAAGTATTCCTCTTTTGTCTTCTGTCTTGTGACTTACACCCACAGTTTTCACTTCATCTTTTTGGTCATGAGATTTGTTTTCCTGATTGTGAAAAGCTCTCAACTTGTATGGCAGATTTTCTCTTGGTTCGAAATACAATCTTTGAAAAGCTAGCCAGCTGCAAAGATGCATTTTGTTCCTTCAAGACAAGCTCAGCAGGCTTTGTTTGGTCTTGCTTCGATGCACTTTGTATTATTTTGTTGAGCATCTAAGGCAGCCTGGTTGCTAAATGCTGGCCTAGAGCTCTTTAGGCTGTAAAGTTGTGTGGTAACATACATGTTATTTTTCAGCTGTCTTGCATAAGACTTCAAATGCTTACTTTTTCACCAAGACACTTTGCTGACAGCCTCCATTTGAATGTTTTGGTTACATTTTGGTTAGACTGTCACATCCAACCTTTGACAACCTGTATTGTAATTTTCAGTGCAGTACTGTATCTGTCAACTTTGATTACTGCAAACTGCTTCCAGGCATCACTTTTTAGCACTTGTCTTTTAAAGTTGTTTTTTTTTTAGGTAACATGTGATGTGGGTTGCTGAAATTGACATTCCTTACAGCCATGACTGCTCTTTAAGCATGACCTTATCATACAAAGAAGAGAACTCTGTATAAGGGTTCAACTATACGGAAGTCCACATTCACACCATTACACATTCACACCATTAGCGTTCCTGGGCAGTTCTATTTTATAAACCAAATAAGTGGTATGCCATATTCTGTCAATAACTAACAATCATACTGTGTGCTGTGACCCACTTTTCTGTGCCTAGTTTCAATAGACTGAATATTCAAAGTTGCCTACTTTAAATGCCTTAAACTTTTTTTTTTTTTTTTTTTAATAAAATGGAGTAAACCACACTTAGAAATGTCTTACTGGCTGAGCAATGCTGATGCAAAGCTGTCATCTACAGAGGAGCTAGGTCTTTTTCTTATCCCAGAAAGCTTTCATTTAAGCTGTGCCACAACCTAATTAATGCTTAAATTGGTCATTAACATCAAGGGGTTCTGTACTAGTATGAACATTTTAGTCAGGTTTTAAAAAGCTCTCTGTTCAGAAGACACAGGGTACAGGCCTGTCCTAGAATATTGTATCTGCTTGTCCTTTATTGTTGTCTTCATGCATGACCTCGTTTGACTGACTAAAGAGCACGTGTCTGGATAATTGTTCTAAGGAGCTGCTATAAGAGTTTTAGTTTTGTCCTCATGCGGGCTTTTGGCTCATGTGATGCTGACAGAACTGCTAGTATCACAGTGCTGATCAGAGTTTAAAGGCAGCCTCATGCATGCAGTGAACTTTATCACTTGGGTCAATGAGCGTCTGCGCTTTCCTCGACCCCTCCCTTGTTTTGAAGTGTACATATTGTCAATTTGCAGAGAATGCTGAGGTAACTAATCTTGATTTGACTGAGGAGCTTATCTTCTCAAAATTGCCTTTCCACCCGTTTGTGAAGTGCTTGCCTTAAGAGCAGATAAAGGTGAGTAGGCTACTTGATCCTGGCCTCTAGCACCATAAGCCTCGTTCCAAAGCCGAAAACAAAGGAGTTTGTTTGCAGCTGATATTCTAGTCTTGACAGATCGTCTGCAATTTTTTATTTATTTATTTTTTATTCCCCCCCCCCCCCCCCATCCGATTGTTGATGGCCTGCACCTAACTGGATTGCAATTTTACCTGTTTTTAGTTCGACACTGATAGCTGTTGTCTTTTTAAGGAACCTCTGGGGATTTGTTCTTCATCCCCTGTTTCAGATCTCCAGTTTTGCCTGTCTGTAATGGTCCTATAAGAAGGCAATGAAAGGACTTCTATGGCTGTGACTAAGATGACTGTTCAGAATGGGGAACTATGCTTAGACAACCAATCCCATTTCTTTGGGCAGCCTGGAACTTTCTTTTCTGTGTAACAAACTTCCTTTTGCCTGCTTGGATTCCCTGTGTGTGTGTTGAGTTTCCTGGCTGCTCACTCTTTGCCAGTGGCATTTAAAGATTGGAGCCTCAGATGAAGTCTGGCACAGGATGGTTAGCTGGTGTAAATGGACCCCCCCCTGTTTTCTCTTTCAGCTGTGGCAACCCCACTGCTGGGCACAGAGCAATGTGCCCGTGGCCCCCCCTACTGGTGCCAAAATGTCAAGACAGCCTCCCTTTGTGGAGCAGTGCCCCACTGCCAACAGAATGTGTGGAGCCAGCCTCAGATGGTTAGTTAATTATGCACTTTGGCACCACAGTTGTGAACACCACCTGTGTGGGTTTGTTTTTGGTTTTTTTTTCCCCTCCTAATTGTGACTTAATTTCCACAGAAATCTGTGCCATGTGATTTATGCAGAGAGGTGGTGATTGTGGTGGACCAGCTACTCAAGGAAAACTCCACAGAAGTAAGTATTGTGGGAGCTTGTTGCATGCTGATTTATAAGCTTTTGCTTTTCTGTGCTCATGAATGTGTATGTTTAGTCTGAGCTTCTGGGCTACATGGAGAAAACCTGCCAGCTGATTCCAGATGAGGACCTGGCTACAGAGTGCAAGGAGATGGTGGACAATTACTACCCCATCCTCATGGGCATCATTAAAGGAGAGCTGGTAAGATGAGCTGAATGGAGCTGTACATGCACTGCCAAGTCAGGCTCAAACATTTGAACTGGTCTGTTGACGCCAGATGCAACATCGTCTTGGTGATTGTCATAATGACGTTGTTTTGTATTGAGTACGCTCCCTGTGGCTTTTTCCACAAGAGCTGATTTTGTTGTAGTAGAATTAAGGGTGCTCTGTGAATAGATTGCTTTGATGGTGCTTGTGGGAGGAGGAACAGACTGCTCTTTGTTTGACCTACTCCCTTAAAGAGCTTACATGTAACTGGTCGTTTCCCTGTACTGTGGATCACAATCAAAGAAACGATTGTTTAAGCTGATCGAACGGCGTGTTCTGTGCACGCGATCAGGATCGTGCTCCAAGATGCTGCTGTGCTCACCTCTCTTCAGGAGGACCCAAGCGTGGTGTGTGGTGCCCTCGGCCTGTGCGTGACTCAGCAGGAGGGCCTCGCCAAAGCTCAGCTCGTGTCTAATGAGATTCCCCAGGTAGACCTGTCCCAGCGCATCAGCCCCATGTTGCTCAACATCCCTCAGCTCCTCTTTCCTGAGGAGGCAGCCAATAAAGAGGAGACAGATGCCCTTGAAGAGGTAAAGACCCCGCTCCTCTCTCACTGAGGTCCTTACTGTGTTGTCTGTTGGATTAACGAACCTGGTGGCGTGTGCTCACCCACAGGCAACTGGAGACGTGTGTGCATCCTGCGTGCAGTTTATCACTGACTTTCAGAACGAAGCCAAAGGCAACGCCACCTTTGTCAATTCTTTGATCACGGAGCTGGAGAGCCAGTGTGAACTGTTGGGGCCTGGCTTGTGCGACATGGTAAGAGTCTTCACCTTCAGTGGGGTGTACCTTGAAGCAAGTATAGTTTTGAAGGTGGGGGGGAAGTAACTTGGACCATCGTATAGCTTTACAGTTGCTTCAGAGTTGCAAAACAAAAATGGCACAAAGTATGTTATGGTATGCTGAGCTAATAGTGTAATTTGAACTGAACAAAGGAAATTATGTAAATAATATGGTTGGGTTTTGTTTATTGCTCATTTGACTTAAACCTGTCTTGCTTTTTAGGTATTCTGCATTTCCCAAAACAGTAGTACCCAGTGCCTATGTAATGGTGACTGTTAAACAAGTGAACTCCCTACTGTCCACCATTTTTGATTGGGCCTTATGAACAGTTGTGTGTGTGTGTGTGTGTGTGGGGGGGGGGGGGGGGGTGGGTTGTTGGGTGGGGGTTTAAGGAGGTGCCCACCCACTTGGGCTAGAGAGTTGACTTTGTTCAGTGATGGTATGGTTGCTTTGGTGAACTCTGTCCTCTCTTCCACAGTGCAAGCAGTACGTGAGCCAGTATGGTTCTCTTGTAATTCAGCAGCTCATGTCTATGGTGAGTACCACACAGCTCACTCTTCACCTCGTCACATTGAATCAGGGCATCCACATGTACCTTTTATATACCTGGTTTACTTTTGGCCCAGTTGGTTTCATTTTATGCAGTGGTCTGTGTTGTATATGCTTGGCCTTTTTACAGAGCCAGTCTGGCTTTGGTTTTCTCCCTCCAATAAGCCTGTGTGCAGTCTTACAGCCACTCTGCCTGCCTGCTGGTCTCATCCACATTCTCTAATCACTTGTGTTCTCTTTATTTTATTCCCTCCCCCCTCTTGATTGCCTTCCTTCTACCTGTTTCTGTCTTTCTCTTTCTTTTCCCCTTTGATCTGCAGGAGGAGGTAGGTCTCAGTATTAATCTGCTAGCCTCACCCGTAGTGTGTGGGGGGGGGTTTGTTTGTTTTTTTTGGGGGGGGGGGCATACTTGCCTGTGCTGTGGGTAACCATTGTTAACCTGTGCAGTTATAGAATAGTTACTCACAGTATTAAAACATTTATTTTAAGCATGTTCATTAACCTGCCAGTATACCCATTATTCATTCACACTTGCTACCTGCCACCTCCCAGAGTGCATTTTAATCTGCAGAATACCCTTCAACTTCAGCTTTTCCTTTTCTTTATAGTGGTGGTTAGCATGCTCGTGTTTTGTCTAAATGCTTTGTTCTGCATAGTCCTTTATCTACATATTTTTAGAGCAGGGTGCCCAACTCGAGTTCTGGAAGCCCACAACCTTGTTTAGCTTCATCTCTGCTCTAATTTGGATGAATGTATAAATATCTTGTAAAAGAGTTTGCTTTTTGTCCTGGGTATTGGGACTCCCCTCATAGTTTTAGTGTGATCATCATTACCTGGATGATGGCGTCTGAAATGACTCGCATGAGGTGTGAAACGATCATGGCGTACTAATGCCCAAGAACCGAAACCCACGTTGATGTGATCACGCTGCAACCTGACCCCAGGGCCACGTCAAAAGCGTCCTTATTTTTTGTTGCTTGGGGGAAGTTGTACAGACTTGTGTCCAGATTCTGGCATGAATCACCCATGTGAAACATGCTTTTCCTGTGGAGACTTTCCTGTTCCAGTGTGTCTTGGTTGTCTTGAGTGTTTTAATCACAACTGCAGAACTGCGGTTCTCGGACTGGAGTTGGGCTTTTTGTTTTGGATTGCCCGTGTCCCAACAGTCATTAGAAGTGACCCAAGGCCTTTGCCTGTCTGATGTGGTTTGGTGACTTGCATGCCTGGCTGCAGTAAAACCTGCTGTGTGCTGTGGATGGTGAGAGGCATGGCTGCTCTGTGGAGCTTTACAACATGTAGTGCATGACTTGAGTCTAGAGGTACTCGCATGGCTGTATCCAGACCAAACGGAGCATAGTTGTCCAAAGCCATCGCAGCTTACTTTCTTTATATGATTGATTGAATAGAGTACTTTAGAATTATGCTCACTCTCCCATTTATGATGGGCTCAAGTGGTTTCTGGGGGAAACTGGGCTTTGCACTCCAAATGCTGCGTGCATGATTCTCCACTGTACACTTATACTGGTTACTCTTGTGTCCAATGTACATTCGCTGGTTCCTCACTGTTGCCCTTGTTTACAACTTTCATCTATGCACTCTTGTTCCTCCTCCCTGTAGCAACCGAAAGACATCTGCACCCGCATTGGTGTCTGTTCCTCCAGCCCCATGCCCATGTACACGCTGGTGGCAGCCAAATCCATCCCCCTGGTGAAAACTGTCCCTGCGACTAAAGTGGTTGAGGCCACCTCTCTCAAGTCTGCAAAGGTAAAGCAGCCCACCCTGCATCTTCAGTTTGGCCTGAAACTGAAGATTTAATTGCTGTTTGGCTGTTTGATGCAGCATGCAACAGTATAGCATGTGCATATACATGTTTGAACATATACAGTGCATCTGAAAAGTATTCAGTGCTCCATTTTTTCAACATTGTGTTATAGCCTTATTCCAAAATGGATTAATACACTACCGCATAATGATGACACAGTGAAAAATGATGGAATTTGTTTCAAGTTTATATAAAAAAAAAAAAGCACACTGTACATAAGCATTCACAGCCTTTGCCATGACACTCAGAATTGTGCTCAGGTGCCTCTTGTTTCCACTGATCATCCTTCAGTTGTTTCGACAACTTGATTGGAGGCCACCGGTGGTAAATCCAATTGATTGGACATGATTTGGAAAGGCGCGTGCACACACCTGTCTGTATAAGGTCCCATAGTTGGCAGTATTTCAGAGCACAAACCAAGCCATGAAATCCAAGGAATTGTCTGTAGACCTCCGAGACAGGATTATATTGAGGCACAGCTTGGGGGAAGGGTATAGGGGAAAAATTTCTGCAGCATTGAAGATCCCAATGAGCACAGTGGGCTCTGTAAATAGAAGGTTGGAACTACCAGAACTCTTCCTAGAGCAGGCTGCCTAGCCCATCTGAGTGATCAGGGTAGAAGGGTCTTAGTCAGGGAGGTGACCAAGAACCCAAGGGTCACTCTGACAGAGCTTCAGTGTTGATCTGTGGAGAGAGGAGAACCTTCCAGAAGGACAACCATTTCTGCAGCACTCCACCAATCAGGCCTGTATCGTAGTGGCCAGACGGAAGCCACTCCTCAGTAAAAGGCACAAGATGGCCTGCTTGGAGTTTGCCAAAAGGCACCTGAAGGACTCTTCTCTGGTCTGATGAAACAAAGATTGAACTCTTTGGCCTGAATGCCAAGTGTCATGTCTGGAGGAAACCAGGCACCGCTCATCACCTGGCCAGTACCATCCCTACAGTGAAGCATGGCAGCATCATGCTGTGGGGTTGTTTTTCGGCAGCAGGAACTGGGAGACCAGTCAGGGTTGAGGGAAAGATGAATGCAGCAATGTACAGAGATCCTTGAAAACCCTCTCTGGACCGCAGACTGGGCCGAAGGTTCATCTTCCAACAGGACAACGACCCTAAGCACACAGCCAACAAGTGGCTTTGGCACAACTCTGTTCTTGAGCGGCCCAGACTTTAACCTGATTGAACATCTCTGGAGAGATCTGAGATGGCTGTGCCCTGACGCTCCCCATCCAACCTGATGGAGCTTGAGAGGTTCTGCAAAGAACGGGAGAAGCTGCCCAAAAATAGGTGTTCCAAACTTGTAGCGTCATGCTCGAAAAGACTTGAGGCTGTAATTGCTGCCAAAGGTGCTTCAAGTATTGAGCAAAGGCTGTGAATACTTCTGTACATGTGGGTTTTGTTTTTGGGGGGGGGGATTTGGATGAATTCCAAACAAATCTTTTCACTTTGTCATTGTGGATGGGGCGGTGTGTAATTTTTCCCTAAAAATTCATTTGATCTGTTTTGGAATAAGGCTTTAACATGATGTGCTGTAAATACTTTCCAGATGCACTGTACATACTACATATTCATGCCTTTCTATATTTTCCCCATCTATAACCAATTCAAAGTGTGTGTTTGTGTGTCAGAAGATGGTGCGTGCACGTGAACCCCCTCAGTGTGCCATCTGTGAGTTTGTGATGAGGGAGCTGGAGAATATGATCCAGGATCATACCACTGAGGTAGGCCATCAGCAGGCACAGTTTGCGGGGGAAGCCTTCCTGATCACATGCAGGTTATACTTGCAGAGCCGGTCTCAAAGTAATGCTGGTACTTGGCCACCCTACTTGCTTGCGTGCTGTTGTCTTTGAATTCCTTTTTCAGAAAGCTTCTGATGTAGAGGTCAGGTTCCATTTATATATCCATGTTTTCTGGTTTGGCGGTATCGTGCTGACCTTGTGCTGTGGTCTTTTAAGGAGGAAGTGGTGCAGGCTGTGGAGAAAGTGTGCAACATCCTGCCATCTACACTTACTGCCCAGTGCAAGGACCTGATTGAGACCTACGGCCAGGCGATCATCGAGCTGATCATGCAGGCTGCCGACCCCAAGTCTGTTTGCGTCGTGCTGGGGCTCTGCAATGGGGCAGGCCGCACCCTTATCCGTAAGTGCGTGTGTGCGCGCGCATTCTGCTTCCTTTCCTGCATTTGTCATACTGCATAACTTAAAACCTTTCAGAAATAAAAAGGTTCTTGATCTCGGATCTCCCCCCCCCCCCCCCCTTCCCCACCAGCTGTGATGGAGAAGGCAGAGTTCGAGGCTGGCGGCTTCTGTGACGTGTGCAAGATGGCTGTGCGCTATGTGGACAGGCTCCTGGAGAAGAATGCCACCCAGGCTGAAATTGAGGAGGCTGTGAAGAAAGTCTGTAACTTCCTGCCGGATGAGTACAAGACTCAGGTGGGTCAGGCCTGGAGTTATGCAAGTGTGCTTCTGACTGCTAGTGTGATCCTCTACAGAATGGTTTAGTGCCAGTCACATGCTGTGTGTGGTCCTAAAGCCATGACCTTTAAGTGTGACTATTGTTTAGCCATTCCAAACCTAGTTCAACCACCTGAAATCTGTTTAAATCCATCCTCAGGCTGAAGCTTTGCTCCTGCATTTATGGTTGACGCACCCCGTTTCAGAACATTCGTCAGCTAATGATTACGAATACAAACTAGGAGTCATCTTAGAAACATGAATGAATAGACATGATCTTCAGAGTAAAAATCACTTGTATTTAGTGAACAATTAGGAATAACACCTGCAGGTGACAATACAGCTGGACTTGGTCCCTAAAGGAATGCCTTAAATATTGATGTCAAATATCTTGCGATCCTCTTTGGAGTCGGAGTGCTAACTGCCAGTCCTGGATCCTCCTCTGCTTCACTGCCTGTCTGTGTTCCTGTGTGCAGTGTGACCAGCTGGTTGAGCAGTATGAGCCTATGCTGGTGGAGCTGTTGCTCCAGACCCTGGACCCTGACTTTGTCTGCATGGTAAGACTCTCCCTGTTCTGCACATGCTGCATTGGAAAGATGCAGGGTTTGTTGTGAAATGGTACAAGATGGTTATAAGGCTGTCACACTAGCTTGCCTCCAAAAAGCATTCGATATACTGGAGGGCGTGGGGGCATGCTCTGCCTGTTCTCGAGTGGAAAGGGTTGGAAGCCTTGTCTGAGTGTGTTCTGTGCGGACTGGCTCCACAGAAGCTGGGCGCGTGTCCCGAGGTAGTGCAGAAGCTTCTGGGCCTTGAGCAGTGCAGCTGGGGACCCTCTTTCTGGTGCAAGAACTTGGAAACGGCCTCCCTCTGCAACGTGAGTATCGGGCACACCCGTCTATTGTGCTCGCACCTGCTCAAAACTGATCAAAGACTTTCACATTAAAAAAACAAAACAAAACAGAAACCAAAAACAAACCACAAAACAAATTTAAATGGTGCCTGGTAGTTCCTGAGGTGGTAAATGATAACTGATTGTTTTTCAGGCGGTGGATCACTGCAAGCGCCATGTTTGGAGTTAGAGGTGCTGTGTGCCCAAACTGACCTGAGGAGCTAAAGGAGAATTTCTGTAGTGCTGCTTTCCCCTGTTTTAAAACAAAATGTCCTCCTGTGGGAGGGGTTCTTAAACTAAATAATGGATTAAAGTGCAACAATTTAATTTAGTTTTGGGGAAGAGGAGGGCTACTGCTTGGGAGTTTTATATTCAGGAGGTGGGGTCTGAAGAATGAGAGGGGTTTTACTGACAAGAGGAGTAGAAGTGGTTTATTCACCAAGTTTCAACTGCTGATTTGCTCTAAAGTCTGTGAATATGTTTGCTGTTTTCCGCCAAGACAGTTTCTTTTATTTGCACACAATGTTTGTAATGGGGGTGGGGGGTGGGGGTGAAGAATTGGTGACTTGAGTGAGGGGGTCAGGACATTTATTGGGCTTTTAATGTAAAACCCCTCCCTCTGCACTCTAACTGCAACTACTCCTTATGCCGGAACCAATTTAGGAGCTTTTGTTTGTCTGGTTTCAGTGACATTTCAATGTTGATTCTCAATATTTTGAAATGATTTTGCATTGAGGGCAGGAAAAATCTCAAATAGCTGTCCTGTTAACCCAGACCTGATTTTGTCTTGACCTCTGGTAGCCTGCCCTTACTGCCTCTTGATTGTCATAAGCTTCAGTCTGCTTGGCTCTGTTTATACTGAACTATTGTGGGTTTGTCTTGGTTTTTTTTTTTTTTTTTTTTTTTTCGGTTTTTTTTTTTTTAAATGAAATTAAAGAAACCCAAATCAATTTGTGTAGTAAAGAACTCATTTTAATTTGCTGTTATTGTCCAAGCTATCCCAGAAGCAGCAAGTTTAAAGGATGGGTGCTTATGACCTTGTAGACCAGTAGGGGGTGAACAATTTCAAAAGGGGGAGTTTTCCTTCATTTACAGGTAACATTTATGACCCACTCAATGGTCAATTAAACCCCATCATTCACTTATCCTATTCAAGGGTAGATTACTGTAAGCCTGAATTTTGTAGTTACTTTTTAAACTGTTTGGTAACGCGTTATGGTGAACACTTGCCCTTTACCCTCATGCAGGGCTAGTGCCAAAGGCAAAAGAGGTTAATCTTCTACATCTTGCTGATTTTGTAGAAGTGCAGTTTTTTAATGCAGCCTGACTCACACAGGACTCTTAACTACATATCCCACATTAAATTGTTGAACCAAGCACATTTTGGGAAGCCTTTTGAAGAGTGTAACTTATATTGGAGAAGCATGCTTCTACCTAGTATAGGGTTTGTGCTGACCTATATCCAATGGCCAAATCAAGGCAATGTTGACTTGGATGTCTGATCCAGGTCTAGTAGTATATCGAGCCAGACTGGTAGGGCTCATTGTCTCACACACACATGGTATGTTAACCCCCCAAATTTTTATTTTTATTTTATTTTTTATTTTTTTGTGGGAAGACAATTTTGGTATTTATTCAAGTGTCTTATGACTATCAATTGATAGTTGAGTTTGCTCAGTCTGGGTGGTTGTTCCACTTCTCCCTGCTCCCTCACCTCCAGCGGTTGATCCGGCAGAGCTGTACGTAGGCGAGCATCAGACACACACACATGATGCCTGTCAGAGCCACCAGGTTCTGCCAGAATCCCCAGGTGCTGTGATCAATCTCTTGTTGATCCAGATACATTTCACCTGTCATTCTTTAAAAAAAAAAAAGAGGGGGGGGGGGGTAGGAGGTAGGCAGCAATTTGGAGAAGTATTTAAAAACAGTAACTATACAATCTGGACTTTGACAGCTTCAGTTAACATGATCTGATTCACTTTTGTAATAGTGGGTGTTTTATACACTGTACATGGGCAGGCACTGAGACTGTCAGACTTACATTGTGTAGTTGCTGGTGAACACTTGCTCTCTTAGCTCTGATGGCCAACCCCTGTTGGAGAACAAGATTGTGAATTACTGCCAGAATCAAAGAAGCACACCACTGGGGGGGGGGGGGGGAGACTCACGTTAAATCCATAGCGGAATATACTGAACCACTTCAGCCAGGACATCCAGCTGAGCATGGAGTTCAGGTTCACCAAGAAGCTGCCAAACACCTGAGAATATCTGAGATAATATGGTTACAAGAAGGAAAAAGCACAGTGAGGTGATGGTGGAAACTACATCTCCCATACCCACGACTCTTTATTTATTTGTCTAGCATGGCTTCTAAAATCTAACATTCCTTTCAAATGTTACATTCTGCATTAAGAGTTCCCATGGGTTTGAGGAACAATGTGTGGTGCTCAGACTCACCATCATGAAAACAAATGGCAGAGCGATAAGAATGTTAGCCATGGCAAAAGAACCCACACTGGTACTGACCAGGAAAGCCAGGCTCACTGCTGCTAGACTGATCAGACTCAGTCAGACAGAACAGGAAGAAAGCTTCAACCTTAGGCTTTAAGGCTAGGGGAGAGAAGGCAAGCATTATATATTGTAATCACAGTGTATGTACCCTTATGTTAAGATTAGTGTCTCAGGTAAGGACAGGCCTGGGAATCACTGATCCTCTGAGTCATTGATGGGGTCATCCACTCACCCATCATGAAGTATGGAATTGCAGAGAAAAAGACAGGGAGTATGCGGTTTGGAATGAGGTCAGCAAATACTTTGGACAGAAAGTACACAGATGTGCGGTAGTAGCCACTGGAATTTTCATGGCTGGGGGGGAAATGGCAGGAAAGGAAATGACCCTTAAAGCAAGCTTATACTCAAATAACAAATACCCAACTACACACACACACTATAGGCTTACATGAAAAGTACTCTGTCACTAATGAAGAGCTCAACTGCAGAAAGGTTGCCAAAGACCATGTTGATGACCAGGAAGAAGAATGCGCCAGTTCTGAAGAGTCAACAAAACCTTGGTCACACTTAGAATAAACAAACTTTTACAAAGCACTGAATTCATGTCTCTTTTGGACAGTCACTTGCTTTTATTCGGAAGCACAGAATCATTGTCTTAACAATAGCTGCAAAAAACATTCTCAGTACCCTTTGACATGAGGTCACCTGTTCTGCAGAGCCTCAGGCAAGGTGTGAGGGATCTGGCAGTAGATCAGTCCCACCAGAATGCAGAAGAAAAATGTTAAGGAACAGCTGTGCATAGGAGGTCTGAGGGTTCTTCAGGATGTTCTTCACTGTGCGGCTGCTCACTAACCTGAGCTATAGAACAGAACCCCGTTTCATATATCACACGAAGACAAACCTTTAGAATAATTTCTAATAATTTTCTTTTGAGTTAAACAAGGCATGGCTATTGACCTGGTAACAGAAGGACGTAGCATAACAGGCCTGGTCACTGCCTGTCTTGGCCTGCAGGCTGAGACCTTGTGTCAGCTCCTGCAGATGTTCAGTGAGTTGGCAGTACTGGGATGACTGCCTGTACCTCAATGCCAGAGGATTCTCACACGACAGCATTATATCACCACTATTCAGGGTCTCTGAACAAACACAGGGAGGACATGACTAACTAGTATGAACAAGAGCAGCATTTTTTTAGGGGGGGAAAAACATATTAAACATTATTTAACATGGATCATCATCTAAAGATTTCAAAGAAATGTTTTGAACTTGAATATTGACAAATTTGTATTTCCTTGTTTTACTCTAAACATTGGTAGAGATATAAGGTGTTTTCACAATATCCAGCCCTCTATAGGGTTAAGGTCGGATCATGTTAACTGAAATTAAGTCGTTCATTCATTCACAGTTTCTTCAGACAACCAAATTTTTTAGACAGCAGAACCTGATTTGCCAGTACCTGATTTGCCAGCATCACCCTGAGGAAATAAGTTTTCATTGGTGATGTCAAGGAAGAAATCTGCTGGGTTATTAAACGGCTCACATTTATAACCTTTGAGAAAGAACACAACTTTAAGATTACTGTACACACTTTACAGCAACTAAAAAATATCTGTGTGAATAGAACATTCTTGTATCATTCTGTCCTGTCTTGACCAGTTCTGCAATAATGCCTGAGTTCAATACAGCTTTACTGATTAATATTGTGTGGCATTTCAACCTTTGTGAAAATTACTGTGTAAGGCCTTTTTGTCTGTGTAATGACAAAAAAATATAACCAATTAATCTTAATTTATGAGCAGCTGGCAGTTTTTTTTTAAAGAAATAACTGATATAAATGGTGATGTATGTTTGGTTAAAAATGCTCAGTTAATGTTTGCAACAACAGCTTAAACAAATCTTTTGAAGTCATTTAGGGAAAGGTCTGTAGAACCTGCTTTTACTGCTTTATCTAGTACCTAGTCCTTCGAAGTAGCTAATGGCCTGGTCTGCAGCTGCTGCGTAGACGACTTCCCCCTTGTTCAGGAGAGTAAGGTGATCAAACTGCCGGAAGATGGAAAAGCGAGGTTGGTGGATGGAAAAGATGACAGTCTTCCCTTTCCTGGAGAGACTGCACAGGGAGAACAGAGGATTAAAAACAGGAATGACATGAATGATACCAGTGAGACAGAAAGATCAATTGTTTTTGGCTGTGTTGGACACAGGTCAGCGGGTATGTGAATGGCTGCATATTCCAGTAAAAGACGTGCCCGAGCATGACGAGTATACAAGATTCAAACGTGCGTGTTTGTGAACTAGGCAGGTTCCTCTAAAACCTGTAGGTCCACATGCCGCTGTGGGGAGGATGTGGTAAAAAGGAGCACCGGGCGGGGTGTAACAGAGCCGCACTTATGCAGAAGGGCGACGATGGCACTGGCCGTGTTGGAGTCCAGGCCTGTAGTGGGCTCATCCAGGAAGAGCAGAGAGGGGGAGGTGATAAGCTCCATGCCAATGCTGCACCTCTTCCTCTCGCCGCCAGATACTCCCTGCAAAAACTCTGCGCCAATCTGAGGGGGGGGGGGAAGAGAGAGAGAGAGAGCGAGAGAGAGAGAAAGAAAGAAAGAAAGAAAGAAAAAAAAAGAAAGAAAGAAAGAAAGAAAGTGGGAGAGAGAGAGAGAGAGAGAGAGAGAGAGAGACTTAGAGTACCTTTAAAAGTACTCTGAATCCATTCGTAGCACAAGGGCATTTACATTAACCTGACACTTTTATCCAAGGAAACTTAAAATTATATTTAAATACAACTTGAGCAGTTGAGGGTCTTTCTCAGGGAGCCAACAGTGATGGGGCTTGAATCAGCAGCCTTCTGATTACTAGTCAAGTGCCTTAACCACTGAGCTTCCCACCGCCCAACTGCACTTATCAGCTTTGCACACTTCTTGCTCAGCTGTGAAATTCTAGGTGAAGTGAATAGGAGAATAGGAATACCTTGGTGTCTGCACAGTCCTTCAAGCCCAGCTCCTGGATGACCGAGTCGACATTCTCTGCTTTGTCTAATGAAGTGTAGTCTGCTGGGGAGAGCCGCAGATTGGCAGAGAATGTGAGGTTCTCCTTGACAGTCAGAGTACCCATCAGAACATCATTCTGAAACAAGGAGGTACACACACTGCATTTTGTGTGTGTGTGTGTGTGTGTGTGTGTGTATCTTACACAAGGTTTCCAGAGAACAGGATGTTTTGTATCAGGTCTTTCATTGCCCCTCCAAGCAAGTGCTTCACTTTATATATGCATATAAAATAATAAATTCCTGTCTCAGCTTGCCATTGGGTGGTCAGATCTTCTCCCCCCCCCCCACCTTCTTCTTCCAGGCCTTCCTCCAGAGTCTGTCGGGATCTGGAGTTCCCACAGGATCTTAACCTTGCCGTATCCACCACTCTCTGCGTCTCCTCCCATTTGGACTTGGGAGTGTCCAGCTCATATGCTGCACAAATGATTCTGTATATAACCCACTTGGGTGTATCTCTGTGTATGCTTGTCCTGCCAGCAATTGGTATCCTGCTACCAGGTGCTGGATTGTCTCAGAGGCTTGTTTGCAATGTCTGCTTCTTGGGTCTTGTCTGCTGTGATACACCCGTAATTTAGTTGACTTAGAGCTTAATGCCTGATCTTGTGCTACCATGATAGATACCTCTGTGGTGTCCTGTAGTCCTGCCTTTTCCAGCCATTGGTAGGATTTTCTTATGTCAGCCACCTGTGCTATCTGTCAGTGGTACATTCCATGGAAGGCAATATTCAACCACAGCTCCTCCTCTGCTTTCATTAGCTCATCTTGGGGGACATTGCTGGTTGTATTCATGGATGCTTTGTGTCTCATCCTGAACAGCGGATCTCTTATAGGCCTCTTCTCTCCTGCTTCCAGTTGGCATACAGCCTTTGGAGGTTGGACCTTGGGTGTAAGTGCTCCATGAATTGTGAGGAGTTCTCATCTTGACATCAGCATCTTCCAGTGCATCTCTTGGCCAGGTTATTGTGCCAGCTGATGACTGGCTGGACATATGTTTATGACTTTGATTGGATTATTTCCATTCAACTAAGTCTTGAAGACCTGCCTGTGTGTGTTTGTGTATGTCATATTTATATCGGAATATCAAATGTAATGGACTGCTGCAAACATCTCTCACCTGAACCACATAAGCAGCAGAGAGCCGGATTCTGGTGGTCATAATAGAGTTGTCAACCAGAACCTGGCCTGATTTTAAGCCTTTGGGGTCTTTCCTGCCAGCAAGTACATCTAGAAGCCTGGAATGGAGAACAGTAACATTGACAAAGAGAGAGAACCAATAGCATTCTAAATGAAAATATCCATAACATAGCTTTGGGCCAGCTCTCAAATGTAACAACTGTTTTTAGGTATATATAAAACTGTTACTCACGATGTCTTTCTGCTACCTGTAGGACCCATGATGGCATTCATCCCAGACTTCATAATACCACTGCATAATAAAACCGAACATTAAACTAACAGGGAAAAGTTACAGAGTCCAGCTACTCAGATCCTAGAGAATTCAATTCTGCTTTTGTCAACTTCAGTCAAACCATAATTACAGCAAATAGTAGTGGATTGTATTATTTTGGAATGACTTCAGATTTATCAAGTTGTGAGGGTTTTACAAGTACTTGACTGAACAACTAAACAACTGATGGTGCAATCAACCAAATGATGGTGTCTTTATTAAACTCTCTGAACTTGATTAGTACCTACAAGGCAGAGAGTGGATCCTTGAAGAGAGCATCCTACTATGGTAAGTTTCTCGTTGCCGTTATTCGGATATTTCCCAGCTATGGGCTTCAAGCCAATACTGACCGTGCGTCTATTGACAACTCTTTGAAGGAAGCGCAGTTGTTGTTGTAGAACAGATACGAACTTTACACTTTATATTTTTTCTTACCGTTATATGTTGGCTTGGGCTGGTCTTCAGTCTTATCTGATGCGTACTTCAATAAAATAGGCTATAGGAAACAGCCGTTGCATTTCATAATAATCGCCGACAGGATATTGTCCTGATTTCACTAAACAGCTCCAATTTCTCCCAGCCCGAGGCACTTAAACAATGGAAATATATTGGATTTTAATAAGAAAAATGGTCACTAAATCAGACGTAACCTTATTACTGTAGTTGAATGCTACAGTATGAATGAAAGACTAACAATGGCCCACTCTTCACTGGTCAAGAACACTGGTCAAGAATAACATCTTACTACCCTGTAGCTAATGCAGGGCAGAGGCAGAACATTTCATGAAAGCTTGAAAGAAAACCATCACAAACACACATGTCGAAGGAAAGTTGTGGAAGCAAGTTTCTTTGGAACCCCCCCCCCCCCCCCCCCAGAGCTACACCTCACAGCTCAGCTCGGCAGACGCTGGCTGAATTGCTATTTGGATGCAAGCTTCATACAACACTTCCTATAATGACTGCCTCACAAAGTGGCATCAGTCTTCAGCAAACTGATGCAAAGGCAAAGCAGCACATGAAAGGATGTCAACCAAAACAACGGAGTAAGGCCTTCCATGCAGGAACCTGATTTCAGGGACTTTTTGTCATCATCCAGCAAGAGGGAAAATTAAGCCACTCTATGAGACAGAGCCCTACATAGTGAAAAATGTCCAAGCATTCATGGTAACTGTGGCTTGTCCAGGGAAATTCATTATGAGGAGCTCTGCATTCTTCAAGCTCTTGTATGGCCTTATGGATGCTCCACACAGTGCAGCTGAAACATCTACACAGTGCTCCAGGGCAGAAGGGTAACACACACACGCGCACACACACACACACACACACACACACAGACCTGACATCTTTGAGAACCTCCTTCTCCATCCATTTCCCGCTGATTATTCCTGTGCGCTTCTTGACACAATAGCGGAGCTTGTAGAAGCTGACAGTGGGACCCGGGGCCTGGAAATATAATGCTGCCTCCTCTGCATGTACAGACACCCGATCACATTCTAGTCCTTCGTCCATGGTAGCGTCTTCTCTGGAAACGCTGGCCTGCAGAAGAAGTCAAAGTGATGTTAAGACGCATGTGGATAGTAACACTGAAGGAGGCAACCCATTTAGATCTGTCCAGAACACTTATAGCAAGAGTTGCACACACACCTGTACCATTCACTACTGATCATTTTATGGAAACAGAACCACTACTGAATGGAGGTCATTTATGAAGCAGACCGTGGATCGTTCAACTTAACATTATGACTCACTGTCATAAACCTTAATTCAGAAACCATAAGTCCTGTTAAAAACAAATACTATATGAACATTAAATTCACGAATACATGCGCGGCTATGGTAAGTTTCTCGTTCCCGCTATTCGGATATTTCCCAGCTATGGGCTTCAAGCCAATACTGACCGTGCGTCTCTTGACATAACTCTTTGAAGGAAGCGCAGTTGTTGTTGTAGAACAGATACGACTTTACAATTTATATTTTTTCTTACCGTTATGTGTTGGCTTGGGCTGGTTTTCAGTCTTATCTGAAGCGTACTTCAATAAAATAGGCTATAGGAAATATACGTTGCATTCCATAATAATCGCCGACAGGACATAAATAGCTCCAATTTCTCCCAGCCCGACGCACTTAAAGAATGGAAATATATTGGATTTTAATAACAAAAATGATCACTAAATCAGACGTAACCTTATTACTGTAGTTGAATGCAACTCGATTAACCCGATGAAATGCCCATATCATTATGAAATTGTTAAAAAATTTTTTTTACAATGTTTATATGCAGAGTCAGTAACCCTTTAGTCTTGGTTTAGTAATGCGGTGTATTAATGTAGAATAAGGAGGAAGTAGAGAGGGCCGACTAGGCCAAAAATCAAATAAAGAGCAATCGCTTGAAAACGTAAAAATATGTCCACGTGTTATTTTTTTTAAAGTGTGGTCAGATAAATATTTTTTTCCCGGCGTACCGACGGCTTTTTAAATGTCTGCAAAAAAAAGGTTAAAAAAGCAGCACATGAAAGGATGCCAACCAAAACAACGGAGTAAGGCCTGCCATCCAGGAACCTGATTTCAGAGTCTTTTTGTCATCATCCAGCAAGAGGGAAAATTAAGCCACTCTATGAGACAGAGCCCTACATAGTAAAAAATGTCCAAGCATTCATGGTAACTGTGGCTTGTCCAGGGAAATTCATTATGAGGAGCTCTGCATTCTTCAAGCTCTTGCATGGTCTTAGAGATGCTCCACACAGTGCAGCTGAAACATCTACACAGTGCTCCGTGGCAGAAGGGTAACACACGCACACACACACACACACACACACACACACTCACACTCTCTTACACACAGTACACCATCAGAACAAACCAACTGACCCCAGAGTTTCTGATAGGGTAGACATTACTGTAATTGATTTAAAATATTGGCTGTCCATGTGGTTACTGTTTGTTGAAAAAGTTGTTTGAGATGTTGATAATTCTGTTTTAAAGGAAGTGTTATGTTCCACATGCAGCATAGTGATCTGCTTTAGTGTTATTCAAACATGTATTTCCAATTCTACACATTTTTTTTTAATGATGAGAGATGTATTGTTATAAATGTAACTACATTCCATTTTTCTGTAGTCACTGAATCAGTCTCTCTGTTCTGCACCATGTCATATGACTTAAAAACTTAAAAACATGGATATAAGAGCAATGATGCTGCTTCTGTAAACTGTTCCGTGACCAATGTTCGAGAGAGGATTAGTGTGTCCAGAGAAGTGTACAAGTATTTGTGAACTGCATTATTGAATTAATAAAGAAAGCAGTGACTAAACATTTCAGCGGTGATGTCAGTGGGGAACCGTAGCCACTTGTCAAGGTCTGCCCTAACTGACCATTAATGTCCTGGGGCTAAGACTGATGTTATGTTCTGTGTGGGGCAGTCTTTTGACCAGACATTACAGCAAGGTAACACTTTACCAAGCCTGTAAACCTGTTGAAGAATTAGAATATTTTTAAAGCTGAATTTGAAGACTATGAATTAACAAGTCTCTAAGACATTCAATCAGTAGCAGGTGACATTCAGGTTGAAGGGTGTTATATTCCAGATGCAGAGTTTAACCACCACAGCACTTTTAGGGTCTTAGTGGACAACAAAGCTGTAAAACTGCGAGGCTTAAAGCAATGCACGTTCATGGACATGAACTGTCTGAGGAGGGACTAAAGATTCACCCAGAAAAAGCAGTCCAGTTTCTTGAATTTGTCACTTTAAATGCACGGTCTCCAACAGGCCTGTTCTGAAATACCAGTACCACCAGGTGATGCCAGTAACAATGGAAAGGGATTCTGCTTGAGAGTTCCTTTGTAAGGAATGTTTGAGCAATGCTTTTGCTTGCCAGAGATTCCATCGCTATCTACATTCACCAGCCACAACATTCAATCAGCCAATTAATCTACATTCAACTAGCCAATCACATGGCAGCAACTCAATACATTTAGGCATGTCAAGATTGACATGGTCAAGACAGCCTGCTGAAGTTCAAACCGAGCATCAGAATGGGAAAGGAAGGGGATTTAAGTCTCTGTGAACGTGCCATTGTTGTTAGTGCTAGACGGGCTGGTCTGAGAAACTGCTGACCTATTGGGATTTTCATGCACAACCATCTCTAGGGTTTACAGAGAATGGTCCGAAAAAAAAATTAAATATCCAGTGAGCGGCAGTTCTCTTGGTGAAAATGACTTGTTGATGCCAGAGGTCAGAGGAGAATGGCCAGACTGGTTTGAGTTGATAGAAAGGCTCGATAGTAGGGTCAGAATTTGGCATAAACAGTATGAAATCAAGGATCCATCGTGCCTCGTATCAATGGTTCAGACAGATAGTCGTCATATAATGGTGTGGGGGGTATTTTTCTGTTATGACTAAAGTGTACCCATCTTCTGATGGCTACTTCCAGCAGGATAGCGTGACATGTCACAAAGCTCCAATCATCTCAAACTGGATTCTTGAATATGATAATGAGTTCACTGTACTCAAATGGCCACCACAGTCACCAGATCTCAGTCCAATATTGCACCCTTGTGATGTGGTTGAATAGGAGATTCGCATCATGGATGTGCAGCTGACAAATCTGCAGCAACCGCATGATGCTGTCATGTCAATATGGATCAAAACCTCAGAGGAATATTTCCAGCACAGAGCTGAATCTATGCCAAAAAGAATTAAGGCAGTTCTGAAGATAAAAGTGGTTCCAACCCAATGCTAGCAAGGTGTACTTAATAAAGTTGCCTGTGAGTATGTGGAACAGAGATTGGCATACTGGATACAGATCATAAGCCTCTCGTAGCAGTCTTTAAAAATAACCTTCTGTGTGCTCCAAAACATCTCCTGAGCTGCAAAACTGTAACTCAAGCATAATCTACAGCCTGGGCCTGAAATATTTATTAGCAGCGCATTAAGATGAGCAATAACTTAACAAAATCAACAAATGTCACATACTGCAACAGAATGTGTGTGTTGAGGCAGCATTCGTGCATGCTGATTTTGCCAGACAGTTACACTCAGTGTAAAAGTCCTGTGAGAGTACTAGCTGTTCAGAGATGAACTGAATGTGCAACATGATGGGTTTTTCAGAGTGTACAGAAGCTAGTGTATTATTAATACACACAGAACTCTGAGAACGGAAATGTCATATCTCTGCCCCGACATTTGAAATGTAACAGGAAGGCAGAAGCTATTGCAATTATGAAATCAAAAAGGGACTGATTGTGCAACAGAGTTTGACTGGATGGTGCAGGTCTGTGACTACCCTGACTCCATTGGTAGAACACTAGGGATGCAAAGGTACATGGCATGTTGTCAATCCATTTGATACACCCTCTACAGTTCAATACAGCCATGTGAACAGCTGTATTACGATACGCCTGTAATTTTCCTATAATTCCGCAATTTTGCTTAATGCACTACAGACTACGTGTATGTTGTACATTCAGATTCACAGAACAACTCTGGAATCAGAATTTCCCTGAAGCCTCAGCCTAGCAGCGCTCTCTATGCAAATATAATCCTTGAGCCTATCAGCACTCTGTATGGAAATATGTGCTTGAGAAGAGAGAGGAAACTAAAAACAAATATTCTCTCAGCTCCAGTGTGACAATGGAGAGTGCTAGCAAGACAGAGAGAAACAAATTAGAAGAGACAAGGCCGTCTTTCAGCTCAGCTGTGTGGGAACATTTTGGATTTAGCAATTAATACTACGATGAGGGTAAGGAGATGCTAACAAACAAAGTACAGTCTGCAAGCGTTGCTTTGGCACTATCAACTACCTGAGTGGAAACACTTCCTCTACCATGATACTTCATTTAAGCCACCAACAACTGACTGTTCACTCTTTAATGAAAACAGAACAATCTCTCACTGCTGCCTTTAATTAACAATTTGAAAATTCATAGAAAAAGATTTGCATCCTTAATTCTTTATTTAATGACTCTGGATTTCAGCATTTGATTAAAAAAATTACATTGTGTTAGAATGTCCCTTCCTGCATTCATTTCAGAAGCAAAGTAATTCTATGAAACATCACAGAGAGCAATTGAAAAATGGACACAGACACCCTCTAAAGCTCTTTACACTGACAGTTGGACCTCCAGAGAGACTGAAAGCTACCTCACTGTGACTGTTCACTATCTCCTGGATTGGGAGATGAAGACTTATGTTTTCCGTGTCTCCTGTATGAGAGTCATACAAGTGCACACTAAATCCTAGAATTAATGAATACTGTGAATGAGTGGAAGTTAGAGGGACCACATATATCACAATCCCAGGCATCACAGATAATGAGCTAAACACTGTGAACAGCATCTGTGAAGCTGTTGGGTTTGGGTGCCACACTGGATGGTTTGCACACGTCCTGAACCTCGCAGCCAAGAGGCCCATCTTTCTCGATGCAATGTCCTGTCTCCTGGGGAAGGTCAGAAAACGGGTGACTTTTTTTACAAAAGCACCACTACTTTTGGAATACCATTCATGACATGCTAGAATGTTATGTACCAGCCATCTATTCAGCTGTATTGGACAAAGTTGTGAAGAAGTCGGTCAAAGACATAGCCATGCTGATTGACAGTGAACCGAAGATGGTAAAAGAACTCATTCAGCATCTCAAACCCCTGAAAATAATAATAACAACTTGCATTGGCAGTAAAACAAGTCATCAGTGATTCCCCCTATAAAGACAATGATTCTCAAATCCATGGCTCCAGGTCCTGAGGCAGTGCCATCATGAAAGACAGATATCACTCAGGACTTGGAGAGAAGATACCCAGACCCAGATGTTCTGAACTACCATCACAGAGAAACAGTCCTCAGTCCAAGGTTTAAATCTTTGCCTTTTCTAGATGAAGTCTGCTGTGACAGAATCTACAAGGATCTCATCAAAGAAATTGCGGTGCTTGAACATCAGATATTTTATCTATTTTTAAAAGATTTTTGTGAATTTATTATTATTAACAACAACAACAAGAATAAGCAGAATGTTTTCTATTTTTCTTACAGTTTTAAGCAGTGCAAACAGGGCTATCCTTAAAGGAACAAAATCCATCGTCAGAGTTATTTGGGGAGTCAGAGTTATTTGGGGAGTCAGAGTTATAAGTCAGCATTATTTGGGGAGTCAGCATTATAAGTCAGCGTTATTTGGGGAGGTTTTCAAAGCTGCAGAGCAGACCAAGCCCTTTTCTGAGGAGAAGGTCACCTCATTCAGGGCATATTGTCTTCATGTGGAAGCTTTTGTGTGTCAAAGGTTCAAAAAACAGCACCTCAGTGTCTTGGGAACCTCTGTTGACAGTTTTCTTCATCACAGGGGACATTGTAAGTGCAAGATCTTCTCGTCTTGCTTCAGAGAATGTTGGTGTTTATATTTGTTCAGAAGAAACTTTACATTTAATATTGCATAGACAAATATGTACCCTGTTTATTTAAAATAGAGAAGGCAAAGCACCTACAGGTTGTCAAAGCAAAGAAGTATTCTTAATTTGATCGTTTTTCTCCCATTCAATTTCATACAGTAGAAACAGAAGTCAGTCATGCTGCCATTTTTCTGAATGGAGTTGTTTTGTCCATAGGTAATACAAAGAGTTCATTGTTTAGTGGGTTAAACTGAAATCATATGACTACCATAGCCCAAAAACGGATAAAGACGTGGGCTCACGGTACTCTTGCATCCCTACAGAACACATGGCGTGGGGGGAAGGAGAGCAGCTCACACGACAGCAGCCTCCAGGATGCACCAACAGCAAACAGAGACTGCATGGAACACCACAGAGACAAAAACTCAGACCTACAGCCGAGCAGCGACAAGCTGCTGTCAAACTCTGTCCGTCAGTCGTGAACCCTGCAAAGAATGCGTTTATATGCAATAAAATACGGGCCCATAATCGGGTCATAAACTGTGAAAAACATATACTCTGCCAGTTGTTTTGATAGTATGAAAAATAGAGTTTGTTAAATTGACTTAATTGGATAGGGTTCGGGAAATTTCAGCCATGTGACTGACAAACTGTAGGTTAAAACTGAAAGAAAGGAAAATGTTATATTGTTAGTGACAACCTGTGTCTGTTAAAGTTACAGACCTCTGTTATCACGTAACATTATGTCATCAAGATGCGTCACATCGTGTTTAGAAATGACACAGTATTGTGAATCTGCTTGCATTATTTGTTTAGACACAACTGACACCTGAAAACTGATACCTGACAAGTGACACCTGAAAATTGACACCTGAACCCTGACACCTGACGCCTGACGACTCAGGCCTGACACCTGACACCTGACAACTGATTTCTTTTATTCTGATTCACCATACCTTAGTGGAACAAGACTGATGGCTGACAGTGATCCATGACGGCCACTGTAAATATGATTTTATTCTGTAAAATCTGCAGAAAAGACTTTAGTGTGTCTCACAGGAAAAATCTCACAGTAGGTAGCAAACAGTAGGCAGCGAATAGTGATACTGCAAAATCAGCAAAAAATACCTGCTGAACACCCCTCCCCCTGCATGCGGTTCCTTAATAATGTAGTTGCTGCTGGAAAGGCAACTCTCAGATCTCCATCCCTGCTTGCCTTTAAGGCCCATTGTCATTTTTAAATGGGCGCAAGCGAGTAGAGGGCACCAGATGACAACACAAAGAAAAAACACCCCGGGGACTCATCTGGCTGAGGACTTGTCCGGCTGAATCCCATAAAGTCAACAGGAGATGATATATATTCCTGCTCGGCAATCTGGCCTTCTGGCAAAAACATTACCGAGCTTTCCAGCTGAGAAATCCGGCATGCTCATGTCCCGTGCTGGGACATTATTGCGCACTGAAGCTGTTCTGAGAATAAGCTTGTTGGTCATTAGTTGCACATTTGCCCTCGGATCCATTGTTTACCGTTTGCTGCATTGATCCTATTCATGAGAATTATAATGTATAACCGACTGTGGACCTACCGCTGATCGTACATGCCTTGCTGCACATCTGTTGTTTCATACCTGCAGTTTTGCACTGTTTATTAGTTATTTCATTCATCTTCTCTGTGGTTAATATCACTGCACTTTACTGTCAGGTTACAGACTTGTGTATAAACAGTAGGGGGGCCAGATGTCTGGTTTTCCTGCTCCATGTCCTCGGTCTGGTAGAAGGCAGGGATTGGATCTATTTGTCGTCCTTGTTGAGTGAACTGGTAGTTGCTTCCCATTGATCAGTATTAGTTTTGCATGTTACTGGGTCACATCGGTGTCAAAGCGAATACCTTGTATCTTGTTGGTTTAAACTCACATACCTGCTAATGGCCGTTAGAATGACTGCAGCAGCATGAAAGTACCAAAAAGAAAAATGACTTCCATACTCAGTGGTTAGCTCATTCTTTCCTTTCGAGCAATAGGAAAGATTTGCATGGAATTTCATGCCTTCTGTGCAAAATATGCCAGAAATACTGCAAATAGGTCCCAGGTTTGCTTACTAAAGCTATTTACATTACAGATTTTTGGATCCAATTGGTCAACTGTTAGCTGGTTCAAAATGTTATGAATTTTCTGTTGTAGTGTCCCTGTCCAGCACAGGTCTTCCATTTAGGGGTTATTATATAAGTCTGTGCTTATGAATCCCACATCCAGTTCAGTCTATATTCCATCGTTAATCTTATTTTACTGAAACATATTAAAATATATCTTGAATACATCTTATTTTGTCTCTACTCCTGCAGAATTTCCCTCTGAGATTAGAGAAGTGATCCATCCATCCATTTCCTGGTACTGAATAGTTGTTTTCACGTGTGTTGCGTGGGACAAAGAGGTTTAAATTTAAAGTGAGATTCAGTGTCATTGGATGACCTTTTTGAGGGAGGGGCAGGCGGTTTGAATAATTTCATTATAACCATCATATAAAATAACTAAACAGATCTATAACCTTTGCATGAAGGTTGTATGTTTTAACTCGGGAGGGAAGAAAAAAACAAACAAACAAACCAACCAACCACACACAAATGAACAGTTCAAGCTGAAAATGAACCTAGACCTTGAAGACCTAGGTCCCCGCACTTTAAAATATAAACACTGAGACATTGTTGCATTTAAAAAAAAATAAAAAGTAGTTTAATACAAATGATTACATCTTTTTTCCCTTAATAAAAACTAATTCAAACCAAATTGATTTAGGATTACACTTAATTACAACAGGGTAAGATTAAGGAGTTTATTTGTTGTTCCTGTAAACAATAAGACAGACATGTGTTAACATGATCTGTGCTGCTGGAGGAGTTTGTCTCAAACGTGGTGGCCTCTGTTACTGCATGCAACACTACACACACCAATCTCCCTCATCCTGTGCTTGGTTCTCATGGTTTGGGGAGGCAGATGACCAAGAGCTCTGTAGTGTTTCCCAACAGGGCCTGGTTTCATACGAAGTATCAAAGGACAGTAATGAATATACACAGTGAAAAAAGGTGCTACATGAATTTCCAATTTGGAAAATGGAACTTAACCAGGCAAATTCCTTTTTGGAGACACTAGTCTCTGCCCATGTGCTGGGGTCTGGTCTCTTATTTGTTGGCATCTGTGAAGGAAATCAAATGCCAAAATATGCGTTTCTTTGGCAAGATTCCTACGCATGGAAAATTTTCCAAATGAACACTGTCTACAGCTTTGTTCATGCTGCTTAGGTGCAATATGCAACAGAATCTTAAAAATGATACAAATTTACAGATCCTACTGATTTTATACTTCTTTGCAACTTCTGCCAGATTTAACCAACAAGTCCCTTCATTTCAATCCCACACTATCCAAATCTTTCTCCAAAGCCCTTCCTTCCAAAGACACTTGGTGCTTAGTGTATAATTGTGTTGCATGCATGCTCAGAGAAAACCACCTCCCTGTAAAGACATTTCCTGATTGGTTAATAGACCCAGATCACGCATACATTTTTAACTGCTGAGACAAGATCAGTTACTGGGGCATTCCCCTCCCCACTCTGAGTAACATATATAAAAAGATTCAGTTACAGCAGCTTTAACTTGATGGGAAATTGGCTTTGATCTCATACCTGTGATCTTGAACAGAAATCTGTGCTGCTAAGCAAATAGCAAGTATGAAGCTTGTTATTCCCTAGAGTACATATATGTGATCTATAGGAACTCAAACAAGTTTTTGTGCAAAGGTTGTTCTATCAAAGATGTCTGCAGTCTTAATCATTATGTTTCAATGAAGAAACTAAAATCATACCTTACAAAAAAAAAAATTAAAATTCTTAAAAAAAAAAAAAAAAAAAAAAAAAAAAAAAAAAAAAAAAAGCACCCATTAAGAATAAATTAGCAATATTCTGTGCACGCATATCTTTGGCACTGAATGGGAGTACTTCCGTGTAGCTCCACGAAAAGCCCTGCATGTCCATCCTGCAAGATCATGTGAACACTGTAGCCCTTGGGCCAAACCAGGCCCTGCTAGCCAGTATGTCCGTGGCGGAATCTCCGCCCCCACGACCGCAACTGGCCTCGGCATGCAGTCAGATACAGTGAACCAAGAGGACAGAGAAGGCCGAGCCTACTGCCAGCCCCCCTGTTAGGAAGAAGGCCATGGCCACGCCTGCAGGCTCTGCAAGCTCGCGTGGGACCACCTTGGGCCCGTAGATCATGGGCAGCGTGCCGAGGTAGCCGTTGGAGAGACCCAGCAGCGAGATGAAGAGCACGGGGAAGAGGTCGTGAGAGAAGAGCACGGTGGTGAGGTGGTAGCGCGGCTGGTAGTTGCAGAGGATGAACAGGGGCACCAGGACGGTCCTGCAGAGGACCAAGGCGGGCAGGACCCGGCTGGTGGGACCCGGCACTTGCAGCCAGGCGGTCACCTGCCGCCCGCAGAAGTCCGCCACGTTGTACAGCAAGAAGCTGGTGAGCGGCACAAAGTAGGTGGTGGTCCACGGGGCGCCCGTGCCGCTGTCCACTGACTGGATGCCAGAGGACACGGCCGGGAAGATGGCGATGGAGATGAAGAAGACGTAGAAGACGTACAGGCCCAGCTTCCACGTCTTCCTCAGGATGGGACAGAGCGGGGGTACGGAGGGGACGGTCGGGGCAGCTGGGTGGCTGGACTCCGGAGAGGTGAGAGTTCCGTCAGGCACGACGGGACCAGGGTAGGCTGCCTCCATGTAGTACCTGTGGATGGAGTTCAGAAAAGAGGGTAACTATTACACCAGACCATCAGCTTAGCTGATATTACAGTCCCCCACTTAAACAGTGCTGATACACTGGGTCACTTCAAATATCAAAAGCAGTATTTCTATGCATACTGTGTGGTGCAATTTAAAATGTACAAAGCAACCCCATACTAAAACAACGTACACATCTCTCAAAAGTACTGAGGCAGCTCATCTACAACTTGACGAAATTCAGCCTGGAAGGAAACGGAGGTGGCTCGTCCGGCAGCTGGTTGGTGCCACTGACCCTTTTTTTGTGATGGATAAACCGCTTGTATATGGAAGTGTGAAGAAAACTGATTACTGGTTCTCTTTTTAGTGCATTTAGACATCAAGCATTTGATCCTTAGTGGAACCTTCAGCGTCTTTTAGATGGTGCCCCACAACTCACCGGCTAGACAGAATAGAACTGGGTATGGCTTTTAAAAATGTTGTATCCCCCTTCAAGCTTTCAGAGCAGACCAAATGAGGTTAAAGGCTCCACTGATAAGAAATTCAGTTTGAGCATTATCCAAGATCCCAATTGAGATTAAAAGTTTTTAAAAAAAATTTATTTAGCTGTACATCTTTTCTACTGTGCGAATCATAAAAATGCCTGTGAGGAACACTGGCACCCCCTGCTGTCCAGTGCTTATTGTCACATGTTAACATGCATGGCAACAGAGTGCTTCGAAAAAGTTTCTCCTTATTATGATGTGCTCATCTCAACTACGGCAGTGTCATGAAACTGTGGCTTCAGCTGACCACTGCTGGGTGAAACTCACTCTGACGGCAAATTCATACTTCCCCATTCTGTCATCATATTTGCTGAACCTCACTTTTCTTCCCTCCCTCTGACACACAGAGAGACGGTCTTTAAATCTGTAGCAAAGCGTGAACCGCAGACTAAGGTCAAGACCTTAAAAGGCACACAGTCACGGTCAGTCAGGATGTCATGTGGCCGGCCCGGGAACGTAAAACATACGGCCTTCCCAACACAGCAGTGAGAATCCATCCATGACCAACAGGATGGGACTTCAACACGAAGGACAGGCTTTCTCCAGCTCAAATACAACTAAATTTATCAGCTAGTCAGCAAAACCAGCGGTAGTAAATCTGGCACGCCACTGGCCAGCCGAGGGCAGGCTTCGGCTAGCAGACCTGCAGTAGGCCAGTCTGGGCAGCAGCAGGTACATGGCGATGCAGAGCAGGATGAAGACGTCGGCCGTGAGGAAGTAGACCAGCGCGCTGGTGCTCACGTCGCTCGCGGCGGCCAGGTCCACCACGGATGCCACGGCGCTCAGAGTGCCGCCCATCGCCTGCCCTACACATACAGGATAAAGTCCGTTACTCATCCGTTCTCGAACAGGCTTCACCGGCACGCAGGCCACCAGGACGGGAGTGTCGAGCCTGCGCTACCTGATATGAGCGCCTGCGAGATCTTCATGGGGAAGTGGCCGCTTATGCCAAACACGCTGCCACTGAAAACGTTGGAGGCGCCGGAGACCAGTGCCACGCTGGCCAGGGTCCCCGCGAAGAACTGCTCCCTGCAGCCAGACACATCCACCTCTACCAGCGCCGTGGTGAATACGAACACGACCAGGATCACAGCCAGGGAGCACAGGACCCGCATGTCAGCGGAAAGCCTGTGGACGCAGGCACATGCATGCAAAACAAGAGCATGTGACGTGACGTGTTCAATTCTATTTGGATCAGCCAACTGTAGTCAACACTAGACTACTCCCATACAATCCCTGCTATGTGCTCAGTTTTGCCTTCAAGAGTTCAGAATTGCCCGTTTACATCAGAATATTCACAAGGTGCATTATACTGAAAGGTTTGGATAAATGTGGAGTGTGGATAGGCAGGAATGTTAGTCAAGAAGGCCCTGGCATTGGTCAGCTGGCAGATAATGCTCTTTGTGCTGCCCAAAACCAGCAATGAGGAACTGAGAGCTTAATAAAAAAAGTTTTAATAAAGTCTTCATGAAAAAACTACGTATTTATTTTAAAATGCGCGCATCCCTGCTAGATTTCCAACTTTCAGATTATTAGCAGCATGGGACATCAGACCCTGGTACTTGGACCCTGTAAAAGAGTGTGCGAGGAGAGAAAACGCCGTGTTAAAGACTGGGAAGGATACCACGCGTGCAGCACCTGTTCACCAGGAGGTAGTTAAGGACCAGGCACAGCACTGAAGGAACGGTGGAGGCAATGGCCAGGTAGCTCTCAAAGTAATCCTGCCAAGAGAGAAGAGGGAGGAGGTCACTTAGTCAAAGTCGGAGACGAAGTAGCGAACTGGACGCATGCAAACGCACTCCTGACTCGCAACACAGCCCGTCCCCCTGTTCTGCTCTCTGCTGTGCCTACAAAGCGCTGCAGTTTGTGCAGACAAACGTGGAAGTGAAAGTGTGAGCAGAGGAGAAAAAAAAAAAAAACAACCAAAAAAAACCCCCCCAAAATCCTAATAGCCAAATTGCTTGGTAACGCCCAACATGCTGTGGCATCACGAGGAGAAGCGGCACGCCGACGAGGAGCACGGCACCCGCAAACACCGTGGGAAACCTCCGTACTCGGGCCTGATCAACCTTTCAGATCAGACACTCCAGCTGAGTATGCGATAGGAACTGAGTCACTGTCCTTTCATCTCACCCCACGCCCCTCGAGACTTGGATCTCGGCTTCAACTTGAGGTGAATGATTTAATAGACTTGAATTCATATGTTTTTATGTACATACAACACGTGAGCTGCTTTTCAAATGTCAAGTGCACTGATACACAGTTAACGTAATAAGTGTAGGAGAGTATTAGAGGGATTTGTGCCAAGTTGGTTCAAGCATACGTGAATAAACCCACCACTATGAAGGTTAGTTTTGTAGTGGTTTTGTTAGTTTTGTTATTTTACCATTTAAATGGTTAGTCTTGGTGCAGATTGTTAGATTAAAAGCTGTGTGTCCATGCTATAGTTTGACATGACTGTCAGTAATCAAACAGACTCAACTTTCAGCGTGTATTGATGTAACTTTCTATTGACTCCGATATATTTGCATATATGGTCACGCGTTTGCTCCTTGCCTCACTAAAACAAACACTCACACTGATCTGTTTAGAAGTTTGCCTTCATAAAAAGGTCTGTTTGCAAGTCAGCACAGAGACAATGGGAGGTCCAAGACAAACTCATGGTGTGTTTTAAGAATGCACCTCTATCCACCACAGACCTACAGAAACGTAGCCAGACACACGCTAACACAGGGCTAAACAAGGATGTACGTTAATAATTGCCTACCGGAACATGATACAGCAACTCAGCAAATTCCAGATGACCGTGCCCTATTTAAACCACTGAGACATGGTTTGACACAGGCCTACATATCCAAACTAGATGACCTAAAAAAAAATGTGTTTATCTACTCAATTCACTCAATGTGTCCAGATCACTTGTGGATGAAAGTTTACTTTGCCCATGTTAAGCCACGGTTACTGGTTAGTTGGTTGGTTTAAGAATAAGAAACAAGAGAGTCGTCACAGCATAATGAAGACCGACCCCCACCCGCGCGTGTTCCGGCACTCACGCTGAGATCGGAGTGCAGCTCCTGGACTGCTGAGCTGGAGCTGTTGCTCAGCTTGTAGAGCCAGTAGTGCTTGGCTGTGACGAAGAAGTTCCAGGGCAGGAGCGAGCCGATGCCCAGCAGGAAGAAGATGACGTACACCAGGTTGTAGGAGTCACGCGGCCTGTGGCGGGAGCTCAGCGGCTGTATCAGGGGCACATCCTCCATATCCTCCTCCTCCTCCTCCTCCTCCTCAGCTTTGACCTCCGACTTCCTATCGGAAGAAGGGGAGGAGTGGGGGACAGAGACATGGGTGGAGATCCCGTTGGCCTGCGGGTGCTCCATACTGTGAGATGAACGAGAGAGTGAGGAGGAAGGAGGGATAGAAAATGGATGGGGTGATAAACAGAATCCAAATAAAGAGACTGGAAGAAAGCCCAGCACACTCCCCTACTGAACTGCATCAGTGGTTGCAGTGTAAAAACAAATAAATAAAAACACATACAAGTACAGTTACTCAATTACCTGGAGTCTGTAGCTTCTCCTCTACTGATCCTAAGATGTGAATGCTGCAGGTCCCACTCTCATTCTGAAAGGCCAGTCAGGAGAAGGGGACAGCATGAGGTTCTGCCAACAAGAGCCACACCACAAGACTTCCAGTGTCACTCAAAAGGTTCTGAGGCAGAGAGAGAGTGGGGAAACACCCATACAAGAAGCATTATTTGCCACACCCATATGCTACGGGCTGCTGCCAGCTACTCTCATGACTTCTGAGAAGGCATCAGGCTCCAAGAGGATCTGTACAAACTAACACCTAACTGAATTATAAACAAAAGTAGCAAGAATGCAAAGGAATCAGAAAATGAGTCTACAAACCACATCAGTCTTTACACAGTTAGACTAAAATTCCAGCTGTAATTGTAGGATGAGCCAACAGGCTATAATAAAAGTTGTGAGCCCTAGAGAGACAGGTAACAGGCAGACTGGTAAAGCAGGTCTCAAGTTACAGTTATGTAGTAACCGTAACCACCAGACAACACCACCTACAATAGCACATGATTTAAAGGGAAGTGTTTCAAAACTTCCAAGTAAGCTTCCACTACACTTCCATGGCAGTGTAGTCATCAAGATCTACAAGTCGATGGTTAGGGTTAAAAAGGATTCATTAAAGCATCCAAAACTGAATCTGAAGGTCACGATTACTGGCCCAATATTCCAAACACTGTTTTTAAAAAATGCAAAAAAGTATGGAGTGTTATAGACATCTAGAATGGTTAGAACATCAACTAGCCAAATACCACATTGAATAGCTATCGTCCAGGGAGCAAGACCAAAAGGATATAAATACAAATAACATGTTCAAAAATAACCGGGCTCAGCAAACAAGCCCATTTTCAAATGACATTAGCCAACATTTAGGTCTCAGAGATGAAATGAGCCAAAACCATGAACCAAAAGTGTTCCAACAGCTGAATCGTCGGCGACGATCGTTCTTAACACAATTAACTTTAGAGAGCTAGGTTAGGTACTTTAATTACCCACCGATGTCTTGACGTGAATTATTTTCCTCTCGTTTCATCTCCGGGTGAATTGGAGAATTTATCAAATAATGAAATCATACTGGTTTAGGTGATTACTTTACATATTTGACTTGTCTAACTAGAGTCAATAAAAAATCGAATCCGAGAACTACTTTTCTCCGTTTCCCCGACTGAAGAATGCCCATGACTCATTTTCAAGTTAAAAGTTCGGTAGCAGAACAAAAGACACGGAATTCAAGTCACCAGTGCAATCCAGCTACTTCCTATATAAACGAATTTGTTATTGGCACTAACAACAAAAAAATTCTAAAACGGAAACTTTTCAATATATCTATAATTTGTTTAAAAAACATGTCTTATTTTCTAAACAGCTAATGAAATACTTTTACAATTTCTAAAATGCATACAATAACATTACATTATATCTATCCAGGTCACTCCTCCTGATTAGAGGTCACGGTCCCAAGTGCTACCCTTATACATTCTCTCTATTCCTAATTTCAATTCATGGTTTTCTCCTACTTTAAATCTCCTTTTTTTTTTAAATCAAGTCAAAATGTATTTAATATAGCAGTGTTTTTTTTAGATTTTTTTTTTAACACAACGTCACAAAGCAGCTTTACAAATGTATCTGTCCAGATTCCACGTGAGTAAGCTGAAGGCAACAGTAGCAAGGAAAAACTCACATAGCAGGACTGAGGAAGAAACCCTTGGAGGACCAAGACTCAAGAGGGAACCCATCCTCCATTGGGTGGCTCAGCAATAACCAGTCCATGTTTTATTAAATTATTTTTATCCAAGTAACCACTTCAGCATAGATGTGGAGCCTCAGTTACTCTAGGGGGTCTAGGATGGGTGGACCGTTTCTGAGATGGCAGCATAAGATCACCTACTGGAAACATCTGCTCCTCCACAGGTGAAACTGGTACATTTTCTAGATGCTTTGGATGTTTCCATCATTTGGGACAGCCGCATCTCTTACCGCTGTTGTTCTTCCACCATCAAGTCAGTGCCATACCATTTGTTAATCTATCTAATTCTGGATGTCCCACAGGACGTCTACCCTCACTGGCCACTTTATTATCTACACATTGGTATAACCAAGCTGAATCCTCTTTTGCCTACTTAATTCTTCATGGCACTGATTTATCAAGCTGTTGGAAACATTCCTCTGAGATTATGAATCATATTGACATGACAGCATCACACAGTTGCTGTAGATTTCCTGGCTGCACATCCATGACGGAAATCTCCCGTTCCACCAAATCCCAAAGGTGCTCCATTGGATTGGGATTCAATGCACAGTGCGCTCATTCTCATGATCAAGAAACCAGTTTGAGATGATTGGGGCCTCGTGATATGGTGCAGTATCCTGCTGGATATAGCCATCAGGAGGAGGATGCACTGTGGACCTGCAGGGATGGACATAGTCAGCAACAATAGTAATTGGTATTAAAGGGCCCAAAGTATGCCAAGAAACTATCCCCACACCAATACACCAGTGACACCAGCCTGAACTGTTGATATGAGGCAAGATGAAGTCATGCTTTAATGCATTTATGTAAAATTCTGACCCTACCATCCAATTGTGGCAACAGAAACCAAGAGTCCTCAGATCATGCAACATTTTTCCAGTCTTGGCCCAGTTTTGGTGATCCTCTGCAAACTGTATCCTCAGTTACCGGTTCTTAGCTGACAAGAGTGGTACCTGGTGTGGTACTCTAGTGCTGTAGCCCATCTGCTTCAAGTTTGATGTGTTGCGTGTTCAGAGATGCTTTTTTGCCAACCTCAGTTGTTACTGATGGCTTCCTGTCAGCTTGTACCAGTCATTCCATTCTCCTCTGACCTCTGACATCAATGAACATTTCTGCCCTGAGAACTGCCACTCACTGATTATTTTCTCTTTTTTGGGGGGGAAGTACCATTCTCTCTAATTTCTAGAGATGGTTGTACGTGAGAATCCCAGTAGGTCAGTAGTTTCTGAAATACCAGCCCTTCTAGCACTAATAACCTTATCACGTTCAATGTCTTCTCCATTCTGAACCTCAGCAGATCGTCTTTACTATGGATGCATGCCTAAATGAATTGAGTTGCTGTAATATGATTGGCTGATTAGATATTTGCATTAATGAGCAGTTGAACAGGTGTACCTAATAAAGTAGCCATTGAGTATGTATAGATATAATATTAGAATACAGCAAAAACTGTTAATTAAACTCTTACTGTATACAAACAACTAGATGGGCAGCAAAAAAAACCTAATAGTAAACAAAGAACTTAATTTGTCATATCTGTAAATTTGTATTTTAAATTTTAAAAATTATTATTGTTATTATTAGAGCAACAATTTAAAAAAAATTGAAAAACTACTTTGCCGTTTTTCAACTACCTTTATTTTGAAATAAAGATAACCCGGCAGGACATGGTTTCTTGTTATTTTTTCTAGCTTCACAAATGTGTTTTTGACGATAAAGCTCGCTGAGAGGTACTTAGCTAGCTAGGTTAAAGCGTTTAACTGTTCTCTTTTTTTGTCTTTGAGTAAACCAATTAATCGTTAAAGAGGGGGGGGGGATAGGTTAGTTGTTTAACTTGTACAGGTGGTCTTCAACATCTTCCCCCCCATACAGTACTCGCTGTGAACTGACAGCACTGCAATTTGAAACACGTGTAAACTTCTTGCAACGTTTAGCAAACTAGCTAGCGGTAGCGTTACCGTCGCCTTGTTTCGAACCGTCTCTAGCTAGGGAGTGAGCAGCCCGACAACTTGTCTTGTTTGGCGAGCCATATAGTCGTCTACATTATTGAGCTATAGAGAGCTCAAGAGGTTTTTTTCCCCCCCCATTCATCTTTGCTTTCAGATTATGGCAGATGAAGGGTCTGTGGAGGATTATCCGTCGGAGATCGAAGAGTACCTTACTGGTTTCGAGTTTTCCTTGAGCTCTGTCCAAAATGTGATCCAAACCCTTATGTCTGTGTCAAAGGGCGACCACGTAAAGGTAAACGACAGTGCACATACATGTCAACAAGCTGCATTGCAGAAAGATACACGTATGACTTTTCACTCTTACAAATGGCAACATGAAACAATTTCTGAAAATCGTTTCTCAAGTCAAAGCATCAGTCTGAATGATTAGTTAGCTAGCTAGCTATAGCTTTCGGCAGTATTTAATTGTTGAGTGCTTCTTGGTTCTAGCTTGACCCACTTGAACAAGCCAAATTGGATCTGATGTCTGCATACACCATCAACTCACTGTTTTGGAGTAAGTATTTTGGCAGTGTAACATAATGTTGCAGCAAGGTTAATGTTAAGACTTGGTTTAAGATTTGACACATTTTTCTTTTATAGTGTATTTAGTGACACAAGGAGTGAATCCAAAAGAACATGGAATCAAGCAAGAATTGGTAAGATAAGATGTAAGGTTCTTCAAGAGGGTAGTGGTAGCCCAGTGGTTAAGGTATTTGACTTGTAATCAGAAGGTTTCTGTTTCAAGCCCCCCACTGCCAAGTTACCACTGTTGAGCCCCTGAGCAAGGCCCTTAACCCTCATTTGCTCAAGTTGTACTCAATCATAATTGTAAGTTGCTTTGGATAAGAGCATCAGCTAAATGCTGTAAATGTAATAATAGTGCCTCTGCTCAATAGTTCCTTTTCTGAGTAAATTGAGTGGCCTGAGTGCAACTTTAAGGGCACCCACCGTAGTAGTCTAGTCTCCAAACCTCAAAAGTCCAGAAATAATGCTGCTTTTTTCATCCACTGATTTTAAACGTTTCAGGAGAGGATCCGAACATATATGAACAGGGTGAAGGAAATGGCAGATAAGAAGAAGGCGGCTCGCCTGGACAAAGGCGCAGCGTCACGGTTTGTGAGGAGTGCCCTGTGGGACGCGGAGGAAGCCAAAGCCAAGAGCGGCACAAAGCGGCCCAGCAAAGCCAAGGATGACCCACAGCAGGCCAGCAAAGCCAAGGGCGGTAAACAGAAACCCAGTAAAGCCAAGGGTGATCCACATCGGCCCAGCAAAGCCAAGCAGCGTAAGCTGAGCTGAGGGACACTTAAAAAAAAACAAAAAAAACAAAAAAACCTTGCTTCATAATGGAAATTTGGGTAATACTTGGCTATTGTCAGGATGTTTGGTTTTATGACTAACAAGATTGTCCTATGATTTCAGTGTAGACTACATTCAGCATGTATTTTGCACCTACATTCATGGGCTGCTGTTTGTTAGGTCCCCTTTTCTTCTAGGTGCATTTGATGGGTTTACAGTTCAAGACTGTAGTCCATCTGTTTCCATGCAAAATTTATCAGGCACTCTCCACTCAATTTATCGCTGGTCAGTTTATAAAAGTGGGCCTCCTCACAGGATGCTACTTGTGTGATGGACCGTTCTCATAAAGCCAGTGGTCATACTAATGTTCTTGTGAGTATTGCACTGGTATGGGAGCATGGGGCACATTACAGGTGGAGCGCTAAGAGCCGCTGTCGGGTAGGGAGGCCAAGAGCGCCCCTGTGGTCAGACACTGACCACTGATCAGCTCTTGGGGGATGGCTATTAGAAATTGTGCATGAAAATAGATGTGTAAAAGCCTCTTGTACACATTGTAGTTTGCAGTCAATTAAGTGGTGAGTGTAGATGTTCCATACAGAATAATGTTTACTACAGTATATTATTTAAACTGCGTTCTCCATTCATTAAAAAATAAATGCAAGTGATGGATTAACAACTGATTTATTTGCAAGTTATTTCATTTTCCATTTAAAGTTTATACATTTTAAAAGGTATTTAAGTGGCTTGCTCACTGGGGGCTCAGAGTCAGACAAGTGAAAAGCTGCTTTGTGACAGGCTGTTGTAAAAAACAAAACAAAAAAAACAACACTATATACATTTTTCTGCTTTTTTGAGGTTTTACATACAGGCCAAAATCAGGAGGTGGTCTTCTGACAATGTGCTTACTGTTGTCAGTGAGTGCTGTAACAACTTAAACCCCTGCTTGTCAGAAGTTTTCTAGCTTCTCATTTGTTGACCTCTAAGAACACACATGCCTGTTCATAAATGTTTACACTGTTGGGAGTGGCATTTTCACACAGGTGTGCTGCAGGTAATCTATCACTGGTTTTATTCAACTGTTTATCAAGGAACTACAGGTGCAGCTCAATTTGAATATCATAAGTTCAGTTTTGTTCATAATTTAATTCAAAAAGGTTAATTGTGTTATATTCATTACATGTAAAGTGACATTTCAGGCCTTTTTGTTTTACTTTTGTTCAGCATGGCTTATAGCTCACAAAAATGTAAAAATCCAGTATCTAAAATTGCAATATTTCATGAGGTCAAACAGAAAAGGATACACAATACAGGTGTCCAACATCTGACAAGTATGTACATTTATACACATAGTACCTGGTTGGGACTCCTTTACTGTGAATTGCTGCATTGATGTGGTGTGGCATGGAGGCAATCCATTTCTGGCCCTGCTGAGATGTTACTGAAGCCCACCGTGCTTTGATAGTAGCCTTCAGCTCATCTGTATTGTGGAGTCAAGTGTTTCTAATCTTCCTCTTTACAATACCTCATAGATTCTATGCTGTTCAGGTCTGAAGAGTTTGCTGGCCAATCAAGCATAGTAATATCATGGTTAGCAAGGCATTTGATGAGTAGTTTTGGCACTATGGGCAGGTGCTAAGTCCTGGAGAAGGAAATTTGCATCTCCATAAAGCTTGTCAGCAGATGGAAGCATGAAGTGCTCTATAATCACCTGCTTGATAGCTGTGTTGAGTTTGGACTTGGGGAAAGTACAGCAGACCAACACCAGCAGCTCATGGAGCATCACAGGCTGCAGAAACCTCACACTGGACTTCAGACACCTTGGATTGCCTGTCTCTCCACTCTTCCTCCAAACTCTAAGATGATTCGGTTCTTTTTCCTCCTCAGTCCAGGTAAGATGCTGCTGACATTGTCTGGTTCAGGATTGGCTTGACATTAGGAGTGTAGCCCGGTTCCTGAACACGTCTGTGCGTCGACGCTCTTGATGCACTGACGCCAGCCTCAGTCCATGCTGTGAAACTCTCCCAAGTTCATGAATGGACTTTTCTTAACAGTCCTCTTAAGGCTGTGGTGATCCCTGTTGCTTGCACACCTTTTCCTCCCCTGTTTTCTCTTTCCACTCAACTTTCCATTAATATGGTTTGATGCAGCACTTTGCAAACAATCAGCCTGAAATAAATTGGGAACAAAAATGAACTTATTCACAAAATTCTATTTTTTTTTTAATGCACCTGTATACAGCAACCATCATATAACTCCTACCCAAATATCTCTCCTGCAGGTTGTATTTTTGATTCAGTTCAACTCAAATGTATTTGTATAGCACTTTTTACAAGGTGGTGTCACAAAGCAGTTTTACAGAAATCATATATACAAAGGATCTGGATTTAGGTAGCTACCGAGCAACCAAGGTGAATGGAAAGGAAAAACTCGTTGAGAGCGTGAGGAAGAACCCTTGACATGAAGGCACAGAAGGGGATCCCATCCTCCTGAACGGCACCAGATTTTGCTTTTTACTTGTAATATAAAATTTATGAGTAATTTATAAGTCTGCATAGTAAACAACTAAACACATTCTAGCAGGTGATCCAATGGCAGTGGTCATGGGCTCTTCATTAAAGTCTCCCTGGCACCCAGGAAACGTTTTTGTTCTTTTCAGAACAGTAGATAGAACATGCAGATTAACCAATTAGGTTGTTGGGCAGACATATGAGCATAATACCCCCCTGCCCTTGCTGATCACACTGCTTTGTTCAGAGATGTCTTTCAGCCTACCCGAACAAGTGTTGTGCTCTTAGTACGTACTGGGTAAAGATATATCTTTGAAGATACATCTATTTTTGTGACCATATGTTCTTAGAAGTTATAAATGAAAGTTTGGGTAAGGCTAACCTAAATATGCTTGTATCAGAAGTAATACGTTTTTGCTTTTTATATGATTTTTAAAATACCTTTGGGGAAATATACGTAACATGATTTGACAGTATTTAGGCAAGTCATCGCCTGACCAGCAGAGGGCAGCGCTGCGTACATAATTCCATTTCGTTCTCGACGTATTGGCATTGGCTCTTACATTCGTCTACAGTCTTTCCCGCAAATACGCATCGAGTGAAGTTTAATGTGTTTGGAAAGTCTTTGAAAGGCAGTTGTGAAGTGGAAGGAGCCTGGAAAATTGGAGGGTCTGTGGGACTAATTAAAAGTGCGGTGGAGGAGCGATTCATAATGGCTATTGTTGGCATTGCTTCAGGGTTTAATTAAACAGCTTCCTGTCTAATGATGTGAGGTCGGTCTTAAAGCCTTTTGGAGGTGGCAACTGAACAAAAGAAATTCCGACACTTGTAACAGGAGGTCGGTCAGGACGTTTGAGAATGATGGATAAATTGCCGTCCACCTGCACAGTGCTAGTAGAAGATGAGGTGGTCCTGACAGGGTAGCTGTGACGGAGCAGAGGCATCAGCTAACACTTTTTTTTTTTTTTTTTTGACGTAAACTACATTTAGATGCACTTCTGTTATACAACTCCTTATTCTTCTAGTTTGTTTATTTTTGGAATGAAAGGTATCCCTTACGTTGCCTATTTTTTAGCCAAAATATACAAACCCAGCTCTTGGCAACCGTACTCTTCCTGACAGCATAGGGAGCCTCGCGCGTGTCTCTCTGGTTTGCTGCCCTTTGCCTTATTTCTCTCCCATTGGTTTGGCGAAGTGCTGATGGAAGCAGGCCATGCTGTGAGACACACTGATGGCTTTCTGGTTTGGGGTCAGTGCGCAGAGACCGGCACTGATGGCGCAGTCAGAGACACTGGATATGAGCACAGGGGAAATGTGCTCCAGAGCCGGGGGAGAAACGACACAGCCTGCGTGGGGAGAAAGAATACAGATCGGGTTCTTTAAGTAAGGACTTCCTACCCCTTCCTCTCTGTCTAACCACCACCCATGACCTCACTGGTGATAGCTCTGGCTCTAAATAAATGCGCTGGAGGCTGGGCCCCAGTGGGGGTGGGAGGGTTGGTCCCACCATGAATGATGGAGTTGGGCTTGGCCCGGGGCTGTTTACACTAGTGCTCCTGACAGTCTCCCCCCCCTCATTTGTGCCACCTTCCATTCACCTTGCCGTGTGCCGTTGGCTAGATTCATCAAGATAAGTGTCTTTTATTTGCCCTCGGCCAGCAGTGTGGGACAAATTGCACTTTTGAAAGTCAGTCTCTGCCAGGAGCCTCTCGCTATGGAAGTCTGGGAGGATTTTCCTTATTTTTCCTGCTTCTCTCTCTCTCTCTCTCTCTCTCTCTCCTGCTTTCTTCCCCCGTATTGGAATGAAATTACACCATGCCGAAAGCTTGCGAGAATCAGGCATGTGTTCACCACTTTGCTAGTGGGCCAATTTATCTCCTATGGACACACTCCTGCAATGTCTCTGCAGAGTCACAGTGCTGCAGATCTGTTTTACTTCTCCTTTAATACCTTCACTACATAACCTTGTGGAACTGGAGTGAATTGCATAACACTCATCTGTAAACAATATTCCAGGCACATCTACTAAGCACTGCTCAGTTCTGATGGCTACTGAGCTTTCCACAACTCTCTTCCCAGACCTTTTTCCTGCAAGGCTCGTCATATGGTGAGGCGACGTGTAATGGATTTGTTGCCGTTCGTAATTTCTAAGACAGTGGTTTATTCAGCAGGCCTAAGAGAACTGGGGTGCAGCTGTCAGGACATATATTTCCCCAGGAATGTTCACGCCTCTAAGCTGAAGCCCATGAAGGTGGATTTCTCTCCAATGACAAATGATGTGGTTTTTTTTAGTTTTTTTTTTACGAAGTGCCTGTGCATGCGTGAGAGGGGAGCGGGAGGGCAGGATCAGATCTGCTCGTTGTTCTCCTCAGTAGCGCGACACAGCTGACCAACTCTCTCAGCTTGGGCATGAGCCCTGGACACTTGCTCAGCGTTAGGAGCGTGTTGCTGAACCGCAGGTTTCCATACACCGTGCATGTTTCGCACCTGAATGTATGCAGTACCACCACCTCATTTAGGTTTATAGACATGCAGTTGTTTCCCCTACCTGCATGTCAAGAAATGGAAGGAAAAAAAACAAACTGTGATGCCGATATCTTTCAATATCGAGTACTTCGGTGAGCTATAACAAAGCGTCCCCCAAAACGAGTATATTGCTGAGAAATATTTTTACTCACATTTTAATAACTTTTTTTTTTTTTTTTTTTTGGAAAGCTTTAGAAAGTTACCGGGAAACAAAAGCTTCATAACGTGGCCTGCGTTCTGCACCGTGCCTCTTTCAGCCCTGCTGAAATAAAAGGCTTTATGGCATGTCACCAACAACACTCATCTCTGAGTGATTTATGGTGCTTTACGGCTGATGCGAGAGCCCGCACGAAGTGCGCTCAGTTGCTGCTGGGAGGCCGGCGTAACGGGGGCTAAGGGGCCAGTAAAGCCTCCAGCTCTTACTTTTATGATGTGAATGGAGAAGCAGCAAAACACGAGTGGGAAAGAACCTCTCTTCAACTGAGCTGAGGACCAGACTGACTGCAGATTGACTTGCTGCACTGTGGGACTTTGGTCTTAGGATTTCTATACAGTAATAAAAAAAAAAAAAGGTTTTTCTTGCTGAAGGGTTGTAGGGTGGATCTCTTCTTTTTGTGCTTTTGTTTGATCTCTGTGCTTTTTTTTTGGTTGCTGTGCTCTGTAACTGGTGCAGCATTTCTGTTGTATTTAGTTAGTTCAGAGATTATTTCTTCTTGTTGAAGCTCATATGTAGCCCAGAAGAGGCCTATGTTGTCTTGCACCAGTGGTATCATGCCATTGATTGAAGTTTGGGCTCTTGGTTATATAACTGGGAATTATATCAAGACAATAACATAATACTTAAAAGAATATTAGCACCATATAATGAAGTGTATGGCTTACTGGATATACTGATCTATGAGACAGAATAAAATATAATTTGCTGGATCTCTCTCTTTCTCACCATAATCATTAAAGGAAAAAGGCTCAACTGCTTCAAGGCCAACATCAGAAAACAATCATCGGTTAAACTGAGGCGCATAACCGCTTTGAACCACTAGGGGGGGCTCAAACACAGCTCTTTGGCCTCCCCCCTCTTCTCCGAGCATCTTGTTGACGTTCTGCAGGAGGAGACGTTTTTCTTAACCCCTTGAACACAGTTAACATGTTGGCATGGGGCCACGCTCATCACTTATGAAACTAGCCTCTCACGGAGACCAGAATTTGTTTGATTTGTGACAGAATCAGGCATGGGAAACCTGGGTAGCCGTGTTTATATTAACACACTTTCTGATGTGCCCAACAGTGTTTACATGCATAAAGATTCCAGTTTAGCATCCTTAGATGAAGATAATTTTATTTATGTATCTCTAAAGCATTTTCAGCATACATTATGTTTTGCAGAGCTTGTGCTATTAGAGAAGCTAGAATAATTAAATACCCCCCCCCCCCCCCAAAAAAAAAACAACAAAAAAACAAAATGACTAAACTATGAGATTAGAAGTTATGGTTTGTCACAAACATACAAAATTGTCTTTTATAGAATTCCACTATAGTCCAAAGGAGCACTCAAACTGTCATCTTCATTTTGCCAGCACAGACCTAATCCGTACCTACAACTCATGTCTGGAGTAAACCGACACAACGCCAATGCATGATGCTTAAAGATTTGGTTCAAAAATCCCCATCTATCCCTTTAAGGCAATGAAATATGCAGTGAAAGCAGTACTTTCCTGACTGGACTTGACCAGAGAGAAAAGATGAGGGGTTGGGGGCGTGATGTCCTGAGTGCAGTTTTGGAATAGCTCACAGGGAGACAGCTGCTGTCTAGACTGTCATTCTGACATCACATTTGGGCCTCAGGGCCAGATTTGAAGTGGAACACTTGACAAGAGGTTCCACCGATGCTCGCCGAGACTGTAAGCGGATCTGCTCCTCTTCGGGCGCTGCATAGTCTGTGTCATACCTGCTTCTGGGGGTAAATGGGACCACAAGCTGAGGCAGACGCCTGTAAACCCACTACACCTGAGTAAGAGCCAATCCTTCTCCTTGGGTGTGGAAACTGGGCCTCAAAGCTGCAAAGCATGATCCCAAGTTCGACAGAATCAGACACATCGTTAGTGCAATGTGTCCTGCGCTCCTGCTTACGATTACATCTAATAAACAATAAATGAGTATCTTGTTTAGAAGTATTCCATGCTGGCTATGTTTCTATTCCTTTCATTACACATGTTCCCATTTGTGGTAACTCCACATAACCCGAGCAGTGCTGCAGGACTGAGGCCACTGGTACCCCGCGAGACGTGCCGAATCGGTAAAAGGCGGTAGGAAATACGGCCGAGCACTGGCTGGACCGACCGACGGCGGGTGCGTTGCGTCTAATCGAAGCCGAATGTGTCATTAGCTAATCGGCCCGCGTTCTCCTGCCCTGAGGGTGCGGCAGCCCTGCCTGCTTCTGCTCAACTCACAGAGGCCCATTATACTTCAAGAGAACGTAAACAGCGGGTCTCCGAAAGCCCGCGCTCTCCGCTTTAAAGAAACATCATCTATCACCCTGCCAGGGGCCCGCAGGTGTGAGTGCGCTCACACAGCACTGCTGACAGCGAGGGTGAGAGCTCTCTAGTCCAGTGCAGAGCGCGCTGGAGATAGTCGTTTGGTAGCTCCACGTGAGTGTGCCACACGACTCACGGTACATCTCCATAAAAGCTGCAGAGCTCCACTTGGCAGCAATGTCTTGTCAGATGCAAACGTTTAGTCATTATTAAAATATATGAGTGGTACAGAGAATTATTTTTAAAAAACTAAATAAATAAACTCTCCATCCAAAAATGATTTTCAGCGAACCAGCTGTGGTTTTAGGGGCATATATGGGTAAAGGGGAGGAGCACGCTACCATCTCTGAACTCTCTGAACGTTTGGACACCTGCTTTTATTTTGCCTGTGTCCTTGCACATCGGCTGTGTGTGTGACACTGGGTTAAATTGTTAAAAGGTTTTGTGAACTTGTGGGGCACAGTTGGGTAAACAGCACAAAATACCAGAGTGTGCAGTGTCCCTGGGAAGGAAGCCAAGGTGACAGCATCAAGGCAGCGTATAAATACACACTGCACACACACACACACACACACACACACACACACACACACACACACACACACACACACACACACACACACAATACGTACACATTGAGCTCAAGAGCACTAAGCTTCTGTTTACTGGAGTTTCCATCCAAGCCTCACAGAGGTGAGACCACGGCACACTACAGTGGTCTAGGTCTTTCGTTGCCACCAAGGCCAAATGGCTCCTGGCTAATATTGACACTCTGATAACAGAGCAGATTTGGAGTGTGCAAAGACAGCAGGAACTTTGTAATAGGAGCTCCAGCCTCCTGTACAGGAAAATTTTTTTTTTCTGCTGAGGGGTTCTGTGTGTAAAAATACTCTGATAGCACACAATCTCTTTATGTCCAGTACAGAGAAAACACTGTTACACTGTTTAGTCACATGATCGATACTCACGGTGGAGAAAAGTGATTTAAACATGCATGTAAATCATTAGCACAAGAAACATTCTCTGACATCCTGTATGGAACATTGTTATATCACTGCTTAAATACTTCATCTATGAACTGAATCACTAAACGTAAAAAAAAGCTGAGTATCTGATTCCAGAAAGTTAATCCAAAGTAGAATCTAAAATGTAAGTAAATAAATAATACATTGAGAAATTTAAACAACCCTAGAGATGAACCGTTCTCTGTATTCCTGTGTTTTGGTGTGAGGTCGTCGGTTCAGTGAACCTGCTGCCTTCCAAGAGACCTCCCACGTTAACTGTACTTATCAGCTCTTTATATTTAGTACTGTAAAAAATTGTCGTACTGTAAAAATCTGTACAACACGAGGAAGAAAATGGACACCTTACACCGTTCTTCCTACATAATTGTTCAAGGTATCTTACCCAACACTCCATTCAGTTCAGCAGTCTTAAGGCGACTGTGAAAAAACGTCATGTTACTTTAGTGGGTAAAGAAAGGGCTACTGTCGCTGAGTGACATGCTAGACAGCAAGCTCTTTCCCACTGGACCGCAGCCTAAAAAATGGCGATATTAAGGGACTATTTAGTCGTCCCGAGGCAGCCTGAGAGCGCCTTTACGCGCCAACAACTAACCAAACAATGGAACGGATGGAGCGTCGCGCCGACGCACTTTGGCAGGATAACATGCCTTTTAGAATGAACAACATCTGCGCTCGGAGGCATAGGTTTGAAAATAAGAGATCGGGGCGTGTCCATGTTTTTTTTTCTCCCGTAATGTCTTTGTCTTCAAGTTTGACTTGAGCGCGTCACTCGACTCCCGCCCGGTAATGGACATGAGAAGCGAAAAAAAAGAGCAAACAAAAACCCTCAAGTGGACAAACTTTGCCGACTTCATTGTTCCCGTGGAAGGCCTATTCATAGGGTATTCTTCCCATCAGCGCACGCCCGTGTATGAGCTAGGCCTCTGTAGAGGGAAGAGACGCTTGCATCTTGCGCCAGAGCTTGTAAAATGTTGGAGATATTTTAATATGTCAGTTCAAATGGGGTCCCAAATCATGGCCTATTTGCAAATTTAACCAAACATAAGGTTTAAAAGACTCTCCACTCTATTAGGCAGTACTGTCTCCGTTAGCCTATATTATAAAAATAAAAGCTGAATGCAGTTTTTATGAGTTATTTGTCTTTCTCACCCACACATTTATAGGCCATGTGCTAAGCACATCCAACAATGTGCAAAACAAAACCTGCAAGCCAACTGCTACAGCTGTGTCATTTACTTGGCCAGGCCGTATGGCGAGAGGCCTGGCTTTCCGTAGGCCGTGCCGGCAATCTCCTGGCTCCCACCCGTGCTGGGGAGTGTGTTTATCAGCAGTGCTGATACGCAAGGTGGAAAGAACGTCTGGCTGCCGGGGACTGTACCCCACGTCCTGGCTCCCTGCATCTCCTCTCCCTCTATCTCCCCCCTGACGACCAGCTATGTTAAGTGGACCGGTGCTCAGTGCCGTCTCCACACAAACTGCATTCCTTCACTCCCAGGCGGCGCTGCAGTGTGGAGGGCGGGGCTGGTGTTTAGGAATGGGGCCAGAACCCTCGTATGAACATCACAGAACCTGCTGTGACTCTCCTGTCGGGCCTCTGTGGTTGAAAATAGGGGCCATCCTCACTCCCATGGCTCTTCTGTTCAGTCTTTGCACTGGAAAAACTACTGCATGATGGGTTCTGTAGTGTGGAGTTCCTACTTTCAGCTAGAAGGCTGAGAACAGGTCACTACCACTGGGATTCCCCCAAAACCCATCAGAATTTACTGTAGGCCAGTGTTAATGATTTATTACATTATTCTATGCCTATTATAGCAGGATAGGATACTGCTACAGTGAATCTTATATAGTGCTATTGTACAGCATGTAATTCAGGAGAATGGTGCTTTAGAGATACTGTGGTACATGTAGAAGCTATAATGGCACTGTTTACATGCATACATTTTTGATTTCTGTAAACAGACCACAGCAACAGTGCATATACATGCATTTTTGGCTTGCCAGGACATGGCAGGTTCCCCTTTGCATTTGGGTCGGCCAAGGGCAGACGTCCTCTTAGCCCCATTTCTCATCCGAGCGCGTCCCCCTCCTGTGGTGCAGGTGCAGGCCCTGGTAACAGCTGTTATTCAAAGTGACAGACATTCGGAAGGTGCCTTTGTCTATCCATAATCGATTTGCCATCCCCCGGTTCATGGCCCATTTTTGCGAAACCCTCCGCGTTTTTCCTGACCCCCATGCATTGCCATTATTTTCTCTTCCACTTGTTTCCTGGGGGACAGGAACAAATGCAGATATTGCCCCCAGCATACCGTGGGGGCCAGTGCGGAATATGGGAGGCTTTGCAAATGCTTAACTCCATATGATCATGCAGTTGCGAGCGTACTGTCTTCTGCTGAGGCCTGCGGACATTTACACACGGACGCTGCTTATTTTTGGGTGGGATGTCACGGGCCGTGTGCGTCCATGCCGCGCACAGCTGACCCATTAGGCAAGAGACATGCGGTCAGGTGCTTAAGAGGGAGTACAGTATTATTAGCCCTGACACTGTGGAATGACATGGTGTGTGTATGTGTGTGTGTGTGTGTGTGTGTGTGTGTGTGTGTGTGTGTGTGTGTGTACGCACACACACGTTTAGGACCACCCAAGCATTATACAACACTTGGCCTCAAATACTCTTCCAATAAACACATAAAAATAATGATACCCCCAGCCTTTCTCATATCCTCTCTGGCAGTCAAATGTCAATAGCCACATTCACACCTGTCTGATAATTCTAACTTTTGAATGACCACAAAAAAAAAAAAAAAGAAAAAGTGTACCATGTTTTTCAAGCAGACTGTAACTCAATCACAGTGATAATGAACTTCTTAGACATTTCACCTGCTTCTTTTGAGAGCCTTGCTTGATGGCCTGATCAGAGAGGATATCTGTAGGGTTGGAGAGAAGGTCTATCACCGTAGATGAATGAAAGCTGGGTGGATTGCCAGCTTAGATGACACTTTCTCAAAACACACTTACACCCCGAGGCATACATCACCCGCCCCCCCACCTCCTCGCTTTTTATCCCAACGTCTGAGGTCTGTATTGAGGGAAGCATGAAAAAAAGGCAGGGAACTGAAGCGAAACTGGCCAGCGTTTGGGGACTAGGATTTCGTTTTTCATCCTTTAAGAAGCCGGAGATATTAGCTGTAATGTGTGCGGCAGCGTTATTGTGTGAAAGGTCAGCGGGTGGCTTGCATGCTCCCTTCTTTACGGGCGCTGATCCAGTACGCTGCGTGGGCTAGCCCGTTAATCCACACACTCCCTGTGCCTCGGGTTGCTGTGGGAGAGAATGTGTCACCTTTGGAAGTCGCTTATAAGCTGAGGGATAAGTCTGATAGCTTCACCTGCTTCTCTCTCTCTCTCTCTCTCTCTCTCTCTCTCTCTCTCTCTCTCTCTTTTTTACACACACACACACACACACACACACACACACACACACACACACACACACACACACACACACACACACACACACACACACACACACACACACACTCACTCACTCACTCTTGCTGACTGATTGTATTGTTACAGAACCTGGCTTTAGACCAGCACTTCAATTCAAAGAAGTATGTCTTATTGAATTTCATCCAGAAGTGATATTATAGCCTCAAAAGGCTACTGCCACCCTGAGGGTCTCAGATGAGCCTGACACACACACACACACACACACACACACACACACACACACACACACACACACACACACACACACACACACACACACACACACACACTCTCAGTCTCTCTCTCTCTCTCTCTCTCTCTCTGTTTCTTTATCTTTCTTCATTATTCTTTCTTCTGGTTAATAAGGGAAAATTGACAATAAATGTTAAATGTTTAAGGCCAACAGAAACCCATTTTAAAATAGCAGGCTACTTAATCTGGTCTCTGCAAATGGCCGTTACACTCTTGTTTACTCTCTACCTTTTTAAGTGTTGAGTCAATGTTGCTGTCAGTGTTAACAGGAGTCAGCTGGCTGTCAACCTAATGGTTTGTCCTGGACTGCAGTAGTGGACAGTGTCTCTCATTGTTAGCTTCCAGGCTAAGCCTGCTAGTGAACACGCTCGGTAGATGGAGGTGTTGCCCCATCCCTGGAGTTGTTGGAGACAACCACGCTTGCTGCCCGCCACTTGAGAGTACATGACGAAGCCAGGGCGCATACGCCAAACAGGTGGCAGCTGCGCGTAGACCGGCGCTGCTGCTAACTGCTTAGCCGCCTGAACCGCGCTGAGTCCAGCTCTCCCCGTAAGTGCTGTTAATAACGAACGCAGACAAAAGGAAGTTCTCCCCTGAACCGACAGCCTGGAATGTGCTTTTGAAGCCGCACAGCTGCTTCGTGAATAAGGGAAGCGCGATACATCATGGGCAGTGGCAGGAACGGCAAAACCGTCTGAAGGCGACCCCGCGGTTTTACAGACACTGGCAGAGGTTAATAGGAGAGGCAGGCAACACTTAGTCATTTGTTGTCATCTGCAGTGGGTTCTAATGCATATCACATGTATTACAGCTGGTGACAGACTGGTGCTGGAGCATGCTGGGTGAATGGAGCTCAGGTAAACACTAGCCTCGGGACACCCCATCTCAAGTGCTTCTCTAACTCTCTCATAGAAAAAGAGGCTGGAAATGGGTGTCAGGACAAATCTTCGAGGACATATGCATTTGAGTGAGAGACTCTGACAGTTAGGGCCCTTTGCCAGATAGCCTGTAGTCTGGCCACTGTTGATGACACGCTGAAGGGTGATCAGACTGGAGGAAGCTCGTTCATACAGAGGAGATATTCATATGCTAAAATACCATTTACACTGATTTTTATATGAATTCTTCATACAGTTGATGTGACATCATTAGGTAAAAATTATATTTCTTAGTTTAAACAATTTAGCAAAAAAGCAAGAATGGACAAGCAGTCAAAATGAAACTAGTATTATACTATTTACTTACAGCTTTCTAACTTCAATCTGGAAGTACACATCTATTATTTCAGTTGTCCAAGATGGCTCACATCATAACATTACAGCTTTAGCCATGTGTTGATGTTTTGTTCATATTTTTATCATCAGAATGTCATACTGTATCCTAAACCACATCGGCAAGGTTGGTCTAACATTATTTAGGAACATTTGAGGCAAGTTTGTGAAGAAAGAGTTTGGGTATATATTTAGCATAATGGTTCTTGGTGACACGCCACCATTACTTGTTAGCTAGTGATGCTAATTAGTAAAAGCCAAACACAGGGTTGTCTGCATGAAAAATAAATAGAACAGTCGGTGTGAATGTGATTTTGGCTGATGTTTCTCTTCAGTTTTCACAATGTAGGACATTTAGGTGGTCCTAATAAGGAAGCATACTTTTATTTGAAAACCCAAATAAGCCACAGAGGTTAAAGTTAATGAGGTTAGAGCTGGTGTAGCATAGATAAATGCTAGCTGCATTAATACAAAACTAATACCTTCCAGCCCAAAATACATGCGATAGTGTACGTATGTGTGACCTGAATTTCGAGCTGTTTTTCATAAAGTTTTGACAGGCTTGTTTGTCATTATTTCCTGATATGGATTTATTTATTTTTTTCTCCTTGATTCTCTTGATTAAGACAATATATCTGATCAATAGAGAAGGCCGTTTTGTTTAGAGAGCTCTCTATGTAGCCAGCTAACCTAACCTATGGCCTACTGCACTGATCAGGGATCATGCAGCTCAAACTTAATCACTGTAAGGAACAAAAGTTCAATGATCACAACTGGCCTCTGATCAGTATTGAAGGGTTTTACACTCTTTAGCAGCTTGCTGACCTCTTCGCTGTTAATTATTTATTAATTATGTTCTTAATCAATTTTCACATTACTCTCATCCGTTATTCTAGCAGGAGGCAGCCGTCTACTCCATTGAGACTAAGTACTGACCGTACCACCATGCTGCCTAGTCACCCAGAAATACACAGAGAGAGACAGAACGAGAGACAGAATGGGATGGAGAGAAAGAGACAGAGAGAATGTCATATTCATCCTTGACCTTATCCTGCTTATTTCTCTGTTTGCCTTTAACATGTCGACAGCCAAGCTCTTGGTGACATCACTCTTCTTTTCAGATTTACTCTTCAGCTAAGAGGGCATGGTACGTTCCTAATATAACTGTTTATATGCTGCCATTACTCCACTGGGTAGTGGCTTTGAAATCCAAACACAGCCATAACTCTGTTGAGTGAGTCTTGCATTCGGAGTAGTACTTTGCAACCTCAATCACTCAGCACTTGTAAAATACACACCCAGACCTCTCATTTATATCAGGCCCACAGAACAGAGGCCTTTATTCCAGCGCTAAGCGCTGTTTACATGACATGCTATTGATTCACGGTTCATTGTAAATTAAGATGGGAACAGCTACAATTGATGATGCACTATTCGTTATGTTCACATGTGTAGCCATGGCTGGTCTAATACACACGCGCACACACACACGCGCGTGCGCACACACACGTGTGGGTGCACTGGTCTCTCTGTGAACCTCAAAGTGTGTTTAGTATTCATCAGAGACGGCCATTGTTTTGGGAGGGCTACATATGGTGTAATTATGTGGGTAATTTATGCCTTCATAAAGCAGGGCCTGCTGGCACAGTGGGAGTAAACTTTAATGTGGAACAGACAGTGGGAGAGCTTCAGAGAGGTGCAGAGAGAGCGTGACCGCACAGACTGCTCCCCCGAGCCCCCTGGAATCCACCTCTCACTGCCACTGTCCACTCCACACACACACACACACACACACACACACACACACACACACCACTGAGGACTGAGGGATGGGAAGGCTTGTTGGGCTTTACATAGCCTGTTGATGGTTTTTTAAAAGCTCAAAATATGCATAATATGCACTGAAAATACTGAAAACGTAGCCAATGACAATTCCCTGGGAATAAGCATCAGTATGTATAGTACAGAGGCCGTGTCCCTCGCAAACACACACACACACACACTCTGACAGCCCAGTCCTGTGTGCAGGAAGGCTGGAGTGCGGCTTGTGTTCAGGGCTGTTAGATGTGAAGGTCATAGTTCCCAGGACTGCTCTTACAAAGTTTGGTTTCAGGCAGTTGCATTAAGATTAATGTGTTTCTGGGGCAATTTGCAGCCCAGGGCACAGTGTGCCTGTGCAGGTGGAGTGAGTGGGAGTGTGTGTGTGTATGTGGGGGGGGGGGGGCACTGTGTGGTGTGCTTGTGTGTATGTGTGTGTGTGTGTGTGTGTGTGTGTGTGTGTGTGTGCAGTGTGCATGTACAGGTAGAGTGTGTGTGTGTGTGTGTGTGTGTGTGTGTGGGGCATGTGTGCGTGCATGTGTGTATGTTTGTTTGTGTGTGTGTGTGCGCACAGTGTGTCTGTACAGGTGGAGTGGGTGTGTGTGGCACATGTGCACATGCGCGTGTGTGTGTGTGTGTGTGTGTGTGTCTGCGCACGTTTTGAGGTTTGTGAAATGTGTGCACTGCTAGGTCATGAATCCATTGACATTTCCACCATCGTCATGCCGCCAAAGCAAAACCATGTCCACCACATAGTACATAATATAGCCCTGTGAGGACCAAGGAGGGAAGAGGCCATTACTTCCCACGCTCAACCTTCCCCGTTTTGGAAAAAAGCTGGGCAGTAGAGGCCAGAGGAGCCAAATAATTCACTCATGTTCCATGTATTCCACCAGGTCAGTGATGAAACCTTCTTTTGTAGCAAATTCTCAATTTCTTATCCTAAATCTATAGAAAAAACATGTTTTTTGTTTTTGTTTTTTTTTTGTTGCCTGACACTTCGTTAAAAAAGAAAAAAAGAACCATGCTAATTTGGTTTTAGCTGGGAGAGAAGCGGGCAGCTTCTCCTCCTTCTTCTTCTTCTTCTGGAGATCAGTAATTGGGTATTGAGAACCTCTGGCTGTCACGTAGCACTCTGTACTTTGCTTTGTGTGGGGGCGTTTCTTGCTACTCATCGTTCTGAATTCTCTTTATATTATAAATGACGACGTCTCCATTCTTGTTATTTGACTTCAATAAGAAAAAGAGCACAAAGCAGTATTTAAAATTTTGTAGCAGTCCTTATTAATTACAGAGAAAAACCTGTGAAAACAGAATCCCATGATGCCACAGAATTGGCAAATGACTCTGAAAACACATGCATACACATGTGCGCGTGTGCATGCACAGTGTCTCTCTGTCCTTTTCTTTTTCCGTTCATTACTCATCCTTTCTTTGTGTCCAAACATCTGCAGACCTTTCAGTGTTCCACAACAGCAGCAAAATGAATGCTTTCCTTAGGAGAAAGAGACAGATCGAGCGAGCGAGAGAGAGAGAGAGAGAGAGAGAGAGAGAGAGAGAAGGAGAGAGAGGGACAGAGAGAGAGAGGGAGAGAGAGAGAGAGAGAGACAGAGAGAGAGAGAAGGAGAGAGAGGGACAGAGAGAAAGAGAGAGAGAGAGAGAGAGAAGGAGAGAGAGAGAGAGAGAGAAGGAGAGAGAGGGACAGAGAGAGAGAGAGGGAGAGATTTACGCTGTTCACGTAGGAGACTGCAGCATACAACAGTAAAGTGAGTCAGACACTCTCAGAGGAATGCCTCCCTCCCTGTCTTCCCCCTTGTCATTTTTTTTCATCCTCTATGGTCCAGATCAGAGGCAGAGCAGGGCAGCCCCCTTCCCCTCGCTTCGCCTCGCCTCCTTTCTGCCTCCCACACTCTCCAAAAGGAGCCCTTGAAGTGAGGCATGGGAGACCATTTGCAGATGGATAGAATTTGGGAGCTGAGGTTTGGCCAGGCCAGCTGGTGAGAGCTCAGGTTTCCACTGGCATGAAACTGTTCTGCTTATATCGTCAGCAGTCGGAGGAATTGTGTTCAGGTGCTACAGGACCATATCCCGCCCCCCTTCACAAGATGTACTGTTGGAATGTTTTGGTCATTTGACAAGGCTCTCTTACATCCTTAGTTGCATAACACATGCACACGTGCGCACACACACACACCTTGCACACATGCAAACAACTATCTTCCTTTCAATCTTAGCTCTTTCGATATTCTTCATCAGCATTACAATAAGTATCTTAACAGACATCTTATTAACAAATATTGCTCTTGATCTTGCCTTCAGTAAAACATTCTACACAAATTCTCTGTTTGAATACAGAGGCACTTTAAATCTCATTCTGTTGACAGCAGTATACCTCTGAGTAATATAATGAGACTTATGACAATCTGACACAAGTTGATGACAGTACTGAGTCTTATACTAGGCTCTAATTATTTGGGCGAAAATGTGACAGCCGTCATATTTTCTGTTTATGTCTATGAGAGGCTGTCACTAGGTACTGGAATAGGCTGTGGGGGAAATGAGCCAATTACAGTGATATACTGTATATTTTACCCCACAGTGCAATAACAAGACACTGAAATTTTAAAATGGTGGAAACAGATTCGCTCTGCGCCGGCTTTGAGTGCTGTAAGAACGCTTGACCTAAGAGCAGTCAGGCTGTGTCTGGGTCCTGGCTGGACTCCCCAGGTTTAACCGGGTCTGCTCTCCTGCACGAGGGCTGAAACGAACATTGGGAAGGTAATGAGAAGGCTTCGATTTAGGGACATGGACTTCTGGGCACGGGAGCTAGTGCAGCCTAAGCCCATGGGAGCTCATTATTTGCTATGCAGTTCGGGCCTGGTGCTTGGCCCTACGTCTAAAGGCACACTCCAGCTCGTTCACGCGTCATTTCTGACCTGTAAATAACCATGAAAGTGAATTAATGCAGCGCCGGGGGGAGTGTGTGGCCCAGTGCACCCCACTAGCACGGATGTGGGCTGTTTTACATGCTTGCTTATGTGGTTGGGTGCCTTGGTTGGAGTACGGCTGTATGCAGTGTTTATCTCTCATGGGCCCTGGCAACGGATGGTTTGATTGAGTTCTGCTTAAGGGAGGTTGGGAGAGAGATGGAGTCACTGATAACATGAGCTGCCTTCGTCTGGACTGTACCCAGATCGGGCGAGAAAGCGCCAAGACGGTTGCTAGTCCGACTAGCACTCGTTAGCACAGGAATCGTTTTCTCCTTTTGTGGATGTTGGAGGAATGACTGGACACTGCAGCTTTGTTTCTGCCGGCTTGAAAGGTCTTTGGCTTTGGTGTCTGGCTGCGGGCATTCAGCACAGTACAACACCGCGCGCCCCACAGAACCAAGACTCTGTGTTTTCCAGCGCTCTGATTATTTTGGACTTGCAGGCTACCGACTGAACGTTTCCAAAAGCGCTGGATTTGATTTCCATCTCCAGACAGATTGTTTGCAGTGGCCAGGGTTCCTAAATGGGGAGTTGGGGGCAAGCACAAGAAACAGAAATCTGTAATCAGAGATACAAAATGACATTTTCTTCTTCTGGTACCAAGAGCACACGCAGCCCTTTCCCCAAAGAGTCAAACTCTTTTGCTGAGACAATTCCTCACTGTTTCCTGCACTGCTTTAATTAAGCTCACCCAAAAAGGGGATCATGAGCTCCAGTCAGGCACGAGTAGAAATCACATACATATTTCCACTGCCCAACATATGGGCTTGCAAGGAGTGCGATTTCCACTGGACCATGTCATCTGTTTGCAATTTAAAGTCGCCTTTTTTCATATTTATTTAAATGTGGCCCGGCATGAAAGCCATTTGAGCCAAACTGCCGGAACGTCTTTTTGATCACACAAATAATCTATGGCTTGGCCCAAGTTGCCTTTTAAATAAATATCTTATTCACAAAATATTAGTTTTTGAGAGGTCTGTTTATTGTTTGAATGCTTCAGGCTTAAATTGAGTAGGAAAACGCTATAATTATCCAAGAATTGAAAAGCAGCCTGATTAAATAGTGCAGTTGACAGAGGCTATGACCGCACTTCACAAATAAACATGGAATGCACCAGAATGTTCATTTGGATGGGCCAGATCCCGCTGCATTGGGGCCCTGGCCTGTCAGGTAATTAGGCCGTACCTTTGATCCACCAGTGCCTTAATAGTGAACCGCATGTGTATAAATTACACCATTACTACATCCAAAGAAAGAGGGGAGGCTGAAGAAAAGGTAAAGAAAGAAAAAAATATTTTGTACTCTGACTCATGTAATACAATACTGCGGGAGTCGTGAAAATGGATTTTATTGCAGTCGAGGAGACATTTGGTTTTTATTTCGTATCCCAGGCACTGGTTGCTTTGGATGATGTGTCTAAATCTAAAAGTGGATGCTTGTGTCATCAGGACGGGAGATTAAGAATTACACTCGAAGGATTACATTTGGGATGAATGACAGAGCTGGTGCTCCTTCTGGGAATGATGGCGTTGGCGTGCCTGTAAACCAGAACATGAACCCACTGTAAAATGTGATTGATTGAGAGATTCATGTCTTAGTAATGTGAGAGAACGATCCATGACAAAATCGAACAAACAAAAACAGACACGCAATCTAGCCGATGACATTAGTGTGGGGAGCTTGCCAAGGAAGGCTCAGAGGTTCCTGAAAGCTCAGCGTGAGAAGGAAAACAGCTGATGTGAATGTCGCCTGACTTCTCTTGTGTTTCTGACTTTTGGCCCTGCCCTGCTGTCTCATCTCATTTACCCTTCACATCCAATCAGAGGAAACCACTTTTAACAGTAGACCACAGCATATATCTGTCTACAAATCACTTTCTCCACTCCCAAAGCAGGGGAGTTTCTATGGTAACAGTTCCTCAGTTCCTGCCTCCACTACTCTAGATCATCTACCCACTGGGTGTTAGAGTCACACTCTACAGACATATCTGTGCACTGTCCTGACCAGAGCTCACCTTGGAGACCAGCATGTGTGTATTGCTTTACACATGGACTATTAAACTGGGCAATAGGCCCTGATTGACTCATCTGGTTAAGGTTCCTAAACTACTTCTATACCAAAAACGTCAGGCTCAGGTCATCTTGATGGGGAGAGAAGCTAAAGATCTAGTCAAATTACACAGTATGTTTATTTCAAAATAAACAGCAAAGGTGATTTTGTTGGATATTACGCAAATCAGGCTGCATCAAAAGCTATGAAAGCTACACCAACCTGCCGCCATGATTTTACCAGCAGAAAGTTTCCAATGTAACTTGTGCAATTTACTTTGAATTTCTCATCATAAGCCCATGTTTGGATTTTCATGCATTCAGGTCACTGGCTTCTCTGCACTGTCCTTCTCGCATACAACCTAGTCCAGTGCAGAGCCATTGCCTCACACACATCAGTTGCAAGTCATGGTCATATACAAAGACATGCTTGTGTGTGCGTATGTATGCATGCACATATGCGTGGGTTGGACCATGGTGTAACCTATACATTTGCCTCACTCTGTAACAGAATCCTCCCCTTCTCTTGATTAATTACCCCGGTAGGTATTCACACGGCCACAGCTGGCTGCTGTGCTCTGCCTGCTCCTGTTCCCCCACTGCGGGGACTGCCAGTCTCATAGCCCCGGTAATCTTCCTCTATTAGCACCTGCTCTCAGCCGGCTTGTTTGATCACATGATTAGCATGTGTCGAGGGCCTTCCTGAGTTGCGGGCCCCACTCCACCACGTATGTCACATATGCTAGTACTGTTAGGGTGGCAGAATATAGGAAAGGTTTGTGGCAGGCTGATGGCTAGGAATATCGTCTTGGCTTTCCGGCTGCCCCGTGTCAATATAAATAAAACCTCTGAGAGCTACAGGGGTCACGAAAGAGGACAGGCACAAACCAAAGGTCAGGAAGCCCGTCGTCTTATTTTGGCGTGCAGGTGCTCAGTGGTGCAAGTGTGGTCTAAATCGATCCACAAGCATTCAAGGTTTGGAAGGTTCTGGAAGTCTGACTCTCCCCTGGCTCCCCTGTACTGGCCCCTCTGAGCTTCACTGGGATCGGCCTGTCTTTTCATGTCAATAGCAGCTTCCTTCCATCTGCAAGAGATATATCAGCTCATAAATGGACAGGCTGGTGGGAACAAGGGCTGGATCATGATGGCTTTAGCTATGCATTTAGCTTTGTTCAAGAATGGGAAATCGCTCAACATTTTCTTCTTTCCAGCATTCCTTAGAAGGACCAATGACATAGACTTTACACATCACTAATTTATGTGTATACACCAATACATATATCAGTTATGTATGTGTTATAACATTTTTTTGTAGGGCCCTTAGTGGAGTGGTACCATACATTTTGAAGCATTGTTTCTATGCAATGCAATTTACACCCCAAAGCCCTACAATGATATTATCCTTATAATCACATAATCTTTATAAGTATCCTTCCTATATGGAGCCTTTATGTGCAATGTATCAATAAGTGAAGCCCACTGCTTAACTGAATATACCAACATTAATGACCAAACTGTAAAACTACTGTACTGAATTTATTGTTTCACATCAAAACAAGAAGCTATTTACATTAGCAAGAAAAGAACAGTTATAAAATAACAGCTATAGCAGAACGACTGTATTGACCACACAGTGAGTATCACTGATCAACAATGATTTTGCTTCATGCTAAGAAAGACCTATTTATTATGCACTTTGGCATGTTGAATCCAAATATCAGAATTTCTCTGTCACCAATAGTTTTTTTTTTTTGTTCCTGTATTTTGTTCCTGTATACTTGCATGTCATTATGTATAGTGTGCAATATGGTATGATAATTTTCATCATCATAACGACATTTCTCAATTCATAGGTGCATACAATGATCAGCTAAATTTAATAATGTCTATTCTTTCTTATTCACAGGTACCTTTCTGCTAATCCCACTCTCTTCTGGGAGGGGGAACATAGCAAAATGGGTCACCCTTCTGGACCTGGCCAGGATTAGCAGCACTACTGTTCTTATATTGATGTCTACGGTGTAAGCAGAACTTTTAATATCCACTGTTCTCTTTAGTGTTTATTCTTTCCAAATGAATGTCAATATCCATTCGAAGTCTCTTTAGCGTCTCTCGGGGTGTAGTGCATTAAAACAATTCTGGTAATGTTAGGCCTGATATGAAACACACACCCTGCTGCCTCCCGGAGGAGAGCGCAGAATCACAGGTCTCCCACGGCCAAGGTGCTGAAAGGCCACAGAGAGCCGCGGGAGGCCCAAGAGCCCGTGTGAGGCTTCCTTCGGCCAGCAGAGCAAGCGTGGGCAGGCCCTGGCCGAAATAATGAACATGAGAGGCAGTGGAGCTCAGTAGAGGTGGGTAGTAACGCAACACAGTTACTCCGTTACATTTATTTAAATAACCTTTTGAACAAATTGTTCCTTTAAGAGTTGCTTTAAAAGAGGGTACTTTGATTTTTGATCTCACAAATATGCTCGAGTAAGAGTACAAAGTTCCTTATGTTACATCTTCACGTACGTGAAATCGGGGCTCTCTCCTAATGTGCATTATTAATACGAAAGTAAAGTGTGGTCCTATGTCAATGACATTCTGAGAAAAAATGGACAACCTACCTACATCTAGCTAACAGCTATCTAGATTAAAGCTAGCTAGTTAGGTGATCTTGGCTACGTAGCTATAAACAAGCAGCCGGGCAAAAAATGCAGAAGTGCACTTATGGCGTGCAGCAATACATGCCCCATATTGAGTTCAAGTTCAAGTTCAAGTTCGGTTTATTTGTCACATACATAGTCATACACAGTACAACACGCAGTGAAATGGTGGAGAGTGCTCTGTCCAAACTGAGGAAGAGAACCAGGGGTGCATAGAGAAAAAAATATATATACAGATAAATATATATTCTATGTATGTACAAAAATATATTAACAATGTATGTACAATATATGTATATTATGATTATATACACAATGTACAATGTATATGGTTGAGTATATATGTACACAATCTACAGAATGTACAGATCCATTGTATAGTACCATATCTACAGTTGTTGTAACAGGTTAATTGAGTATAAATCTAAATCTATATATACAGATGTACAGATATACAGTCATGTTACGTGGTGGTGGTCCCCACAGTTTATCAGTTTCCCTTATTCAGGGCCCGAATGGCCTGTGGGAAGAAGCTCCTCTTCAGCCTCTCTGTCTTGGCCTTCAGGGAGCGGAAGCGCCTCCCTGACCTCAACAGAGAGAAGAGTCTATTGTTGGGATGGGTGGGGTCCTTCACAATTTTCCTGGCCTTGGTTTGGCACCACTTGTAGTAGGTGGTCTGCAGGTCAGGAAGTTCCGAGTGAGTGATGCGCTCTGCTGAACGCACTACCCTTTGGAGTGCTTGTCTGTCCTGCTTGGTGCTATTTCCAAACCAGACTGTGATGTTCCCCGTGAGGATGCTCTCGATAGTGCAGGTGTAGAAGTTCCGCAGTACCTTGGAGGGCAGTCTGAAGTCCCTTAGGCGTCTGAGGTGGTAAAGACGCTGACGAGCCTTCTTTGCCAGGGAGCTGGTATGGCGGGACCAGGACAGGTCCTGCGAGATGTGAACACCAAGGTACCTGAAACTATCTACTCTCTCCACCGTGGTTCCACTGATCGTCACAGGTTGGTAGTGCCGCTCCTGCTTCTTGCTGCAATCCACGATCAGCTCCTTTGTCTTACTGACGTTTAGGAGGAGATTATTTTCCTGGCACCAGTTTTCCAGGTGTTTAATCTCCTCCAGGTAGGCCCTCTCGTCGTTGTCCGAGATCAGACCCACGACAACGGTGTCATCAGCAAACTTGACAATGGTGTTAGAGCTGGAAGTGGCTGTGCAGTCGTAGGTGTACAGTGAGTAGAGCAGGGGGCTTAGGACACAACCCTGAGGAGCTCCAGTGCTGAGGGTGAGGGTGGATGAGGCGCAGTTGCCCACCCGTACTGATTGTGGTCTGTCTGTTAGGAAGTTGGAGATCCAGTCGCACAGGGATGTATGCAGTCCTAGATCTCCCAACTTAGTAGTGAGTAGGGAGGGAATGATAGTGTTAAATGCTGAACTGTAGTCGACAAATAGCATTTTAACATAATTTCCCCTCCCTTCGTCCAGGTGAGTCAGTGTAGTGTGGAGCAGATGTGCAATCGCATCGTCAGTGGAGCGGTTGTGGCGGTATGCAAACTGCAGTGGGTCCGTGGAGGCTGGCAGTGAAGATGTGATGAAGTCTCTAACTAGCTTTTCAAAGCACTTCATCACGACTGATGTGAGGGCGACAGGGCGGTAGTCATTGAGGTCGGAGGGTCGAGGTTTCTTCGGGACGGGGACGATGGTGGACCGCTTGAAGCTGGACGGGACAATACCGAGCGTCAGGGAGAGATTGAAGATGTCGGTGAATACCGGGGCTAGCTGATCTGCGCAGGCTTTGAGGACCCTCCCGCAGATACCGTCTGGTCCCATCGCCTTCCTGGTATTCACCCTTTTAAACACTCTCCTCACGTCACTCTCCGTGATGATGAGAGGGCGCTGTTCTATGGTGGGCCCCGCGCTTGTGCCATTGGCTGCGCCGATAGTGCCATTTGCACTAGCGCCGTTAGCATTGGCGCTGTTAGCACTAGCGCCGTTAGCATTGGCGCTGTTAGCACTAGCGCTGCTAGATGTAGCCTCGAAGCGAGCAAAGAATGTATTCAGCTCGTTCGCCAGAGACTCATCCGCACTTATCAGCCCAGAGGGTGGGCTCCTGTAGTCCGTGATCATCCGTAGTCCCTGCCACAGGGATCTAGAGCCACTCTGCTGGAACTGTGTCTCTAGTTTCTTCCCGTAGCGCCGCTTCGCCTCCCTCACCGCCCTGCGCACTCCGTATGCTGCAGACTTGTACTCGTCCATGTTCCCGCTGATGATTCCCGCATTGTAGGCAGCAGTGCGAGAGAATATTGAGCTATATTTTAAAATTAAAAGATTATAAAGGTTTTAAGGTTATAAAAATTAAGGTTTGTTATTGATTCAGTATATTGATATTTCTTTCGAGCACATACATGCGCAATTGTTAGCTGAACAACGTAAACTAGGATATCTAACGTTAGTTAGCCAGCCGATCTGACTAATCGGTCGCCTGATTGCAGTATAAATACAACGAAAAGTAAAATGTCTTGTAAGTGACCTTTAACAAGAGCTACTTCCCAGAAATTGTACTAATTACAAAGTGATCACCAAATACATTGTGACGGTTGTGACTTATATGCACAATATTTAGCCGATATGAAAAACCTCATGTAGCCTAAACGTAACACCTGAACTAGCGTTAAGTTAAGCGTTAAGAACCAGAGAAAAGAAAAAAACAAAAAACTTTTAAGTATTTTTGCACACTGAGTCCAAATGTTTTTAGAATTTATCTATCTATTTATGAATAAGTAATATATACTTACTGCAAAATTCACTTAAAAACCAGGCTTGAGAGAAAAAGAACTGAGGACACACACACACACACACACACACACACACACACACACACACACACACACACACACACACACACACACACACACACACACAAACACACAAACATATTTGCCCAGTGTTATTAAATGAATTCTGATGAAATAACTGGCTACTTGAGACTTAAGTAATAATTTAAACGACTACTTTTACTTTGGAGTGGGTTTAGTACTTGAATACTTATTACTTTAAAGTATCACTACTTTTACTTGAGAAGAATATTTGGCTACACTACCCACCTCTGGTGCTCAGACCACAGAAACGAGATCTCTAGAATTGACAAAACAGTTTCTCACAACCAACAAAACATTCAAAATGAACTTTATTTATAATAAACAATGTAAGTGGCAGGTAACTGTGATTTCATTAGGCCTTCTTAAAGCAGGGCTGCTCCTGAGTTTGCTAGCAACGAACACTGTAAAAACATATTATGGTTTATATCATGGTCATATTGTCGTATGAACACTTACTGTGTTTTCAGTACCGGCAACTGGCATGCCAGTCATCATGATTTGCTGATTTGGTTTCTGACATATAAATCAGTTACTGGCTGGCTAACTCTCCAAACTATCAGTTTACTCAGATACATTTATTTCCAAAACACTATTCATTTCCTGACTTGTGTTGATGTATACTTATGACTTGCTCCCGTCAAAATACATTATGCTGACCTGAAAAACCCATCCGTGGGATTCCATTTTCATGGAACAGCAAGGAAAGAACAACTGTATAGTGATACAGGGTTCTAAGCTCAAGTTATTTTACCCAAGCCATAGGAATGACATGGAAAAGGAGTTCGAGTGGACTGGTGCTGTACCTGGTGCATTTTAACAGCCAAGCGCTCACGCAGAGCTCGACCGCTCCAAATCAAAGCCAGCTGTTGCGTGAGATTGCTCCTGGGGAAGCGCGAGCGGCAGCTCCGGATGAAAAGGGAGCCGGGGCTAATGGGGGAACGAAGGCTGAATAAGAGAATAGACCGGGCCCGTATTAAAGATTAATCCCTAGCCTGGGCCCGGCGCCGAAAACGGAGCAGTACTCGGAGGAGCTTCTGAGATCGGGTTCCGAGCTAGCGGAGGCCAGGTGGGTGTAAGGGAGGGCCGTGGAGTGGGGCAGCCTGCTCGAGCAGCGGGAACAGACCCGGAGAAGCCGAGGACTGGCGGGGGGAAAAAAGGGCTGGAAAACTCAACAACTTGTATGAAATGTCTAAAAGTGTCCTATCCAGTTTCATAAGGACTATTATTGTAATCCTTTCAGGAACCCGGGGATTCGAATCCATTGGTTGAAAAAATAGAGTGATGAAAGAGGACATGGAGCAGTATAAACCCCTCTCTTTCAAGAGTCATGTACACCATTATAAACGCATTATGAAGTGATATTTAGGCTGCATTGAGCTGATGGCAGCTCGAGTTTGTTTCGGCTCCACTGAGGTGATGTACTGAGAGAAGGGGCTTTAGGATCCTTCTTCTCATAATATTTTTCACTGCTGTGGAGTTTTTTTGCCATGGACATCTTTTGCGTGCAAGTCTGGTGAGATCTTTGTTTGGGTATATGCTCGGTCATATCGTCATATCTGACTGTCAGATGGACTGATAGGCATAGACATTGCGGAGAAGTGGCACTGTACCACACACCTCACGATTCATCAACACTACTCTTTATACTCATATTCACCCCGTCTGAAGACGCGTCTGGGACCAGACACAACGGCTAGGTGTATTTTCTGTCTTGAGTGTTTTGTTTAGTTCATTTTGTTAAGAACCTCATTGGTTAGGGACAGACTGACAGTTCAGATTTGTGCCATTGGGGGGTGCTGGCCATCAAAGATATTTAGTGTGCTCAAAGTTGGTTTCTGGGCTTTGGTCTGTTTCCTGTTGCCATTTTCTGGATTTGTTGGATATCATGGACCTCAAGTTCTGTTGCTCATTGTCTGTCTTTTTTTTTTGGTTTTTTTTTGTAATCAGCCATTGTCATATGTGGCCACTACTTATTAAATGAACTTCACCAACTAACTGTCCAGCTGTCTCTGAGAGTTGAGGAGGAGATGACCTGGACATTGAGGAGTGGAGGTTGGGAATGTCACGATTCAGTGAGTCATGGCTCCTCTATGGCCTCCCAGTTTTACTATACCATACTATACTATACGTTTTATTGAGAACATGTAGGACCATCTACGTTAGGAATAGATAGATAGATAGACAGACAGATAGATCTAGCCATCTATCTATCTAACTAGCTAGCTAGCTAGCTAGCTAACCTAGTACTTGCAATCCAGACATAATACACTGCCTGGACAAAAAAAAGGTCACAGACTTTAATATTTCGTTGGACCGCCGTTAGCTTTGATTACGGCACGCATTCGCTGTGGCATTGTTTCCACAAGCTTCTGCAATGTCACAACATTTATTTCTGTCCAGAATTGCATTAATTTTCCCCCAAGATCTTGTATAGCTGGGAGATTTGGACCACTGCGCAAAGTCTTCTCCAGCAAATCCCAAAGATTCTCAATGGGGTTCTGGTCTGGACTCTGTGGTGGCCAATCATGTGAAAATGATGTCTCATGCTCCCTGAACCACTCTTTCACAATTTGAGCCCAATGAATCCTGGCACTGTCATCTTGGAATATGCCTGTGCCTTCAGGGAAGAAAAAAAATCCATTGATGGAATAATCTGGTCGTTCAGTATATTCAGGTAGTCAGATGACCTCATTCTTTGGGCACATAACGTTGTTGAACCTAGACCTGACTAACTTCAGCAACACCAGATCATTGCACTGCCCCCACAGGCTTGTATGGTAGGCAATAGGCATGATAGGTGCATCACTTCAGCCGCCTCGCTTCTTACCCTGATGCACCCATCACAGTGGAACAGGGTAAATCTGGACTCATCAGACCTTCTTCCATTGCTTCAGAGTCCAATCTTTATGCTCCCTAGCAAATCGAAGCCGTTTTTGCCAGTTAGCCTCACTGACAAGTAGTTTTCTTAACGCTACCCAGCTGTTTAGTCCCAATCCTTTGAGTTCCCTTCGCATTGTGCGTGTGGAAATGCTCTTACTTTCACTATTAAACATATCCCTGAGTTCTACTGTTGTTTTTCTACGATTTGATTTCACCACACAAGTGATCGCCGATCAAGATCATTCAAGATTTTTTTCCAACCACATTCCTTCCTCGAAGATGATGTTTCCCCACTGTCCTTCAACTTTTTAATAATGCGTTGGACAGTTCTTAACCCAATTTTAGTAGTTTCAGCAATCTCCTTGGATGTTTTCTCTGCTTGAAGCATGCCAATAATTTGACCCTTCTGAAACAGATTAACATCTTTTCCATGACCACAGGATGTGTCTTTTGACATGGTTGTTAACAAATGAGAAACTACTCACTGCATCAGTTATGGTTAAACAACTTGTTGCCAGCTGAAACATAATCACCCATGCAGTAACTATCCAATGGGAGGCTCTTACCTATTTGCTTAGTTAAATCCAGGTGGTGACCTTTTTTTTTGGCCAGGCAGTGTATATGCAATCCAGAGATAATATGTTAGGATTAGTTTAAGGGCTCCTTGGATGCAAAATACAGAATCTTGATAAAATATCACTCCGGTAAAAGTAATTTACTCCATTTTAATTTCCAATTGAGTTAAAATAAAATGTGACTGATTTTACAATTGCTTAATAGTAAAAAGTACTGTGATTGATTATGGTTATACCTTTACATGATTAGCCTAGAATTAGATGTGTTTTGTGCTTGGTCTGCCACTTTTAGGTGAGGCACGCAAATCTACTAACAAAAGCTCATTAAATTAGTCTAATGCCTGATGTAAATTAATATTCTCACCTGCATGAAGAATTTCCATTCTTTGGTAGACAGAAAGGAAATAAGCAGAACTCAGAGATAAGTCAGCCCCCAATCTGTTGCATCAATTTGAGATATATACAGCTGTAAATACAGCTGGATGGGTAAGTTGCAGGATTATCATTCCTTTTTGCCATTTTCCCTGGTGCACAACCATGTTGCACATTGCCCTTGTAATATGTTTTAACAGCCATGGGTGCAACAGGTCAGCCAATTAAAACGTGCTCTGTCTTAATGGCCTTCAATTAGAAATTGCATCATGTTCTTTTAGCAGTTTATTTTAGGCTTTCCTTTTTTCCTCCACTCAAAAAGTGACAAGAAATTGTTACATAAATGAAAAGGATTCAAAAGTATGATACTTTGAAACACTGAAATTGCCGTAGAAAGACTATAAAAATGGAAATTCTGAAGTTAATGACACATACTTTGTTACTAGCCAACACTGCCACTAAAGAGGCATTGCTAGTTATTAATAAATGTTGTCTGAGTGTAAATCTCATGTAATCAGAAAATGACAGGCTAAGAGGCCAATATATTTTGGGAAAAGTGTATTTACCTAAAAAAGGGAAAGCTGTTACAGACAGTAACATTAGTGTTGCTAAATAAAAAATGGACTAATATGTGAAGAGAGCAGCTACAGCTGTGGTTGCTGTGTAGAGTGCTAGTGTGATTAGACAATACACCACCCTTGAACGTAGCCCCTCAGGTCAACAACAGCAAAGTTGAATTGACAAGCCGAAAGGATCGCTCTGATTCCCTCTCTAATGTCTCTCACCCCGTCTCCCGTCGGTCTTGGGCTTTCTCATTCCCAGGCTGCCTGCGATTGTGGAGTTCCTGCACGTCTCTCACTTCAAATGGGACTGAAGCACCCTGCGCTCTGGAGAACGGACTCCTTAACGAGCGCTCCGGAGTCTTCTGCCAGCCTCTTCGCCGCACAGCTTGCTGAGTGCCGCTCACAACTCACTGATTGTGTCTCGACGGGCACCTGCACGGTTCGCCCTCATCAAAGAGGCCGGCGCCTCCTGATTGGAGACCTCCGGCTCGGTCTGGAAGGATGGATTCTTAGAATACGTGAACTGAAAACCCCCAAACAAAACGAGCAAACAAAAAACCCAAACAATACAAACACCAGTGAAGGCACTTATGTGAGTGAAAGAACAATGGATACAGATTTGCTGAGATTTGCGAATTTGATTTGCATGAGTTCTGGACAAGTACTGAATGAGTATGTCTGAAACTGAGGTCACAGTTACCTATCTCAACATGTTTTGGTGCATGAGGGAACGATACCCATGGAACAGACTGCTTGCAGAATCCCATTCGTCATGCCCAGCTCTGGTTCTGAGCTTCAGATGTGAACTCTGTTCTGCAGCAAATGGTGCATGCAGAGGGGGTGAGGAATACCCAATCATGTGCTCTGCTATTTGTCTGACTATCCCTATGGAACATGGCATAACATTTAAAGCTTAAACCCAACAATTCCACTCCTCTCTTCTGTCCATTTAGGTCAGGGAATGTGCAGATCCAGAAGTGCCCCTTTTTTTTCTTTCTCCCGCTCTCTCGCTCAGCTGAAGTGGTTTTTCCAGACCGTGAGATCCTCTGTTGCTTACAGGCTGCACCCCCTCACCCCCCGTGGAGCGGAATCTTGATCTCCGCACGCCAGCGACTCGGAGCGCGCTGCACAAACAAGCCTCGCTGAGTGTTATTACACACCATTGGGGAGCAAGTGCGGCTGCTCCAGGGGAGATGGCTTATCAAAACGTGCCTCGTTAGGGAGTCTCGCTAGGCACCACTGGATTTAACCGCTGTATTATCTGATGGGGAAGGAGGGGTAATGTTAGGAAACTGAGTGCAGGCTCAGGGATTTTATTTGACAGCAGATCTGTGGCCAACTGGCTGTCAGTGTAGCGCTTAGTGAGTAAACCAATCTCTGCCTAGTGCCCTCGTAAATGTTTCCACCGCACTAATACGCACCATCGCACCTCTTTCATGCCCAGTGATCTTTGCTCTCTCGTGCCAGTGCCACAAGCCTGTGCCAAGATGTTAAAAAGAAAGAAAGAAAGGAATCGTAAAAGCAGAATGGCAGTCGTGTAGCTGTCACCACAGTGTGACCTGGTTCCCATGGTGCGGAGAAGCAAGGCGGTGTTCCGCTGCGAACAGAAACTCAAAGGGAACTGCTTTAGCAGGAACATCGGCTGAACTGCAACCCACTGCACTCCGCCTACACATGCCGAACGATCGCGAACCTCCCAGCCGTTTCACGCCGCTCCAACCCATGATGTTAAATTGAGGAGTCCCACGTGGGATCCAGAGAGAAAGAAGGAACAGCGGAGTTGCTCTCCAAACAAAAGCTTGTACAGGTGGACGTGTTTAGGAGTGGGTAATCCTTGGTGTTGTGCAAAACATCATGATCGCTCCGCTTCCAAAATGGGCCACAGTTCAGCCATTTCTAGTGGTGCAGGTTCATTTGTTTCACATGTTGCTGTGCAGAAATCTTTGCATTTGCATATTTATAATGGACAAAACAACATTGTGTTTATGTGCAATTATATTCCCAGCAGCAATACCCGAGCTAAAAGTGGGTATGATATGTGCTTCATTATGGAAATGGAACTGAAGTCTAAACAAACAGACGTGCTAAGTTGCTTTCAAATTCAGTTATGGCTTGGCTAATCACAAGTTAGTAAAGGATAAGTAATATGTCTCTTTACATGTGTAATGACATTTTACACATAATAAACCTGCTCCAGGTCACCATGTAACACAGAGGTAAGTTTGTTCTGAGAGTCTCAACCATCACCTTTACAAGCGTAAAAACCTATACATGGTATTTTCAAACAGCTCCCCTCCATAAAGCACTTTGCTATGAGAACCTAATTTAAGCTTTTTTTTCAGAGACGAAGCTGCTAAAAACTCACATAATTATCATCATGATATGCCCTAAAGAAATATGCATCTCAAATATGCCTTAAAAATTTCCTTGAAATAAAACCTATCAAGAGGAATCATTAAAATCCCACCATGAAATGGTTAATGAATGACATATACCAACCAACATTCCCAATTCCTGCAGTTTTCCTGACCCCTTCTACCTCAAATTTGCAAAAATACTTTGAGCATGATTTAAAGACAAATGTCCCAAGAGCCCTGGCCAGAGTACAGTGAGCTAGCTCAAATCTCCATACATGAAAAGCATTCTTCATATACAGCAGTGATGGACCTGTAATACAAAATATATTTTCTTAGTTGTTTATCCTGTGTCTAAGCTAACCTAATATATAATGCATGACAGTAGAGCAGTTGGAGAATAAAAAATTTAAATTTGAACTCTTGCAAGCCAAATGGTAAAACATATATTTAGGTCACACACAGTTGCCTGTCATCTGCATCAATCTGTCTAATTAGTGAGGAAATTGGAAAAGAGAGAGAGATAGAGAGAGCAAGAGAGAGAGAGAGAGAGAGAGAGAGAAATGGACCTTGTAAAAAAATAAGCTGGTATTGTTGATGATGCATTCTCTCCTAATCGAAACAATTTGCTTAGTTTCCCAGCTGGGTTTCATGTGCTTTTGATTACTCTCTGCTATTTAGTTCCACAAAATTACATGCTGCTTAATGGCCTTTTAATGGTTATAGGTTTCTCTACTTTTTTAATGAGGTTCACCAGTTGGCTGCTAATGCCCTATGGATATTTTGGCAACTGTCCAGTCAGTGTGCCGTTCTAGTCTTTACCCTAGTTTACAACTCCATGGTGTAAACGCTCAACAAGAAAGCAATTTGTTGTAGAGCGTTAGATGCGCTTCACATATCCTTTTTAGCTTAGCACCTAATTGCAGTCCCAGCAGTCAAATAATGTGAGCATTAAGCATTTAATCACCCTGCTTTTAGTTTTCTTCTCTCAGTTTTCTCTTTATGTGGACTTGCTCTTCTTGATGGCATCACACATGCGCGCAAACAAACATGGTCTCTATCATCGCCCCACATCTACTTTAGCTGCGTCAGGTGCATTTTAATGACGGCCGGGGCATCTCCGGAGCCTCTTTGGAGGACGAGCGAGTGAAGGACGAGAAAAGGCGGGGAGTGGTGGCAGTGGCCAGCCCGGGTGCGCCGCCGGCCTTAAACGGCCCGGGGGAGAGCTGGTCAGCGGGACGACCAGCGCAGTGGCCGCGGCCACCTCTTTAACGAGAACATAAACAGCCGCTCTCCGCCGAGTGCCTGTTTACGGGGTCCAATTAAGCAGGGAAACGGCCGCGTGTCCCGGCCACTTAACAAGTCTCTCCACGGGGGAAGCTGGGAGGTTAGCTGCCTCCTGGCCTGGAGCTCCGCACGACAGCCAGGAGCCGGGAACATTGGGAGAGGCCTGCTGTGGCCACGTGGTACTGCGCCGTCGAGAAGCTCCGGTGTTTCTATCCTCTCCCACAGAGTTGAAAAGATGACTTTTATGAGCAGCCTTTGAGCCCCCATGGTTCAGGTGAGAACGTGATCTATTAACAAGGTCATGTTTTCACATTTCGCCTTTTATCGGTGTGATTTAGTGCTGCACAGCTACAGCCAGTTCATGGTGGGTTTCTTTTTTTGCAACGAAATCACGTCATTCAGTCTTGGGCTATTCACTGTGTGCAGCAGGCTTCATACGCAAAAATATTAACAATCAAAAACATTAAACGCACAACGCTGCCACTAGCCAAAAATAGCCAACACTTTCTGACAGGAGAAATGAAATCTGGGCTTCGATCGCATTTGCATACTTAAAATCATCCGTTTGTATCCAGTTTTCTGTTATACCGCAATTTCCACTTCTCTGCACACAATGTGCTGTGACCTTGCCTGTCTCTGCTGCAGTGTTAAGGTCTTTGAACAAAGCTGTGTTGGTTTTGTTCGACTCTAAAATTGGATAAACGCTCCCAGGAAAGCAATCAAGGCAGATAGCAAAGCCATTGCCACTCACGACCCGAAGTGTTGGTGCCGAACAACAGCTTCCGATCCACCTCTCCATCGCCATCAAACTTTCCACATCGCCACAGCTACCCTGCTGTTATTTGTTTAAACTCCGAAATGGCAAACACGGGCCACTCTGTGTCATGCTAAAGTAAACGAGATCCGGAAAGTATTTCGATGAGGGGCGCTGAATGTGCAGCCACAACTCATATTGTTAGTTATGATGTAAAACAAGCAAATGTGAACCAACTAACCCCCCCCCCCCAAAAAAACGGTCGTTGTTTATGGTCTGTTTTAGCCTGCCAGTCCTATGCCCTGTCTAAGCAGTAGGGTAATAGAAATATTAACTCTGAAGGCCTAAACAAAGCTGCATATCTCTTGTGCTTGGCTGGCCTCGGTGTCGCTTTTCTGACGCCTTGCCACTCAAAGGTTTACTCCCTGATGTGTGAAAAATGAAAGGAAAAAAACAGATTGCCTACCTTAATGGCAAGACTCCAGAAATTCCTGTAGAATTCCCAAGTGCCAGTAAGTGTCGTGGTACAGGAAGAGTCTGTCTACATTTCAGGAGTGAGCGCCATTAAATGATACAGAATTTTTTACTCAACATTTTAGAAGTCTACACTGTAATTATAGAAGCGGTTTATAAGAGACCACAGAAGTGACCGGAGTGGGCCATCCTGGAGTCCCACACCATTTCCCTCAGTTTTATCCAGGGGAAGATTGGACAGGCTTTTCGGGGGGGAACCCACAACCTAATATTTCCAACTTCAATGAATACTTTCCACTTGACCTCTTGCCAAGTGCAAGACATGACACTTGGATATAGCCCTGTGCCAAGCCAGCGGAACACTGCCCAAGCCTCAACCCCGGACAAAGAACTGACAGTGAATTATGTGCACATCAAGACGCGTGACAGTTAGGCTAAGAGTAAGCTGAGAAGGGCTTATAGTTGAGAGCACCTTAACCTATATACTTCCACACACTGCAGCTTAGCTTCTTTAGCTCAGGAAGGATTTGCCCATTGCTAACTTTAACCCAGAATAAAGTTCCAGATGAACTGGTGGGATCTTGAAAACGGAAAGCCATGGGGAGATTGGGTCCATCTCTGTGCAGAGAGTGTCTGAATGAAGGCTTCAGAGGACTGGAGCACTTGTGGTTCGGCACGGGCAGAAAGGGAAGGCTTGTGGTTTTGGAAGGAAAGTTCTACTGCAGTCTCACTCGCTTACACACACACACACACACACACACACACACACACACACACACACACACACACACACACACACACACACATAAACACACACACATTCTCTCTGCAGCTGCTCTGTTTTTTGCCATGGGAGAGTCCTACACTGCTGCAGGGAAAGTGGTTTGTATCACATTACATTTGCTGTTAAATCCTTCTTCACAGATTTCTGTTAGAGGAGTTTGATATCTAACCTGGGTGTTATTTTAGTTGAATGATTTTTGAGTTAATAGAAAACCGTTCTTTCTCTCCGTTGCTTTTGCTCTCTGTCATAACCCCCGCCCCCCAGTTCAATCAGATGTTTAGTCTTTAATCTTCAGTGAAAGAGCTGTAGATTTATGACTCTTGTTAGTTTTGTGCGTGTGTGTGAGTGTAAGTGTAAGCGCATACACAGAGCCCCCTGCTAAAATTGGCTGTGCTACCTGAGCTCCATTTGGCCTTTGCATGATCCAGGTTACGACATATTTGGAATGTCCTTGGCTGGCTAGCAGGGAGCCCAGGACCTTGTTCCTGCTGCAGAGGGCACTGTAAGACTGTCGCTTCTGCATACACACACACGCACGCACATATACGCAGCGGACAGGCCCGCAAAGGCAGTAATAAGACACCAGTCCATGTGGCAGGGGACAGAAGTGGGGATTAAGACAGGAATGATAATGCGCTCGGGCGTTGTGAACCCCGCGCAAACGGCCCTGCTTTCTTCCCCACCTCTTTGTAGCCCCGGCGCCGTGTTATCTTTATCCATTATGCTCCTCGCTCGCACGCAGTAAATCAGCAGATCAACAAGCCTGTGCCTAGCAGGGAAACGTGATCGCGGGTGATCCCGCACCGCACCGGTGCCCTCGCCACGCCGAGGCAGAGAGAGCGGGTGGATTCCTCCGAGACGTCTGAATCTCCGCCTCCACCTCATCGCCTCTCCAAATGCCGCTTGCTGCCAATGTGCAACTTGGTCATAACGTAGACACAATAAACAGGCAAATGCTATAGTTTCACACCAAGGTTTCAGCCCAAAAGCTGGACACTAGTTTTACAGGGGTCTGCCTAGAGCTCATGAACCAACAGCTATATTTGGTCCGTCATGGTGTGTGGGTAGCAGGCTGACTTCGGTCGACCATGAAGGCGTAAACAGTGCCATGTATATAACTGTCCCACTGACTGAAAGCTGCATATTGTTTTCCTGCTCGATTATTTATTATTTTTATGATGCTGGGCCCTGAATGCCTGCCAAATTGGCCACCATGGCCAAGCGGTTTGTGACATTTCCCATACAAGTTAACTGCTCCTTCTGTCAGACCCTGGTATAGACAGTTTGTAACATGTTGACCCATAACTGTGGGCAGTAAACTGGTGTAGAGGGGCGATTTGAGGGGGACTTACCTTGTTAAACATCCCAGTTTAAAAATCAGAGCTATTACCAGGCCTCCAAAATAAAAGAGCAGCCTGCAGACCTCATGAGAGAGCATTCGAGGGAGCTGCAAAATGTATGCACCCACGCACACAGACACAGACAGCAAACATCAACTGTTTTATTTCATAGCACAAGTTCCAATAGGAATTAAGATATTGGGTATTGCATATACTGGGAGAGGGTGTATTTCTCCCTGAGCCTGGGGGCAGCCGATGGACAACTGTCGTTACAACATGATGCCATTCTCTCTGTCTAGTTGTCCGATGGGTCTGAAACATGTTAGTTACGCGCACGTCTTGTCATTTTCCTTCACTTGCTCGCCCCTTGGATTCCTTGAAGAGGCTTGGGAAGCTCTGAGCTATCCTAATTTCAGGTTCACATATTGATTCCAGGTTTTTATCCTGGTTGCAGGTTCTCAACCTGATTCCAGGTTCTTCCCCAGATTTATCATATAGGCTGAACTCATGCTGTATCAGAGCCATGTGCCATACCGACCTGCTCATCCCATGCAGTTTGGCTATGACGGAGAGGTCAAGGCTACCGATGCTTACTAGAGTAAACCTCCATTAATCATGTGAAAGGACGTGAATTAAAAATTCATTTATTTTAGAGTGCAGACTTTCATTATGGATATGGAGTTAAACCTTCTTACCTTCGTCAAACCTTCTGAGTCCCAATTAGGAACACAAAACCTTATTTTTATTGTTGATTTGAATGAGCCAATTTGAGTCGAAGTGGCTAATATGAGTTTGGACCCACAAATAGAAGCTGGAAATAAATGCACTGAGGTTTTCCTTTGTGGTCTATTACCCCTGATCTCAACCCCCCCCCCCCCCCCCCAAAAAAAACCCCCAGCCCCTGCTTTCAATTTATCACCAAGAAACAAACGAAGCTGAATCAAGCTCAATAAACATGGGGAAATTATATTATGCCATATTTATGCATGAACACATATTACACACAAAGCAAAGCATATAAATAAAATGAATTACAGGAATGGCTGCACATCAGCCTATAGGAGGAGATCTCACTCACCAGTGCAGATACATTTTGATTAGATAAAGAAGCTGCCCACTCTCCTCCCTGATTATATATCCTGTTGTTTGATTTGATAACCCACACGGCTAATTTCAAACCTCGCTCTAATCGAATCCCCCTAACCTCGTTATGTGCTTTCGGAGATGCAAGACATTCGGGGATTGGAGTACTAAACCACGTTCCGGGCTTACTGTAACCACGGATATTCTTTGCTAATGATCCCGGCTGATTTGACTCGTGCATGAAGTTTAACGCGGCAGATGTAGGCGTTCCTGCCAAACGAGTCAGGGCAATTTTGAATGCCTGCGATGATTTGCTCCTGGGCAACATTTTAGCAAAAAAAAAAAAAAAAAAAGAAAAAAAAGAAAAATCCCATTAGTCTGCCCTAATAATGGCACGGAAGCAATTATCATAGGACGGTGTCTGCAGGAGGCGCTGAGTCACGGGAGCCTGTGGCGAGGTGGGAGGGGAAGCTGATGAATCCCACCTCTGTGTGCTCCCCGCTCCGGACAGACTCTGGCCTTGCTTCTGGCGACCCCTCCCCTTTTCAAAGGCTGGAGCTAGCATCTCCCTGCCCTGCCCTTGGCTCGTAATTACATGCTCATAGCCCCGTTGGTCCGCCCCGGGTCTCCACCGTCGAGCTCTTAAAGGACCCTGCGACGGACAGGACTCGGGTTTGGGGGCCATTTAATAAGGGGGAAGAACAGCAAGCTGCTCCGAGCTGCCCCTTTTTAGTCTGCTCCGGAAGACAGCCAGGGACGCGAGCGGCGCAGCTCACGGGAAAGCCCGGCCGGGGGTCTGCGGTGGTCAGGAGGGGTGAGACGAAGACCCACCGATGGTGGGCGAGAGCTATCCTGATGAGGAGCGGTTTCTCATTTTCGGAGAGAAAAATCTGAAATAATACATGACATCACAGGGCTGGATGGGAGAGATGAGTTGGAGCAGGGGATTAGTACTGTTTGAAGAGGAAGGAAGGGGGATAGAGAGTGGGAGAGAGGAGACAGAGGGAGACTTATAGAGGTAGAGAAAGGGAGAGGGAAAGCGAGAGAAGGAAACGGAGAGAAGGGAGAGCAAGTCCTTTGTTCATTGTGAATTCCTTGGCGGTCAGCTTGGACTCGAAGGCCCGTAGCGGAGGTAACCGGGTTGATTAAAGCCGCTTGTCTGTGAGAATACTCATCGGTGTCGCTCTCCGGCCCCACTGCGCCCCCGCCATGATGAATGGTGCTCGGTCCTACCCGAGCGTCCTGGTACTGGTTAGCAGCCAGCGCTGGGCAGCCTACGGCCGGGCCTTTCGTCGGCCCTGACGGATGAGGTGGCGGCCTGGCCCGCAGCCGTTCCGATCTGGCACGGGCCCCTGCCTCTCTCCCCGGACGTGCTGACAGGAGGTGGAGCTCCAGGGGTGCCTGCTGGGGTGGGAGCCGCGGGTGCAGCTGTCGAAACAGCCCGGCTCGAAGTCGCAGGGGCTCCGTGACATAAACGCTGGACGCTTGCTGTAGTTATAGAGTAGGGTGGAATAGCCCTCTCAGTCCTTGCTCCTCCTGACACGCCCGCGCAGTTTGACGCAAGGAGACCTCTTGTGCCACAACTGCAGAGAGCGAGATGCGGCCGTGTCTGCTGTCTGGACGCCAAATGATGGCGTGTGATTGCGTGAGCCGTTGCTCGCCAGGCGAGAGGCGGGTCCGGATAGCCTGGCACGCGGGGTGCTGCCCGTGCCAGGGGAGGCCGGCAGGACAGGGCCACACAGTGGGTTGGGGAAGAGGGGTAAGAACGTGGTTGGGGCGGGGCCAGCGTGAGAACTGCAACTCCCAGCAGAAGCGGGCACACCTACCAGGAAAAGTACGACCTGCGCTTAATGAATTACAACATGACTTATCCTGGCACATTGCGCTGACATGCAAAAAACACCTGCAGAAGATCATTAAATTAATGAATGCATTTGGTAACATGGAATTAAGGACTGCACTGTTTCACCTGCACATGAAGGAGAGTTGTGCAATGTTGAGGGTGATTCCTGGCGAAGAGAGACATTTTTATAAGTATGCACTTTGGCAGCATTGTGCCAGGAGACAGGTGGCAGGAGGTTATTTCAATAATAAGTAATAATATCATCGGCTTGCTCTCCGTCTGCCCTGAACACGTGCTGATGCAGACAGGCGGGGTGTCAAGCTATCCCAGCATGCTCAGCGCGAGTAAAAATAGCCCTGGCACAGCTGGGCTGCAAGCAGAGCGGTTATGGTTCGAGCTAACCAGCAAGTGTCTGCACCCATCCACACACACACACACACACACACACACACACGCACGCCGTACACGCACGCACACACGCGCGTGCACAGTTACCTGATGAGCTCTATATTAAACAAGCCCCTATTGGGCTGTGTAATATCTCTCCGCAATAATGAGGGTTGGTGTAACCGCTGTGCATTGTGCTTTCATGTACCATGCCAGGTTTCCCTTCCACATAGCCAACAAATTAATGTGGGCTGTGGCACTCTAAATATTATTTGTGCTTAAATTCCTACCACTTCCATTGTGTGTGCACCTCGCATTGCGTGAGTGGATCATGGCTTAGCCTTGCTCGTATTCTGTAACGACTTTGCATTATGCCTCCACTGGGAGGCACCCTTATCTGTGCCATGAAAAGCTGGGCCTTTTAATTGGTGAGACGTCATGTGTAAGGTGGAAGAACCAATCAGAGCTCTTTGCCCTGAGCTGTAGCTCACGGCAAAAGACAAGTAGAAAACGGGCTCCTCACACTCAAGACCAACTGACAGTAATTTACAGTGGGTTTGGATCCAACACAGACAGAAATCATGTTTTCTGTTGCGTACAACCAAGGGATAATTTATGAGAACTTCTGGACCTTCTTTGCTTTCAGTGACATATGGAATATGTCACTGAAATATGGAATTTGGAAACAGTGTCATGGATGACTTTGTAGTTCCTTTTTCTTTGTTATAAGTGTGTTCATGTCTGGTTTAGACACACACACACACACACACACACACACACACACACACACACACACACACACATGCCAGAGCAGGCCCTATCACTCAGAAGAAAACAGACAGTTTAAACCAACTGTAGTCTAATTGAAGTGATCAGGGGCAACTCTGACAGCCTAACAGCACAATCACACACCCCCGTGCTGATCCCTGTCTCTGATCCCAGCTTCTGCCAGTCCGTTCAGTGGGTGGAAAGTTTGGGCGACGTTTTACATTTTCCAGTCTGGCCCCGGATAATTTACTGCTTCACCTCAAGAAAGGGGACGTTTTGTTTGAATTAAAAAAAAAAATGACAACGGAACAATTAAAAGAAAGCCTCACTTGCACTTCCATGAACCCTGGCTGGTTTTACGTTTCTCCACCCTGGGGACCTGGTCTTCCTCTGATTTATGCCGTCTTCCTCCCAAAATCAGAGGGAGAACCCCCCCCTGCCCCCAAGTGCTTCCTTTAACCACGCATACAGGTCACCCTCGATTTTTAATTTTTTTTTTCTGTTTTAGCTCTGAGGGAAAAAAAAAACATTTTCCACATCCATTACGCTGTGCCGTAAATCTTGCACATGTAGCTGAAACCTTCAAGGGAATACTGAGGAGACAAAGAAAGAATGTATTACTACACACACATGCACACACACACACACACACACACACACACACACCGCTGACGTATGAAGATGGAAGTGTGTTGGGTGTTTTTCCTTGGCAAGTATGGTGAGACAAGTATGATAAGAACTAGAAATGCTGTGTGAAATATTGCCTGAGATCTACAAGCGACAGGCATTAGGGAGGATAGAAAGTTGGTCACAAGGAGGGACGTTGCACATATTACTTTTCTGTACTGATGATTTTTTTTAATTTTTTAAGCAAAAAAAAGTTTGGATTGTTTTAATATGAGTAGCCAAGACCTTTGTTGATTTGCGCGACTTTACAAGAACAAAGTTGCAGTTCATTTGAATTTCTCCATGTTTACAGTGTGAGGAGCCTGGAGTTAAGCGATTAAGTCAAACTAGTGTTCACATGCATATTTGCACGCAAACATTTCATGACCAAGCCGAGCGCTGCCACGCTACTGCCGTTGGTAAAGGGTGAATCCATAAAAGATAAATCATAACGACAGAGTTGGGGTTGCCATCACAACTTCAGGAACTGAACGCTCATCCTGATCACCCCCGGCAACAGGTGCACAGGGGCGCATTTTAGCTCCAGAGATTAAGGCTGGCCCGCGTTCGCACCAGAAGAAAATGCTGTACATGCGCCTCTGTGGGCAAATATACATGACGTACATTTAACAGTCCGAGCCCCTGGGAATCAGCCTGCCCTGCTCACGGTTAGAAGTGGAAATTTATAGGCACTCGATGCTACTTTCATGCACCTTAATTACCGGAGGAGCTCATTTTTAGCAGAGCAGGTAAAAACAGCCACAGCTTGGATGATGAGATCATTTGTGCTCGGGGCTGGCCAATGTTAAGAAATTTTTTAAGAGTGTGTGTGTGTGTGTGTGTGTGTGTGTGAATGTGAATGTGTGTGTGTGTCATGGGAGGGAAGTGTAAACGTGTCACTCCACACATACCTCCTGAGATATTAGAGGCCTGCGGCGCGTGCCGTAACAGGCCTTTGCTTGGTCTGTGGATTGTGGCCGGCAGAACTTCCACTCTCTTAACAGGCAGCTGCATGGGCCTGCCCTGCCTTGGGCCAGATCCCACCAAATCCCCCTCTGCTCGCACAGATTTAGAGAAACTAGCCACACCGCACTGTTACTTAGGCCTATGGCTAGCATTTAAAAGCACGGGCTGGTGCCCACTGTCTTTTATTCATTATTAGAACATTAACATTGTGTAATTGTTCATTTAATCCTTTAATATAGATCTTGAATCTCTTAAAAAATCTTAAAGGCTGATTCCCATGAGGACTTTCCACTGGCACTTAGCTGACATGGTGCTATGGTGTCATCAGGTAAATCTGGGAAAGGGAGGATTCCAGGAGCACTGAATGGATTATATCTCCTGCGATGTGAAGTTATGCGGCGAAACATGACACAGCCCAAAGTCTGTGTGTCTGCTGGCTGCTTTAGAACTGCAGTCCGTGATGCTCAGATTACAGCCTCCCAGAGAATCAAAGAATTAGAGGCCAGTAGGGCGCTTATCTGTCTTTTGAGCACAGATGAATGAACAATCAGAGCAGGTCTTCCTTGCTGCTGCTTTGAACTAAGGAATTAGATCCATTTCAGACAAATTAGAGAAGCCCCTTTCTTTCTCGCTCTCTCTCTCTCTCTCTCTTTGGGTCTTCTGCTTTCCTTAGCCTGAAGTCCCCCCCCCCCCCTCTCTCCCCCACAGTCGCTCCATTCTTCTACAGGCCCCAGTGAGGCCCACAGGCTTCAATGGGCTGCACTGAGGAGGCACTCTGCTTTAATAAGACCTGTCTTTCACCACTGGATTCCAGCAGTCACACAACATCATCTCTAATCCTGCCAGTCACCCCCCCCCCCCCAACCCGCGCAGACATCAGGAAGAATCCTGTCTGTTTCTTAAAAACGTGTCCATGGTGCGGGGCTTACCCCAGGACAGTGGGCCAGCCTGTTCCCCTGCATACGTTTGACCCAAATCTCTCTGCATTACTCAGAATTACAACACACCCCACACTCCATAAAAGTACAAAATCCCCACATCATGTTGACATATGACATGTCTATATGACATTCACTACAACTAAAACATTCAGAAAGATGAAATGTCTAATGATATTAAAAAAGAAAGGTGAAATATCTACTGATATTAAAGGTGAAATATCTACTGATATAAGCTGTCGGCTTGGCGCAGAGACAAAAAGATGTCATGGTTCAAGTGATTGTGATGCATAATTTATCTGATGGTGCTTTTATTTTTTTCACCAAGTCATTCATGTGCAGGAAGAATCTGGTAGAAGCAATATCCGATGAGGAAGCGTTACACCCTGCTGACTGAGCATGGCAAGTCAAACGCATCTTTTTCAGCTACATGTCATGACGTGACAAGCTGTGACAGGGGCAGTATCTGGCCATACCCCCATCACCTCCACAGCTCCCTGACAGCCTCCGCCATCCCAGCGAAGTGGATTGTTGGCTGCCGTGCTGCTCTAAGCAGTGCTCCACGATTGTGTCCCCATCTTTTGCAGAAAACACACACACACACACACACACACGCGTAGGGCAGGTGCCCTCCCAGATTCTGTGTCGGGGTGTGAGACTGTTATGGTTTGCCATGGGCAGCATGCGCTGACCTGGTGTAAAGAAGCAGCAGGTTCCGTCACGGGCCGTCGAACAGGAAAATGAAGCAGTGAAGCCTCACCTCTCCTCTCTGCTACCATAACAGCATTGGATATTTATCTATGTTTCAGAGAACGCTAAACTTTGTCATCAGAGCTGGACAAGAGTCTACTCACGTGGACATTTTGGAATGAAGCTCAAGATCTCGAAGATCATGTCATGATGATAATGATCATTCTTGGCAGCCCTGACCGGTTTTGCTTCTGTGAATGTGAATGTATGCTGTGTTCATGTGACGTATTTATCAGTGGAATCCTTAGAGACGCGCTAAATGACGCTACCGACCAATTTAAATTCTTGGAGCAAAGTAGGCGACCACAACAAAGCAACCCGGCTGCTGGTGTACAAGAAACAGGTTACGCTGGAAGACCAAGGGAAGCCTAATATAAACCCATATATGCCCCCAAAGCCAAAAGAAACACAATAAAGCAACTTACCACATTTGTTTCTGTTTGACAAAGTATTTTAATTCTTTAATTAGGACATGTTGTGCTACTGTATAATTTGACTGTCTTCTAACTCTTTAAAAATAACCCCAAAACACACACACAAACACACACACTCATCGAATGTCCTTTAGTCTTGTGTTTACAAATATTTCTATACAGTAAAGACCAAAGGTATTCTGTATTAACTAGCCATTAGAAATCAGAGGTGAGCTAATCAATTGGGCAGAGGGGACTACAGTCAGTACATTACTGTGTGTGTCTGCATCTTATCTAAATATGGTATGAAAAATACTCATGAATTTCTCAAGATGGAGAATGATCAGGTTTTCCTTCAGATAGTGTGAAGGTTGTAATGCCAATTGAGTCTAGTGTTTAGTTTTGCTCCACAGGAAGAAAACAACAACAACAAACAAACAAACAAAAAACACCTGAGTTTAAGTGGTGTAGCCAGACATTAAATTCAGTGGGGGATGAACAAATAGATTAAAAAATATCAAAATGTGATTAGTAATATTAAACTGATTAAATGAAAAGTTAGGGTTAGGGATATTTGCATCTATATAGTTTTCATATAGTTTAAATGTGTGTGTTTGGACGATATATATTTCAGGTATCATGTCTTGTTGAATGGTTCATTTTGGCTGCTGTGTTCCAGTACAGTGTGGATTAGCATCTCACACGCTGACATGGAGTTATGGTGTGTATACGGACCCGGGGCCTGGGCTCTGTGTCATATGATCCCGGCTCCTGCCGAGTCCTAGCCGAGGGGAAGGATACGGCACGAACGCATTCTGCGCTATTCCTCCGGCACCGCCCGTCACCCCAGAGCGCGATTTAAAAAGTGACAAACTCCGGCGCTAAATTAATGGCGTTCATTAGGCTGCCGGTAACAGTTACCATTAACCTTCACAAACACCAGGGAAACCCGGCCGCTGCAATCGCCGCTCTAAGGTCCCCTTTCGCTAGGGATGCGGTCTGCCCCCGAAAATAGTTCCGCGCCAGATGGGCTTTCACTCAGCTAAAGGCTCCCGGAGTGGCCGCTTAAAGGTTTGAGATTAGTTGACACTGTTGCATTTCTCATCGGCACATTTCTTATGATTTACGTGCAGGGATGAGCTTTCTGATCCTCACTATTTTTGGCTGGGGAGGGCGGGACTGGTTCAGGGTGGAGGTGGTGTGGTGGGGGTTGGTGGACGGGGTGAAGGAGCTAGGGGCTGCTGTGTGCACGTTTCAGAGTTCGGAGTCCGTCTGTGAGCCTCATCAGCACTGCTCCTTCATCGTATGGCTGCGCTGCTTCTTGATGCTCACTCCTCACGCTGCCGCTCGTCCTGCCCTGCCACTCAGCCCTTCACTTGCCCCGCCCCTGCCCTGTCACTCATCCCTCTGCTGGCTCCACCCCTTGCCCCTCCCCTCCCCCTTCCCCTGGCCCTGTACCTCTTACCTCCCATGCCTTGCCGTTCGCCCCAGGCCCTCCGGTTAAAGCCACCGCGTAAGTCTTGTTCTTCAGAAACCGTGCCCCTAACATTTGGTGTAAAAGTCACTTTGATAAATAACTGTTGAATAGCTACAGTACTAGATGGGGAAACATCTGTTTGTCAAAACCCTGACTGACCAAATCATCAGATGTTTGGCCACTGTTACCGATCATTATGTTTCAGGCAGACGCACGTGATCACTGTCGTACATGTCTTTCTTTCATGAACGGACAAATCCCTCAGGATACGTTGGCAGGCAATAAACTGCATACTTCACCACAGTAGGCCATGGCGCATTTACAAGGCATTTTGGATAATGGCTTATTGGGCGACTCTTCTTAAGGCGAGGAAATACAACATATTGACAGTGCCTGATGCTAACATGTGTCAGACTTTAGGTTCGGTGGGGAGCATTTCCTGGGTGAACTTCTCTTGGCGTTTCCTGGGTGAACTTTCTTTCAGCCCCAGATCTTCTCATGAACATAAGCAGGTGCCATGCTGTGAATAGCCATTGCAGGTCTTTGTATGACAGTCCACATGTGCTGAAGGGTTTGACCATGATGTTCTTCTTGGTTTGATGTCCTGCTGGTGTTAGGAAAGCTAAGATGATTTGAACAGGTCACACCTATACATCATCTCTGAGATATGGCCCAGCCCTCTGTTTCTCTTTCTTTCTCTCATGCTTTTACTGGATTGTCAGTAACGCCAGTAATAATTATAGCCCACAAGAAGTAGAGTTTGAATATGACACTATAAATAATGCCATTGCTTTGTATTAAGAAAGAAGAGTGGCCCTTATGGTAACAAGCCTGGCAGCAGATTTTTCAGCACTGGCCTTGTGAGTGTTTTGTTTTTAGGCGCAGGTGGAGAGAGAGAGAGAGAGAGAAGCAGACAGGTGCTGAATGAGTGAGTTAACGACTGGGAAGGACACATTTGAACCGCTGCCATGACATGAACGTTGGCAGTAAATCCTGCTCCTGCCTGTCCCTGTTTCACGCGCTGGCCCTGCACCCCCCCCCCCCCCCCCCCCCCCCCCCCCGAGGCCCACCACAGCCTCCTAATCTATTTATTCTCAGTCGGCCACATGCTCTGAAGTCCTGCGGAGTAATGATTTCATAAGGTCACAGCTCTACTGCCGCAAACCGGCCTTTCCTGGCCCGCACTTTAAAGGCCGAGGCATGACCCGGGCGGTGGGGGGGGGCGGCCGGGGGGCAGCGCGGGGTGACACGGTGCGCGCTCGTCCACGGCGCGACAGAGAGAGGTGCACGACGCTCCTCCATCTTGCGTCTCCGCCAAAATGAATGAATGAAGTATTTTACGGTCATGCAGCGGCGGGGCTGTTTTAGTGCGGCCATCGGAAGTGTAAATTAGAGCAGACCATAAAGATCAGAGTAGTATGCATGTATGTTGGCCATGGCGGTCACACGTAGGACGTCGTGAACTCAAAAGATGATAGGCCAGGTCTTGGAACACCAGTGTGGTCAGGACTGGGAGGCTGGGAGACCAGGAATGCGGGTTTTAAGCGTCCCTCTCCAAAAGGACCACATGATAACATGTGAATCGTGTGAATTGCCATATAGATCAGACTTTGATTTCGATAGGGATCAATTCGATAGGGGTCAATCCTATCGCTCGGCGGAGTAGCGGTGTTGCAACAGAGGCACCCCACTCGTTTGAGGAGGGCTGATGTCACCCTCCTGCAGCAAAATAAATAAACACAAATGTGACTTTTGTTTCTCCCTCCTTGGCGTGTGTCGCCTATCGGGCTCTCCCTGAGAACGGCGCCTGATCCAGGATCTACGGAGCCCGTCTGGCTGCTGCGTCTCAGACTAACCAGCAGATAGCAGCAGCAGCTGCTCGTGTGCAGGCCCCGTCTCCACCGAGCACGCTCAGCGCGAAGTCCCACCAAGGCCAAGGCTTCTTGCAGCAGAGGCTCGGGGGAAGGAGGTTAGGCTCCCTCGTTGTGATTTCCTGCCCGCAGCCTGGCTCGCGTCAGGTGTGCACGCTCGGTTTGAGTCTTAAGGAGACATGTCAGCTATCGTCGGCGTCCGTGCCAGGCGAAATGCACGCATACCGTGAACCCGACTTCAGGAAATATTTGTCTTCTTCAAGTCATGACACTTCTCGTTTACAGCAGAACGTTCGCCGGGCCCGAACAGCATTCGGCCTGTTGGTACGCGAATAGAGATGAACGTGGCGGTCCTGAAAACGTGATTGGAGGAAATAAATGGCGAACAGAAGTTTTGTGCTTGTTTGAGTTTGTTTTGATGTTCAATTCATCCACAACAGCCCTGCCCCCCTCTAGCACCCCCTCAAACCCACACTGATATGTGAAGGCCTGTGCTTCTCCTGCGTCCTGCTCCCTCCATATCCGTTTTTCCGAGGGAGTGCATTTGAGACGCTGCCTGAGCCTCCCAATGCCGAGCCGAAGTGATTTACCATCTCTTCCATAAAAGATCGTCACTGGCACTGCTGCCTTAAATCACGGCTGTCTCTTTCTGCTCCGAGACTGTCTTTCTCTCTCTCTCGCTCTTCCCTGTCTGTGTCCTTCTCTCTCTTTCATGGCTGCTCTCTTTAGCCACGGGGCACGTTTGGGACTGTATGGCTCACGTGCTCTCTGAGTCTGGCCTCTGGTGCCTAGCTCATTAAAAAAAAAAAAAAAAAAAAAAAAAAAGGCACAAGGGCGCACTCAGAGCTGTTACCAGTTTTCTGAGTTATAAATAGAAAAAAAGCTAATAAACGTTTATGGCGCAGCCATAAATTCCCTCAAGGCGAAATGGCTGACAATAAGTTCCGTTATCTCTGGCAATGTCATTTGAATGCCCTCTGGTACATGACTCATTACTCAGATGGCGACCACGCAGTCACGTCTTGCGCTGGTCATGTCCTCTCCTGTCCACCAATCAGAGGACTGGATGGCGAGAGGCCCTGACCCAGGATGTCCCCTGTGTGACATCATAAACAGCTCCATTAATTTGCTCTGATCCATAAAGCAGGGAATGGTGAAGTGTTATTGTCCGTTAACCATCCCGCTCTTATTAGCCTGATCAATGTTATGATTGTTGGCAATGATTATGCATAGTTATCGACCACCTTTGGGTTGTCGAACACAACACCTAGGAGTGACTGGGGCCGTCTGTGAGTCAAAGAAATACTGTGGGTGAAGTTGATGGAGTCTCCTGTGACTAGAAGGATCATCTGCAGAGTTTAAAGAAGTTGGCAGTGAGATTAAATAGATTTGGAGTACAGTACATTAGAAGGAGTTAGGGCTGACCTATATGCCATGCCAGGTAGATTAGGGTGGGCACTGTGGATGATGCAGATAGATTTCCGTGCTCTGTGATTCTAATATGCCTGGTCTTTTCTCTGTACTGCCTGTGCATTTCAATTTCAGATCATTATTTTCCGTTAGAAACTGCCATTAGTCTGTGACGTGTTGAAAGCCACTCGGGGAGCATTCATACGCTCTGAAAACAAATAGAGGGAGAGGATATATTACGTCTACCAGCAGGATAGAGAATCCCTAAAAGCCATAGCAGACAAACTATTTTGTGATACCCCTTTTGGTCACATTGCCGCCCCCTGCACCTTTGTAGTGTAAGTCCATGCACGTGTGCATATGTGTGTGTGCGTGCGTGCATGTGTGTGTGTGTGTGCACACGCGTGTTGCTCTAACAATCACAAGCGGTGATGAATAGTGTTATGTTTGTACAGCTAATTAGTGTCCGGGCTTGTATCAGACCTCATTAATCTTCCACCCAGTAAATAACCAAAATTGACAAAATAACTGAGTTTGGCTAATGATAGTGGATGTTGCCTTTGTTTCTAATGGTGGTCATTAACCTCTGAATGACTAAATAATACCATCTTAATTAATTTGCTTCAAAGGGAAAGTTTTTAGTGCAATTTAATTATATTAATGGGCGGCCACAAGGTACGCAGCAAGAGCCATGTCCTGCCCCCACACACACGCTCGCACGCTCGTATATACCCTCACTTGCACGCATTCATGCATACATACCCTCACTTGCACACTCACATACACACACACACACACACACACACCCTCGTCTGCATACTCACATAGACACACACCCTCACCTGCACACTCACACACACACACCCTCAACTGCACATTCACATACACACACACCCTCACTTGTATGTCCATATGCATATAAACCTTCATCCGGACACTGGTATCCACATACCCTCACTTTCTATATACACATATACCCTCACTTTCTATATACACATATATACCCTCACTTTCTATATACACATATATACCCTCACTTTCTATATACACATATACACCCTCACTTTCTATATATACATATATACCCTCACTTTCTATATACACATATACACCCTCACTTTCTATATACACATATATACCCTCACTTTCTATATACACATATATACCCTCACTTTCTATATACACATATACCCTCACTTTCTATATACACATATACACCCTCACTTTCTATATACACATATATACCCTCACTTTCTATATACACATATATACCCTCACTTTCTATATACACATATACACCCTCACTTTCTATATACACATATATACCCTCACTTTCTATATACACATATACCCTCACTTTCTATATACACATATACACCCTCACTTTCTATATACATATATACCCTCACTTTCTATATACACATATACACCCTCACTTTCTATATACACATATACCCTCACTTTCTATATACACATATACACCCTCACTTGCATGCTTGCAGGCATATACAACTATACATCCTCACTCACACACTCACATACATACACACCCTCATTTGCATGCCCAAACACATATACACTCTCACTCGCCCACTCTCACACACACCCTCACTTCCATGTCCACAAATGTACACCCTCATGTATACATGCCTGAACACATAAACACACTCATTCGCAAACTCGCCTATATACACACCCTCCATATCTTCATATGAAGGCTACTCATGTTTGCAATTGTAAAATGGTGATAAAATGTATTTAACAAAATTTAAATAATTTCTTATCAATTTCTGATATTTTAACATTTAACATGTTTCTATGAGGATTTCATTCACCCATATTTTATCTGAAGTACAAATGTTGTAGTGTATTAAACCTTCCATGAAATATCCTATTACTTAAAAGTTCTAAATAGTTTAAATGTCTCTAAAGTACAAAACTATTTAAGTGAAGATAGAAAGTTCTAGATAGACTAAGTTGCTTAACGTATATCTGAACTGAGAGCTTTAAGATCGCTTTGAGGAGGTCCACCCTGAGTCTCAAAGCGGCTGCTCATGGTCATGAACAGAGAGAGTGCAGATTCAGCATTCTCTGAGAACTGCAGTCTCTCTCTCTCTCTCTCTCTCTCTCTCTCTCTCTCTCTCTCTCTCTCTCTCTCGGCCTGCTTTTAACTGGATAAAAACACTGTAATAAAGTAAATCCTGAAGCAATCAGTGCTGGCCCGAATGCCGTACTGAGTCATTCATCTCCCCCTCCCCCCTCCCCCTGCTCCCCTTCTCCGGATGTGACTGTGGATTTATCATTCCACCCTACGGAACTGAAGGAAGAGGACTTTGATTTTGTAATACAATTAGGCCAGTGGGAGGTGGGGGTGCAGAGAAAGGTCCAAGTCCCGCTGTAACAGTCAATAAGGGAGATGAGTCCAAATTTATAACTCTGAACAGAAGTACAAAATCAATCACTTGATTGAATAATGGCATTATAAGCCATAAATTATCCCTGGCTTTTGCCGTGACGGGAGAGGACAGGACGTTTGCCCCCACTGCGGGACAATCAATCTGTCATGCCACAGAGGGATGCGTGTGACTTTCAGCTCTGTGGATGCGCAAAAAGGTGATCTGATATGCGTTAATAAACACATTCTTGCTTATCTTTTCCCTGTTGTCTTTTTCACTCATGGCTATTAACTTATTATTGGGTTACGTCTATGGTCTCACACTTTTACTGAATTATAGGCCAATATTCAGCCTTGCTGTGGCAAAAAGGCAACATTTCTATAGTGGTTATATTCCAGTGGACTTGTGGCCTTTTTAAGGTGTGTGTGCATTGTTGTGTTGTTCATTCAGTGTAACTAAAGGCATGAAATGATGACTGTACAAGAAATTGTTGACAGCAAGTACTGGAATTATAGACGTAATGTAGTTCTGTAACTTTTTCAACAATGCTGTTATTTTTGCTGCTGCAAGGATGCTGTTATTTTAAATGTTAAATCAAAAGTGGAGTGTAAGAAAAAAATGTTGAAGAATTACTGGATTTTTGTAAATTCTGTCTGTACAGTCACTGTACACAATGGAATCAAACTTATTGCTATAGACAACTCTCAAGTCTTTAGGCATCTATGATTTGTGAATAAATGTAGGTAATGCTGTAATCTACAATAAAACATCTCTACTGTATACAACTTTTTAAAAAGGGGAACTCTTTCCCTAGTTCTCATGTACATCATTATAAAATCAATATTGTAGTAGGACCTATCCAGCTTCCAAGGACAATCAGGGCCGCGATAACCTTTCTCATTACTTGTTCAAGGTTGTGAGGCACGCTTCCACTTCGGGATTAAAAATTAGACACATTAGAAGCGGTTAGCGTGCTAACGCGGTGTTTCGGCGTGGGAAAGATCTTTCTTCAAACACACGAGCCAAAGCCCTTAGTGTCCAGCCCCCACGTGGCTGTGTGAAGCGCCGTCAGGGTCCCCGAGCCTCCAGCTATCAGTTTGTCAATAGCGGCGCAGTTCCCATCGGACTGAGAAATGTCAATAGCAGACGGTTCCCAAGGCGGGACAGACTAATGGGGGATTTTTAAAACGCCGCGTTATAAAGCAGAAGAGCTCGGATATAAAGATAAGACATCGTAAATGATGCGCACGAGACTGGATAGAGGTGAGAAAATGGAACGGGGGTGGGGATCAATAAACCAGAATTATTAGGAGCTCCATTCCACGAGTTATTAAGGATTAACGCTCTGGTATATGAAATGTATATGAAACCTCTACCGTAAGGGTAGGTCTGTATCCCGTGAATTTAATAGGCCTGTACAATACTTTCCATGCGCAGACCAAGATGATTTCTCCTGGTTAGCTTTCCAGTTCAGTTAGCATTAGAGCCCTGATTGGTCGACAGACGTCATTCTTTCCTCTTCCAACAGGAAACTGCTTATTAGCCTGTTGAAACATTTGATCGTGCGGCAGCGTTTGAACTCCCTCGAACTCTTTCTGTTGCACGCAATTGACTTAATAATTTCCACTCTTTCTAAATAACTCTCTCAATTCCCTTCTCTCCGACAAGAGCTGAACCTTTGATGGCCACATGTTACAATGGAAACACGAGCTCATTTCAAACAGATAAAAACAAACATCCCAGACAGTTCCCCTGTTTTATTTTATTTTCCTTCAGAATGCAAACAACTGTTCTGCCTTCTATCCCCAAGAGGGCGTTTGGAAGCTGAGACCCCACTTACAGCCTACCCTGGCTCATATGAATTATGATTTATTATTGTTCTTTTTTTTACGGTGCAAAAATAAAGGCTTTGCCTGTAAGCATGTGTCTCTGTGTGTACATTAGTGCATCATTTTAACATGCCCTGTGTATGCATCTGATCATTATGCTAGGAATCTATTGGAGGCAATATTGTGCATTGTGTGAGAGCGATTGCTGTGCTGAAAACAGAGGCGCTAAATATCCTTCATCAGAGCGGGAGATTTCTTGGGCATAAATCAGATGAGAGAGAGAGAGAGAGAGAGAGAGAGAGAGAGAGAGAGAGAGAGAGAGAGAGAGAGAGAGAGAGAGAGAGAGAGAGAGAGAGAGAGAGAGAGAGAGAGAGAGAGAGAGAGAGAGAGATGAATCACCAAATATAAGATTTACATAAAGCTAGTGAGAGGTCACTTAATGGGGATTATAGTGAGCTATGGTGACGTGGTGGGTAATAATGCTCATGCTTTGGTGAATTGTCATGTGCTTCTGTCACTACTGTCTGTGACTGAGTCAGATGTACTGTTAATAATTATTACAGCCATCATTTGTTTTGCTAGAACTGCTGGAATTCTAACAATTCTAACAATATTCTAACAATGGTATTTACATGCATCCGACACAACCCTAGCACTAGAAGTGTGCTGTGTGTCTGTGTGTGTGTTGCTGATGAGGGTGACTCCTAATGCACACAATTATTCTGAGGATGTGACACATTATCTTGCTGTATCAGATAAGTAATGTCTGGCAATCTCTCTCTCTCTCTCTCCCTCTCCTTCTCCTCCACTTGCTTTGTTTTATCAGTCATTCCAGGGTTATTTACAAAGATATGTGTATACCAGTTACAAGGACACTTTGTTAAAAAAAGGAATAAAGGAGGATATCAAGCAGTACCCCCTCCCCCATCCTCTCTCGTGCCCCTGATCACAGGCTCGGCACCGAGCAGCCTTCTCTCTGGCTAGGTGCCTGGCATGCCTTGCAATAGTACATTTATCCTCCTTGATTAGATTAGAAATTATTAATGGAGAACTGGGGAGCAGAGCAAGGGTCATCTGGAGTTTAATTCTATTCTCGGATAACTTCATTTTGCCTGATGCGATTGTTATTGCCGGAGTGCTAGATGTTTATAGGAAACAATATCCTCAATAACACATTCAGACATCCTATTTAAAGGGTCAGCTTGGCCCATTAAACAGTGGCTTCCGACGAATCACATGTCATAGATGATTCAGAAGGCTGGTTTTTTCCTCAGTTCATCACAATGCTTTGATGGAGACACATAAATATATAATATTCATAAACGAGTTGTGAACGCGTGTGTGTGTGTGCGAGGACGCGTATGGACGCGTGCCGCAAATAGACTACACACTGAGAGCCAGCGAGCCAGCCAGAGAGAGGTGATTGGATTTCATCTCTACACATCACTGCTTCTTTATCAAGCTGAAGATCTGAGCTGTGTTAAATATGCAGGAAGGAATAATACTAAGTGTAAACTTAAACACCACACGGTGCCATTCGAGGTATATCTTTGAGGTGAAGCAGGGATAAATATAAATATGGAGAGAGAGAGAGAGAGAGAGAGAGAGAGAGAGAGAGAGAGAGAGAGAGAGAAGCCTCGATGCAGGACTATTAGGGTCTGTTCAGATAGCGTTTCATTGGCTCTGATTTGCAACTCTGTCGGTTAGCTACAGTTACACACCTGTCTCAGCACAAAGGCACTTGGCTTTCCAGCAGAGCAGTTGTCTTTCCACCCGCACCCCTGATAGCTCAATCACCTGCTGCTGCCAGCCATCTAATGAAGGGCTCCCTGGAGGTCACTATTCCTTTGAGCACACACACACACACACACACACACACACACACACACACACACACACACACACACACACACACACACACACACTCTCTCTCTCTCTCTCTCTCTTGATCCTCTTCCTTTCGATAGACGGAGTGTGTTAACCAGGGCCAGCCATACCTCACCCACACCTGATCCATGTACAATGGCTCCCAGCTGTCTGCTTTTTATTACTAGATTTTATCTACTCTCCAGAGCGAGCTTCAAGTATACTGGTGTGTTCGAGCATTTCGATTAGCAATGAACGCAGGTAGCTCACCTTGGGCTCATGTGTCTTAAAAGCAGAGCTGTTGTCCAGTAACGGAGCACCCTGACCTCACCTTGCCTCAGACTAAATGTCCTAACAGCGTCTCCGCTTGCGTTTCACTATTTTGCGAGTGAGAAGATGGTAAAACTGAATTTTGCCTATGGCACGAACACCTTGGCAAGGGATTTGCCTCCCAGAGAACATCTTGGGATGATGGTTTGTTTGAATTGAACTATCTAGGTCCACAAGAAGGAAGAGTTACCTAGTGCCCCGAGAGGACTTGGGCTGTAACTGCACAGCTTAAAATGTGCTTGGACGTTAATACTAAAGTTGTCGGACAGTTGGGACAGGCATTGCCCATGCTGAGGACACAGGTTTCCGGGCCGCCCTGTTAACCTCTGCCACCATCTCCCACTTGCACCAGGTGTGTTCCAACGCTCCTCTGTGTGCTCCACACACAACTGGCCAGTGGCCTCGTGGAAAAGCGTGAGACCCACTGCTCACGTCAGCGGCAGCCTGTCTTCTCGCGGATGAAACCAAGCAGATATTCGAAAGGAAAAGCGGCTCGCTGGCAGTGCAATGATCTTTATCACAGAGGAAAGGAGGAAAGGGAAGGTCTGCAGTCCAAAGGAAGCTTGGCAGGGGCGCAGGTGGATGGGCAGGTGTGGGCAGGGCCAGTCAGGGCCAGAGGAGCGTTGTGGCGCTCCATCTGCCCTGGATGGAGGCAGGCCGGCTGGAGGCGGGCTGATGCTCTTCGTCCTGTAATTGCATGCACCTTCCGCGCTGAGATGTGAGGTCTGGACAGGTCTATAACCCATGACAGTACCACATTGAATTCTATGGTGTTATTACAACTTACTGGAAGCTTGGGTCCAGCTGCTTTTTGACAGCGCCAGTTGTAAAAAGCACTATAATTAATAAATTTTGATTTGATTGATTTGTTGGGAAGTGCTTTTATAATATTGGTTTACTGTGTGTTCTGGTTGTGTACAACGCACAACGCCGTGTGTACGTGTGTCTGAGTTTGAGAGAGTGTATAAGCGTGTATGTGCGTGGGAGTTTTTGTGTGTGAGTGTGTGGGGATGTGGGCGTGTGTTTGTGCGTGTGAGAAAGTGTGTGTATGTGTGCGTGTTGCATACGCATCACATGCATATTTTGGGTGAAGAAGGCTCCAAATTCCAGCGCAAGGCTTTGTGAACTGAACACGGTCCATGGGGACTGGCAGCTAGACCCATTATGTGCACCTAATGGCTTCATACCAAGTGTCTTTCTTGTAGCCTCACCTGCATTTCCATAGCTGCCTCAGGGAAGCACAGCCTCGCCGGATTTGGCAAGCTGTTCCAAACCGCAGAGGTAAGACTGCCAGAAAGCTCTCTGCAAACCAGTGCAATTACACACGGCAGAACACACAACCACCCCCAAGTATTTCAAAAAAGCTCTCCTACAGTTACAAGGAACAGACAAAGGCAAATGAGGTAGGCTTTTGGCTTGGATCATGAAATCTTCCACCGTTATCGTTCCTTTTTGACAATAACTGTACTAAAAACCAATTTCGTCACATGTGCCAAAAGGATGCAGTGACGCACACACACACACACACTCTCAAATGCTGTCAACACCGTGACCATGATGGATCCCCCTCATTTTCGGAGTGGGGCGCTGATAAAGCCAGAGTCATATCGGAGCCTGCGCTCCGGTGCCTGCCGCTCTCTGATTACACCTCGGCGTCCCGGAGCAGATGTATCTGAGAAAGCCCCGCCTCAGCCGGCCATGGCGGACAGCCACTCTCCCCGCCTTCTGAGCCCCAGGCACCGTCACGTCCTCACACGAGCATATGGAGGAATATGGGTAATAGAGATTTAGTGTCGGTGCCGCGCCCACTGCGGAGAATAAGGGACCTGGAACATATTGCTTTGGGTAAATGAGGGGGGAACAGCAGGGGAAATGAGGCGCTCGCCACGGGGCTACCCTCTGTGAGACATCTGATCATCCCCCGCAGGAAACACTGGGCGTGGGTTTCGAATTATCTCACCGTCAGTCTGCTCTCCAGCCCCTGCTAACTGTCATCGTCTCACTAGCCGTGTTGGCCTGTTTTTTGGGGTGACTTATGAGATTCCATTTAACAACAAGATTTTTAGAAAAGAGATCCTTGGGAATTCTCACCAACAAATGTCCAGTCGAGATTAGGGCAAGAGGGGGTCGCTTAAGGGCTTCTAGTGTTTGCATACAGACTTGTTCTCAGGAAGGTTCTCCTCTGCCATCTTTCATTGATTCCTATGAGTTCTGCTGTATCGTGTTGTTGTGAGAAGTCCTCTCCTGTTCAAGATATCACAAGTGACAGATGTCTGGTTTGTTGGGTTTTCTGTGTGTCTGACTCCTCCAGTCTACAAGCAGGTCCTACAGGTGGGTGTATCGGAGAACTAGCCTGAACTTCGCCATAACAAAGTGGCACACCCAAACCGTACATAACATCGGGGAGCGCCAAAACCAGACATCGCCTCTCCGTCTCACCCGACGCGGCGGGGCCACGTTTGTCTGTCAGCGCAGCTCAATCAGACGAGCCGTGTTCCTCGCCGATGACAAGTAATATGAGCTTGTGAGTGCTTTATCTTCCGTCTCGCTGTAGAGGTTTGCACAATCTCAGTGCCTCAGCTGCCGTCAGCCCCCAGAGCAAACAGCAAACACACTGGATCACAGATAGTCACAACCAATTGAATTAATGCGTCTGCAATTGGGCACTTCCCCGATATGGAGGATAATTGCTCCAAATCTTTTCCACCGACTCCTTTGGGGAGTGCACGGCTTTCGTGATTTTTTTTTCTTCCCTTGGCCTCTGCGGCTTTGGCTGAGGGTTATCCCCAGTTATTCACTTTTCAGCACCAATGAGGCTCATCAAGAAGTGGCTGTTTCGGTTAGAGAAGTTTTCCTTCATGCCGGAACAGAGCGACCCCCCCGCCCACCCACCCACCCACCCATGGGCTCCTCTTTGAACCCCCGGCATTCTGCACAAAATCAGCCCGGGACTGGAAATGCGAACCAGACTCCGAATTTGGGGGCTTTTCGGATGCTGAGGGTGATTATGGCAGCTGGCCCACTTCCTGCAATGCCTCATTAACATTAATGCATGCAAATGAAGGGCTGGTGGGAGGTGTTGTTGCCCGAGCTGTAGATGGCTGACATTTCTTCTCCTTTCCTATGCAAGTCCATTTACAGCGCCTCTATATAATATACAGTAGATTAGGTCTATGGTGGGCCCAGTATCCCTTTGCCTTTTCTTAGAAAGGGTTGAGTGCAAATATGCACTCACACATACACACTGTATGTTATTACAGCGTGTAGTGTCTGTGTGAATGTTCGTTGACTTGTGTATTACCAATGTTAAATAACCCCGCCGACAGCCAAACCTACCTCTAACCTTAACCGCGGAACCCAAAGGGCTTCTTTAGGCTCTTTCTGGAGAGCAGACAAATGTCTTGACAATTTCAAAAATTTAATGTTTTCCTGTCATACACAAATATGAATCTACGAATAACACCCCCCCATCTCGATCCCCACTCCAGATTCTCTCTCTCTCTCTCTCTCTCTCTCTCTCTCTCTCTCTCTCTCTCTCTCTCTCTCTCTCTCTCCCTCTCCCTCTCTTTTGCAAACACATTACCCTTGCTCATCGCAATACAACAATCCCTCTTTTGTCAGCGATGATCGATGACTTGTCGGAATTTCATTCATGGACTTCTGTGTTTTGGAGTTGCTGGGGTGACCAGGTACAAACAGACCATGGCCGAGTGTAAGGTTTCACCCCTGAGTGCAGCAGAGAGACAACAGCCAGGGCCTTCGAGGGGTTATGCAAACAGCTATCGCTATTCTATCAACAGATAATGAGGGAATTATCTCTCACAAAATGTTTACTGTTCACCTGGAAGATCGATCGGAGCTCGTTGTGTGTTCCTGGGGTCCTTGTGTGGGACCTCAGTCCTGACAATCCACTTCCTCCTACCAGACAAACCCGTTTAAGACTCTTATCACTCAGCATCCATGAATAATATGGTCAAACATGTATAGGGTGTGCATTCCATTTTTGCTGTGATTGTAATTCTCCATCACACCCTCTCTCTCCCTCTCTCTCTCTTTCTCTCTTTCTCTCTCTCTCTCTCTCTCTCTCTCTCTCTCTCTCTAAAGTTGATGCTCTTTTTGGGCTATACTATGCCCTTAAAGACTGCATAGGGTTCACACACAGGTCATTTAGCTCTGTGGTTTATTAATGCTTAGATATTAACACCTCTAAGCTTTTGGAGTAAGTCTTGTTGACTCTGACTTGGATTGGGGGTATTGAGAGGATTTCCTCTAAGTACAAACATCCAGCACTTTAACACACATACACATAGCAGGTCAAGGGGCAGCCGTGGTTTCTTGGCGACTGTTTCCTTGGGTCACTTTGCAACCTGGGTGTTTGGAGAATTTGTGCCATTGGTTAGGATTTGGTGCATCTGAGTTGCATGTCTCACATTTCACATCCTCCGCTGTCAGATCTCACACGGGATAATCGGATGGTCTCGGCCTGTGTCAGTGGACCCAGTTCTCATTGTCGCCGTGACTTTTGTTTCACACCCTTGTATATCGAGAGCAAAGCACACATTCCCACAGACAAAAGCACACATGCGTGGTGCACCCACCACCCCACACACACCTCCAGAATGGAAGTAGGGGTTTTGCTTTCCACCCTAGAACTTCATCACCGCAGGTAAACGACTTCTCGTTTTAATGGCAGGGAGAAAACGCCACTTGGTAAAGTGCATCATTAAGAAATATGGCCGGCCACAAATAAAAAGCTCTGATGGAATATTTATGCCACTTCGGCCCTGCACTAATGCTGTTTGCCTTTATGTGCAGAAGCATACATGCGGTTACATTACGCTTTGCCTGAATCACTGAGCAACACAACTGTAGCCAACTTCTTTTCTCATTTAATATAGATGAACCTAGAAGCAGGTTAATTGATACCATGGCCTACTTTTAGTTTCTTTTTATTGACTATACCATGATTTTAATTTAGAGGTATAGAGCAAATTAGGAATTCATCAAATAGGAATGCTTCAGTTAGGAATGCTTTAGTTAGGAATTGGGAATGCCTTTATTAGAAATGTCTGAGTTTCTGTCTTTAAGCAGATTCAGTGTAATACAGTACATATGGAATTTGAGCACAATTAGTAATACCAACACCCAAGAGCACATGAGAAGTGTGTGGCCCCCAGTGAGTAGAGTCTCTCTCTCTCTCTCTCTCTCTCTCTCTCTTTCTCTCTCTCTCTCTCTCTCTCTAGAGTCTCAACCCACTCTATCCTGCCATTAGTCAGGAGATTAATGTATGAAAATGCTGTAGCTCCATATACCATGCTTTCCTAGTTCCTAGTGCATGAATTATGTACTCCTGCTTGGGAGATCTATTATGCACACTGCCCCTCACTTTAGATCCTCTGAACACACACACACACACACACACACACACACACACACACACACACACACACACACACACACACACAAACACACATGAACAAACCCATACACATCCACACACACACTCACTGCATAGCCCCATGAACACTTACACCATGCACACATTTACACACACATGCACACACACTCATACACACACACACGCACACACACATTTTTTGTACATTCCTTAGCACATGAATACATGACTTTGCATAGTCATTTTAGTTTCACATTAAATTAACATAGATGCCAGTTCCTGCTGGCTTACCCGTCAAGTAAAAGTCTTGAAAGAAGAAACTATCAACTCGCAGCAAACAATTATGCTTTGCTCCCAAAGGCCACGTTGGGCTGTCGTAGAGAACGGAGAAAATGCCATCAATTAGCATCCGCATTACCCTGTGGAAGCAGAATGGCTCTGTCTGTAATGCATCACTGCTCACACTGTAAATGGAGGATGGCTCACGCAGCCAGTTAGCCTGTGGAAGGAAATAAGAACAGACACACTAGATGTCACTATTGTAACTTGATGAAGCGCTTGTGTTACATACAGACCAAGGGAGGGTATGGAATAGCAACATACCAGCGTTTGAAAACTCTGTGTGTGTGTGTGTGGATGGGGAGGTAACACTATTCAGACTGCTTGTATTATTGCTTGTACTATTCAGGGTATTATATGAACACGATTCTATATAATTCCGCAGTGTTCCATATTAAGCTAAATGAGCTTATATGGATGTACGAGGTATGTGTATCACACTGAAGTCTCACAAGTGTGGGTTAGGGGGACTCAAAGACGGAGTTTTTTTACTCTTTTTGCTTATTTCAAACTATACATCAGCTGTGAAAATCACCCTTACAAAGCTCCAAATACTCATATTGAATCATCAAAATATTAAAGATTTCATCTCTAAATGCCCAGTGGAAACTGAACAGATATGATCAGATATTTAAAGAGTTTGTCTGTAGTCTCTGTGCTATTTCTACAACAACTGGACCAACATCTCTGGAAATTGCATCACCATAATAAATAATGTACTGATTAGATACAGATTTTCAGTAATATCTCATACTAATATGACTGATGGCGAATTGGATCAGGGATGCCCATTTATCTGTTTGGTGGTACAGTGGTGGGCAATGTGTAATGTGGATAAAGCTTGGAATTGTTCCAGGCCCAGACAACTTAAACTGTTAGGTGGTGTTCTTAGGCTAATCTGATTATACAGCCCAGTAGTCAACCACTATCAGTGAATGAATTTATCAGAGAAGGAAACCAATGCAATGATACAGACTTAATGAACACGTAGTTTTATAAGGAATAGCAAATAGTTAAATATAGTTTACTAATGCAAAAAGATGCATAAATATGTCACACACACACACACACACACACACACACACACACACACACACACACACACACACACACACACACACACACACACACACACACACACACAGAGTGATCCATACATTTGTGGAATAAATCTGTCTATCTGCACCAGATTGTATTACCATCAGTTCCAAGAACAGGGAGTTAATTGAAAACACATTTGCAGCAGGGCACCCATCAGAAGCCCTGCATAAAGAGCAAGCATTTATCGCTAAGGCTCTGGAATAAAAAAAAATACAAACAAGAGCATCACAGTTACTCCAATATCTGCCAAGTCCTGCAACGTGTGTTCACGGTCTTTTATGCTGTCGCCAAATTCTTTCTGCCCATAGAGATCTGCCGGGTAAAGGCAGTGAGCCGGTCTGTGGCACTCAGATCATAAATCAGTGTTTTGAAGTCGCGCTCGCTGGAAAACGCTTGCTCTCGGATGGCTTTTTGATTCATTCCCTTTCCAGAGGGCAGGCGTGGCGGAATGAAGCCGTCTCGAGCAGGGGGCGCTGGACGAAGAGTTTCGGAAGGACATAGTCTTCTCCTTTTGTTCCTCCATACGTTCTGCTTCATAATTCCACTGAGCAAGGACAAGCATACGTTAGTTCTGTGCGTTTTTTGTTTTTTTTTTAACTTCGTGTGTGGACATGTCCTTGTGCGAGGGTGCGTGCGCGCCCCGCTCCGAGGTTACCACCAACGGGTTTTTAATCTGCGTGCGTGATGCGGCCCCCACGCCCCTCGTGTCTACTCAGCAGTCTGCGGCGTGGCGTGATTTGGAGCGCCGGGGCTGCTCCGTATTGATTGGACGTGGTGTGTTGGGGAGCAGGTGGGCACCGCGCCGCTGGTGACTTTGTTGTAAATGCGGCGGGGTGAGTGGTAAGTGTCAGGCCGAGCGTGATGGCCAATCATCAATCACGTGTTGTCAGGCTCTCTCTCTCTCTCTCTCTCTCTCTCTCTCTCTCTCTCTCCATACACCTCCTCTTTTTTCCATCTCAATGATCAGTCTTTGTTTAAATTGCACAGTAAGATGCCTGCTAGACACGAACAAGCCCCAAGTCGTTTGCAGGTGCCATCCTTCATAACTGTCAATTAGAGGGCCTTTTATTTCCATAGCAGCTGTGGGCTATGCTAAATGAGATGCATTAGCTGGAACAAAACAATGCTATGTACATGAGATGTACAGAAAACCTATATTTAGTGTACATGTCTCATACATCTCATGAATATATGAGATCAATAAGATCAAATGAGCATGAATATACACACTTATGTCTGTGATTAAAATTGCTGATATTCTTGACTTGTTTGAGAGGGTTAATTTGGTTTCTGTAGCTGCACAGGCAGGTTTAACACAAAAGGATTTATTAAAACCTCGGGGGGGGGGGGGCATGAATTATCATTAACATAGTGAATTACAGTGTGGTTTTTAATTATATATATACATTCACTTTACCACGTTTGCCATCTGTTGCACACGAGGAAGACAGTTAGAGTATTTTGAAACTGATCATATTCACCATGAACATGCTTCTGTATGGGGCATTAAGGTATTAATTTAATAATGTCTCTTAAAGTGTTTTACTGTCTTTGAATTATACTTTTGCAACTTGTTGAGAAATGGCATGTTATAAATCAGATGTCCCACTTTTGAAAGTAACTCAAAGTAGTCCGACTTGCTTCCATCGCTGTAGAATCCTAAACTCCAGGCCTTTGGTATCTTTCTCTTCTCCTCTCTTGCTTTGCTGCTGTACTTTGGAACGTGGTGCAAGAACCCCTCATTTATAACCGTCATTAGAGTGCCGAAAGCATCCTCAGTTAGGAATCAGAGGCATGGCGGCTACGGGGTTCACTCTCACTGCAGCGGAGCCCGGACTCTCTGGGCTTCCCCTTCGGCGGGAGAAAACAAACAAAAAACACTAGCACATTTGGCGAGTGTTAGAAGCGTACCGTGACCCCGCGTGTACTTTAAAAAAGGCAAACATGAACGTTCCTCTACAAATGACCCTCATCTTTTGAGAGCAGCTGTGGGGAGGGTGAGGAATGGGGGGCTTGGGGGGGGGGGGGGATCAAACAAATTCCAAAAAGTTTTTAATTGAGCTCATGATCATTTGCATCTTCAGGCTCCTTTGTTTGTTTGTGGCTGCGCTATTTGCATATGCTAGCAGCTCGTGCAATTTGACTGGGGACTCCCAGTTGGCCTGTGTGGCTGGGATCCAGGCTGCAACACATTTCATACTCTTGTTCTTGCTCTGCTTTATTTTTCTGCAATGCATTTCTTTCTCTGTTTCTGCAGTCTCGTCAGTGGAGATCTGAGGACAGCTACTCTCCTGTCTGCTGCTGATTTCATCTCCATGTATGAGGCTGTTCTACACTCCTCCTGTCTGCCAGGATTAATTAACCATATCCAGGTAAGGAAACTTCTGACAAAATGCCAAAAACAATAAACATTGATCATTGTCACAGACCTTTTACTGGCTCACTGATGTGTGTGTGTGAAAGACAGAGAAAGAGGGATATGTGTAGTTGCACGCTCAGTTGCGTTTAAGAGATCATAATCTTGTGTCAGCACATGACCGTAAGTTTGTAACAAGTTATAATTTAGTGGTTTTTAAAATGTATTTATTTATTTTTTTTATTTCCAGGTGTGACTTCAGAAGAGTCAGAAGAGAAAACATCTTAATCCTATCACCCCTCAAACTAAACTCAAACTAAACCCCCAAACAACAAAAACAAACACAAGACTGGGCTTTGTTGTAAAACACAGAGGAAGAGAAAAACAAAAGCACAGCATAAAGAAGCCACCAACCAAAAGCAGAGTAGCCCATCCTACTTGCCACAGAACTGTGTGTGTGTGTGTGTGTGTGTGAGTGTGTGTGTGTGTGTGTGAGTGTGTGTGTGTGTGTGTGTGAGTGTGTGTGTGTGAGTGTGCGTGCGTGCGTGCGTGCGAGTGTGTGAGTGTGTGTGTGTGCAGGGGGAAGGAAGAAAATGCAGAGCTGTGTAATGGAAGCCAGATGAGTTGACAGTAATGGATGTTGCCATTAGCTACAGAGGGGGTGGGGGTGGGGGTCAAGGGCAGGGCTGGCCCTCGAACCGGGTACCAGGATGAACCCTCAAGAGGGGAGGGGTTCTCCAGGTGGGACAGGGAAAGGCCACTTCTTTTAGGGAGGATCAGTCACCTGACCGGGCTGGGGTGTTGCTTTTGCAGGGGCAGGCGCCCGTTTGTCACGGTGTGTATGGGAACCGCGAGCACCAACAGCTGGGATTCCTATCCAGGAGCTGCTTTATGTAGTCTCGCAAAACATAATGAAGTGAACTACCGCTCAGTTTCTCCTCACATCATACATGTTGCCTGTTGTTAGCTTCATCGCAGTCTAACCATGTACGTGCGCACACACACACACACACACACACACACACACACACACACACACACACACACACACACACACACACACACACACACAACCAATCAAAGCAAAACGTGTTCTGTTCAGCACGTGCTTTGACTAGGGGCTTCAGTAACGACGGCAGACTGATTCAGAGGTGTTTTGTTCAATCCCTTAAAGTTTATATCGCAGATTAATTTATTATACGTCTCTGCTAAAGCCTGCAGGAAGCAGCCTTCCGAAGGGGACATTTTGGCACGTAGCTGCGAAGCCTACCAAAAAATTACCTCAGCCTAAACCTGTCAACACGCCATTACAGCCCCCACCACCATATTATGGGATGCGGGGGGTGGGGAGGGAGTAGGCAAAATCATTGTAGCGAGAAGGTGTTGGCAGATGTAGCCGTAAGGAATGCAGCAGCTAGTGGGTTAGTTGTTAGTTGGAGAAAGTTCATTGTATTGAGAGCTCTGCTTAGGAAAAAGAAAGCAGTTTAGTCTGTGGGTTCTTATCAGCAAGCCTAATCAAGATGAATGAGGGAACATCTAGATTAGAGGGTGGATAAGGGTAAAGGGAAACAAAAAAATGGTAGATACAAAGGTTACAGATGAGAGAGGCAATACCTAATGCCAAACAAGTGGCAAGCAGAATGCTTGGGTATTTTGTAATCCCCCCAACTCTGACCATGAAGGAAGTACATAGTATTCTTGCTTAGCTGCCTTTCATTCTTCCTGAAATGAGTAGAAGAACAATTGTCCACTTTCAGTGCGATGGTTCATCATTCGTGTGTGTGAGCTACAAACTAATCCACAGTGCTGAGCGACATCAACGAGCGTGTTTTCTCCATTAAAACATTCCAAGCGCGCGCACACACACACACACACTCACTCTCTCTCTCTCTCTCTCTCTGTGCAGAGAGTGGCTAGGGCTTAGTATGCACCACCTCGTTCATACCTGGAGGCCTATGAACTGAGCCATCAGGTAAGCCTTGCTGAAACAAATCTAAGCTGCTAATGACACACACTGCGAAAATATTCACAGTTCGTTTAGCTTGACGACAGCCACGGCCCCCTCGACTGCCTGCTTTCCGTCTTAGTCATACTTCTGGGACAGTAACCTGCAGCGGGCAGTACTGTGAAAAGAGAATCCTCTTCTAGCATGGCATGGGAAAGTGATTGGTCCAGCATGTTTGCGAGATGTTATCTGAAGCAGCTGTGTTCGATACAAGAGGAGACCTGCCAACAAGCTTTCCCTGACGATGTGCACGCGCTCCTCAAGATATTTAGATGTTGAAAATTTTAAAATTAATAATGTTTTCTTGGTGTCTTCTGCTGAAGGCTAAATGAGCAAGGTAATTGATGGATTAGTGTTTTCAAACTTTGATTTTGGTCTTTAAGCAAGGTTAACGTCATTCTGTGACGGAACATTGAGTGACAGTGACTGACTGACAGTGTTCCAAATGAGGTTCCCTCTTCCAACAGAGTAACAGCCAGGTTCTTCTCCTGCCTCCAAAACATACCTCAGCATCAAGATCAATGAAACGCAAATTAGCTCTGGCACAGGCACATGGTAATTTGCCATAATTACTACAGCTTGATACCAGAGTATGCCGCCACCACAGATGATCAGTCCTGTTCCACAGAGCTGACTCTGTATGGCACAAGTCCATCGCAATAATCAGTAATTGCTCCCTGGTTCTGAGGCATTAAAAAAAGAAAAAAAGCAAAGCTTCTGATGTTCCCTACACCGTCCACAGGCTGCTCTGATAACACATTACTGAAAATCCTTCACCAACTTCTATATTGTGGCAGCGCAACACCTGTTGGGCTTCACATTTTCATCATCTGCTTGGAATAAATTGTAGTCATCATCATAACCATAATCACAGTAATAAAAATGCCTTCATCCGCATGCCAAATTACGGTGCCATTTGATTTACAGTAATTGAGCAGGGGGAGGGAGACAGAGAGCACTGTGCATGCGCACGTGTGCACACACACACAAACACACCTGTATGGCTTACACCTGAGAGCAGGAAGAGCCCAGATCTAGAGATATACAGACATTCCCCTGGGCAAACAATGACTAACATTGTGACATGTGTAATGCACCAGGTGTGCAGGAGCCCAAGATAGATTCTTCATGAAATTGGGGGGGGGGGGGGGGGGGAAATGAATGAACCTCAATTTTCCTAAATTGCATTAAGAATACAAAATATTTAATTATGAACCTTAAAAAAATACAAAAATATTAATCTATTGAGATTTTTATGGACATCCTCACCCTATTTGGAATAATGAAAGGCACACAGACGTGAGTCTGGAATGTTCCTGAACACTTTAATGAAGACGTTTGAAACGTTGTGCCATCTAAATGCACTTTTTTTTTTAAATAGCCCTTTATGCACGAACAGACACAACACAAAGAAAAAACAGCAACCACCCCCCCCCCCCCCCCACACTTTGTTATGTATTTACACAAGCCTTGGCTTCTCTTGTATGTAAAGAAAATGTCACTTCTGACAGCCTGCATACTGGACCCAGTCTGCTGTTAGCATGGAAATCATCTCTCACTTGCAGCGCTTCACATGCAGAATATACAGACAGCTTTACTCCAGAGCCCACGCTGAATGAATACATGATCAGTGTTTCATTATCATTAAAGACTAAATCAAATTTTTGGAAAAAAAAAAGCAACTCCTAAGGTACACTGGGACCTGGCAAACATGAAGCCTGTAGTCTTTGCCCAGTGCACAATATACATGTCTTCAACAAAGCATTTCTAAATGAAAATGCCCATCGCAAACCTTGATTCAGAACAGCGTGTTGTGTCATTATGCTTGGGAAACGTGTGGACTGGAAAGGAAATGGGAAAAATCACTTTCTAATACCATTTCCTCCTTCAATAAAGACAAACTAGTAATACTGAGCAACGATAGGCTGTAGTCACACAGGATCAATGGCCTAAAGTTAGTGCACTCATTATGAGAGTTTGCCCTCCTCTGTGACAGTTTACATAGCAGTCCCAGGCTTCTCGGTAGCTTGTAGTCGTGATCTCCTCCGTGCTATAGCTTCCTGCTTCTTCCTCTCAATCTCAGCAGCAGAGCACCTGACAGCTGGCTGGATTGTGACAAACACTGCAGAAACAAACCGGCACAGTCTGTAAGCGGTGGACAGGGTTCCCTTTCTGCTTGACAAGCACTCCATTCTAAGAATCAAACAGTCTACAAAAAGTTTAATAGACTCCAACACAGTTTGGTGATTTCCTTAGTCAAACACACCTAACTCGATCCAATAGTTAATTAGCAGAGGTCTGTTAGAGCAGAGAAATCAACTGCGTTAAATTAAACTGCGTTAAACTAAACTCCAGGAGCAGGGACGGGCATCCCTGGTTTGCACCGTTTTGCATTTCATGTAATAACACAGAACTTAAAAAATGAATTCACCAAATAACTCGACAGCAAATCCCCATTTGGCGCCTGGCAGGAAGAACTGCCAGCCACTCATTAGCGGGAAGGTGTCGCAGAATGATAAATGGCTAATGAGTTAATCAAACTTCTTTATCACACTAACACACTGCGGTAAGGAATTATAGCAACGCATTACAGACATAATACAATTTGACCACTAACACGCGAGTTACACAAGGTACAAAGCTTACCTTTGTTGCTCAGTACCACGGGGTCAGACTGATGTCTCTTAAATGTGGAATGGTGGGAGGCAGAGTTTTCTGCAGAAGAGCCATGTAACCTAGCCTCCCACCTAGCGCCTGTGGTCTGCTTGGCGAGCGTGACTCCAGAGGCATGTACCGGTGTGAACCGGTACCGGTTCAACTTGCAACACTGGCGACTGGATCCAACTAAGTCCTGTTTGTTTTCAAGGGCGCTCGTAGCACCCGGTATGGAATACGAGCGGGCAAAAACGCGCACCGGCTGCTCGCGCTCAGTGGCCTGGCTCGGGTGAGCGGTCCTGCTGTTACTGCCAATGCTCTGAAAATTGGTAGTGTCAACGGTTGAACGTGTTTTCGAGGTGGAAACCGTGGATTTGACAGAGATGAGGTTAGTGCAGGTGCCCTCCATTTGCTGCTCCTGACTGGCTGAGATTCGTTCCACGTCATCACAGGCCTGATACAGCAGACGATCATCGTCGTCTCCATCACCCCACAGCGAGTCTAGCTCATGGTCCTTCTCTGATGCCCTAGCCGATCTGCCTGAGTTTTTGGCTCCTGGGCTTCCACTGCCTTGGGTCTCCCTTTTCATCTCACTGGTTTTGACAGTCATAAGTGCCTGCTCCCTGCAATATGGGGATGTCTGCGCTCGGGACAGAGAGGTTTCAGCCTCAGCTTTTTCAGCTGGGTCAAGGCTAGGCTTAAGCAGTGGCCGAACAGCACCAGTCTGGACATAAGGTTTTGGACCTGGCCTGGAAATGCACCGTGCCTTCGAGAAGGTCCCAGTGTAGGTGCTACTGCTGTTGCCACTGCCGCAGCTTGGGAGCCGTGGAGGGCATCCGGCTCTGCTGCCAGGTCCCTTTGAACTGATTGTTCTCGCAGCCCCATCTACTCTTCCCCGTGGAGCAGAGGCCAAGAGCTCAGGATTCTGAGTTACCTCCAGCACGAAGGAGTCATCCAGCAGGTCATCGTTCTCCCAGTCGTCGTCAAAGTCCGGCTTTGGTGCTTCATTTGGATGCTTCGGGACGATTGTGCCATCTGAACAGTCTGGCCTCCTGGTGCCGACGCTCTCTGCTGCAGGCCTGCTCTCCTGTGAACAGTTAGCTGACGGAGGGCTTAGCCTCCCGCTCAGGTACTGGGTAGGCCCATCAAAGAGAGCATGCAGCTCCTGCTCCTGAGCATGCAGCTCCTGGCTTATCTCCTTAGGCTGCACTGGAACCGGAGTCTGAGCTCTGGCAAAAGGTCCTGTACCCTGTGACTCCGAGTTGTATGGAACAGGTCTGATGAGCTTGTCTAGAGCCTCACAGTTTTTGGCTTCACTTGCCTGCCATATTTCCAGGTCCCTCTCTTTATCCTGACGGGTCATGTTGATGTCAAACTGCTTAGCGAGTTTCATGAGGTCTTCAACGTTGCTTTGACGGCTTAAGGAAAAAGAATGGGTCAAAAGACATTTTAACACTGCTAGTTGGTAACCATCAGGATACCAAATTTAAAGGATACATTAATACATTTTAAACAAGTGTGAAATAAATATTTTGTATCTTATCAGTTATGCTGACAGTGATGATATACCAACCGTGCCGAGGATCTCCTAACTCGAGGCTGTTGGAGCTCTGGAGTACAGGGAATGGCACTATCTCCAATCCACTGAAGCACTAAATCTTTATCCACAGGCTTTTCATCCTTTAACATCAAACGATGCAGTGTTATATGAACGTGAGCAACATTGTGATAGACACTATGAATTCAGTGTAGAGCTCCTGCTTACATTTGGTGCAATCCTACTGACAATATCTGATATCTCCACACCTCTGATGCCTTCTCCTGCTCCTTTTCCTATGAAAATGGTTGCAAACTAATAAAGTTATTCCATGCATATTGTCTGTGTAAATGCAGAACATGATTATTTTGTAAGTATGCTACACACAATTACACATGGGAGGACAGAGGCCATGACATGTACAATACTTGCCATTCCACAATGGAGGTGGGGATGCAGGATCCCAGATGATCTCCTGCAGGGCATCGGCCTCGTTTGGTGAATCTCCACTGTTACACCCATTAAACCTAATCCTCGATAGACGTTTGGGGGTTTCAGAGTCTGATAATGTAAAGTGACAGCTGTCAATAATTAAGCCCATCTCAACATTTGCTGCATGCAGCTGCAAGTAACTGCTTTCCTACCAAGACCTATATCACTGCATTTAGATTCATTTGTGCAATACATATTAAACCGAGTTTAATATCACATAGTCTGCATTAGGGTTGGACATCAGCTTCACGCACAAACTGGAGTGTAAATGGGGCGTCCTCGCCTGACGTTGTGGCAAACTGACAAGCTTATCTAACTGATGTATCTAGTTACCTTACGACGTTGTACTGAAAAACATTCGACACATGCACACGCAAAGACTAAGAACATTGTTTGTAGTCTACGTGCAGGTATCGCGCAACCCAGCATCAACTGATTTTTACTGCACATTTCAGATTACTTAATGTTATGTCACATTGTATCTAAGTAGCTATCTAAGTAGATGAGACCCAAATGACCTTAAGATAGTCAGTTAACCATTTAACTAACGTTAGTTTACGCATGTAGCCAGCTAGCAAGCAAGCAAGACAGAAAACACCTAGCTAACCTAGCTTTATGAAAACGAACGCCATGTCTAGCGTTTGTTAGGTGGTTTTCTTCTAAGGTCCGTAAGTGTTGGCAGTATTTTACCACTTACCCTTTCGATAATAAACAGAGGTGTCCAGAGACGGAGACTGTGCCTGTGCCTGCTTTCGCGTTCTGAAATGTTTATTTGCTTTGAGCTTATTATGCGAAAGTTTTGAAACTCGGCTACAAGTTTCTGTGGTGTCATCTGCTGTGAGCTGGCCGCCGATGTCTTTTGTGTCTGTCATGCTTATATATCACATATGTACATTAAACGACGCTTCTCCTTCATTGCGTCCACATGTATTTTTATTTAAGATAAACGCTGTTATGATATTCATCCTCTCGCAACGGCGCCATGTTTTCGGTGCTTCCCACGGTTGCGCGTTTCTAATTGGTCCAGACCACACAGCCGGCGAATCGTGAGATCTCGCGAGATCTCGCCTTAAAATATTATTGCTCTGGTCCTACCCATAGATATACATATTAGACATAACTTTGTATGATCCGTGGAACTTTGTAGACTTGTAGGATATATATATATATATATATATATATATATATATATATATATATATATATATATATATATATATATATACTACTATTTACTACTATTTTGCTACTATTTTGAATCTAAAGAAGATTCCAGGGAGTAACTGTAGTGTACTGTACTCAAAGATGTAGTGATAGTCAAGATTGTAGTGCAGTACACAAGGTTTCCAGGGAGGTTTTCTTGCATACGTTTCACGTTACAGAACTTCAGAAGCAATTGCTTCTTTTATTCATCTGCTGACAGAAACAGACCATTAAAACATGTCACTGGGAGTTTCTTGGCCATTTATATGTGCTGTCGTGGATGCTTGGATGACCTCAGAAGTACATTAGTAATGTCTGTTGGCGTTCAGACCCTGAGTCTGTATTGGCCCTCAGTACAATATGCCAATGAAACAGTACACTTGCTCATAATGGTCTCTGTTTGGCTTCTGCACAGTTTGTGGAGGATTTTTCTCTGTAAGTGGTTAAAGGGGCTGCCTTACTGGGAAAGAAACTAACGTGCACTATGTCACTGCTTCAGTGCTTTGAAAACATGCCAGTCTATTCATTTTCTGCTTTCTGTTTTTTAAAACTCACTAACCATCCACATTTTAGAAACATAATTATTACAAATTATTATGGATTATATTTTCTTACAGTTATTACAGTTAGTGACAATAGCCCATCTGCTTGAACACATAAATACTGTGATCCATAACTTAGCCAATTCTTCATCGATGGTCAGTTGCTGACCACAGAACCACAGTTGGCTGGATATTTTTTATGGGTGGGAAATTTATCAGGCACATAAAACCTCCAGCAACAACTGTTGTGCCTGATTCACGCATACCTGCACGATACCCAAGACCAGGCCGCTAGCATGGCAATGAACGACATAGAGAGTGGCTGACAAATGCTGTCCATCAGCAGATGAGCTACAGCTTGCAACTGAGCACATATAAAATGCACCTGCCACACAGATGCACCCAATAATATGGACACTGAGTGTAGGTTCAAGGTCAATGTTTTTAGTAAAGTGTGTGTTGAATATAATTGTACATCACTTTTCTAATGTTAGAGTCTTCAGCTTATGTGCATATCTAGATTGTTAAACCATGATTTGATTTTATGTAAACCTTAGCCTAACCTACAGAATGCAGCCTATATTATCCCCCCCCCCGTGTGTATGTGTGTGTGTGTGTGTGTGTGTGTGTGTGTGTGTGTTTGTGTGTTTGTCTGTCTATTTGTGGTGCGTATGTGTGTGTGTGTGTTTCTGTTTCTGTGTTTGTCTGTCTATTTGTGGTGTGTATGTGTGTGTTAGGAGCAAGCAATAGTATCCTGCTGGGATCTGGTAAAGTGATGTGTATTTTTGTCTGAGATGGCTTTATTGTCAGCACTCATATATCACACACACAACACACACACACACACACACATACGCACACACACACACACACATTTCCCTCTGAGAATGTTACTCACAATGGAATCATGTTATCTAAACGGTTACAGGGGAAGACAGTTCCTTCAATAATATTGCAAAAGATGAAAAGTGTAATAGAAGCGGTCAGGTTCTTCTGTCTGGACACCAATAGGTGCAAAACAGAGGTAGCAGAACACCAGTGTTAGTGTAGGTAGCATTAAATTACTGTTGAAAGAAGCCTAGCAACAAAAGGCATAGCAGCAACGAACATGGAAAAGTCACTAATTAACAGAGTACCACACAGTCACTTCTGGGATCACACAGAGACATTTCCCTCCGCTAACTTTGCGTCACATTGCCCTCCTTCAGAGAAGCCTCGAGGCCCAGTCTACAGCATGTGGAAAGTTACTGTAACACCCACTGTCACACCAAATTTTGGTAGACGTAAGAACAAAAGGCATGGGTTTGTCACTTTCAATTTGATTACGAGACACTGAAGCTACCCATTTAGCCACTCAGGGAGAGCGCTCGGCTCCCCTGCGGCCTAGCGACCAGAGGATCTCCATGCCCCCACAGCCCACGCACCCACCCCATGCCCCCCATGCTCCCCACGCACCCTGCGATCTCTATGCCTCCCATTCCCCCATGACCCCAGGCTCCCCATGCTGCCCCCTGCAGAACTCACGTCCCCCGCCCCGCCCCGCCCCACCCCACCCCGCACACCCCTGCGTTCCCTACTTCGCTTATGCTCCCCATACCAGTTTATTTATTTGTTCCACCTTGGTTGTTTAGACCCAATTAAGGAGCTAATTGCAGAGATCAGGGAGGTTTGCATTGTTGAAAAAGTGCTGGCGTGCTCGGCTAATTGCCGTGGCAACTGTGGGTGTTTACGAAAATTCGAGTAGAGCTGGAGGAAAGGAGGAGATGTTCTCTCACCCTCTTGACTCTAAAATGTGTGTGTGTGTGTGTGTGTGTGTGTGTGTGTGTGTGTGTGAGTGTTGTGGTGGGGGGCTGGTTCAGGGAGGGTGTGTGTGATGGTAGACAGCCAGGTAAGCACACGTGGCCACCAGACTGTGCATTCCAGGGCAGAACACAGCCACAGCCGCCGAAATAATTATCACCTCCGAGGGCTCCTCTTTCTCTTCTCCTCTGTTCGAGTTCCCCCCTGGACGTGCGGAGCCTAGCGAATGACACCTAGCATGTGGTGAGACTCAGGAATTGGGAAGAAAGCCAACAGACGAATCTCGTGCCAGCTTGGAACTAAATGATCTCACTTTTTTGGGGGGGTGTGGAGGGTGGTGACAAGACTCGTTGGATCGGAAGTGTTCAAAATAAGGCGCTTCGTTCTGTGTCGGCCCGCTGGGTGTGGTCGAACGTAGGCGATCCGGTTATGATGCACGAGCCCACGTGGGGGAAAACATCTGAATAAATGTTCCATACGGTGGGCCGGCCTAATGTGTCACTGTGTGCCTGGTTAGCGCCTTTCAAAACAGTGGCTTCCTGGTGTGTCAGAAGAGCCTGGCTCCATGATAACTAAGAACACCGGTTCACTGTGAAACGAAGAGCACAAAGAACAGACCAAGTAGGAGTTATCCAAACACAGGAAGAAAAGCATCATGGGTAAAGGGGCACTTCACGTAGACGTCACGTCTAATGCCACTTTAGCCACCCAGGACCATGCAAATCTAGAATTTGCTGGAGATTTCTGATTGGATCCTAAGGATCCTTCCTTTAAGCGTGGGCTGGTCTCCTGTCTCCTGCAGTATGCAGCTGCGCTGGTGTTGAATGGGAGGGAGCCTGCTAATGAGGAGGGATGCGATGGAGGGTGCGGAGGAGCTGTTCCTGCACCTCCTCCGCCATGTCTCCCTCTCTCCTCCCTAAAGGAGATCCAACCTGCCATTTCTCTCTCTCTCCCTCCTGCTCTCTCATTCTGGCTCTGTCGCTCTACCACTTTCCTACTCTCTCTCCCTCCCTCTCTCTCTCTCTCTCTCTCTCTCTCTCTCTCTCTCTCTCTCTCTCTCTCTCCTCTCTCTCTCTCTCTCTCTCTCTCTCTCTCTCCCTCTCTCTCTCACTCTCTCATTAATCAGTCCACAGGAACGTCCGGCTGTGTGGCAGCTTGACTGCTCATTTATTCTGTTTATAATAGCAACGCCAGTGATAAATGTCCCGCAGAGTGCACATGTGCTAAAATATTCATAAATTGGAACTCTTAATTTGCAAAGGTGGAAAACCAATAAATTTCAAAAGCAGCGACAAGTCATGTTATATTTATATGAATATGCAGGCCATGGGTGGGACATCGAGATTAATTTGTTCAGTGGTCGCAATTGTAATTTGCTCCTTTTTTGCAATTAGTGTGGAGAGTGGTTCATGAGAAGGAGACAGTGTGTTCACCTCTTTGATGTGGGCCGCTGTAGCAACAGACCCAGATTAGGGGAATTCTGCTTCTAATCGGTATTCAAAGAGGAATGTGAAACGATGAAAATCATATTAAAAAAAACCAACTTAAATGTAGACACTATGATTAAAGGGAATCACAGCTGTTTGGTTTGGCCAGCGTTTCTTTTCATTGTTTGCCTCTATCAAAAAAGCAGACATATTTCAATATCTGTGACGAAAGCCAAAGTCTTTGCCCTTGTTTAAAACCAGACGGAAATGTGATCGAGTTGTTATTTAAGCAGTGTGTTTGTGAAACTCTCTGTGCACATGCACTGAGCAGTCTGTCACGGGGGTGGGGGTCAGTGTTCGCCCTGTGCTCCGCCTCTTCTCCACCCGCCCGTGCTGTAGGTAGACTGGAGGTGGGGAGGCGGCTGCCTCTCGCAGAGTGCACCCGCACAGGTCTGCCCCTCCTGCCGCATGGCTGACAGGAACAGGGGCCAGATGGCGCGAGACAGGAGAGGAGGAGGAGGAGAGAGAGAGAGAGAGAGAGAGAGAGAGAGAGAGAGAGACACTCCCTCCAGCCAGACCGACTGTACTGAACCCAAGGTGAGAGCCTACGTCCTGCGCCAGCCGTGGCCGGTGACATGTGTCTGATGGGCAAGACCCTCTTCCATGTGCCGCAGTATGGGGAAATTTCTCTTCAAAGTCAACGTGGAGAAGCAGAAAAAGATCAGCCTCGCACTCATCTATAACAGCCTGAAATCTGAATCCACCGTGAGGGAAACGATGTGGGGCTGCGCGGGGCCCCGTGTTCTTTATTACTGAAGGGGGATATTTATCATCGTATTACCTCTTTTGTATTCTCTGTCATACAGAATGCCTTCCATTTCCATCCAAACAGCGCAGCTCAGCTCCGTCTGCAAGTCCCCCCCACCCCCCCTTGTTTTAGACTCGCGCTCACTCTCTCTATCATCTGTAACTTTCCCGTCTGTCCAAATGGCTTTGATCTAAAATTGTCCCTCCGTCGAGTGCTTGTATACAGTAATTTTCAGATGGGCTTTGAACATATTGAAGGGGCTCAGAGCTGCTTTCACTTTCATCCTCTGGTTCCTTCTCCCTGGGAAACGAGGAGCATATGGCCAACACGTTCGCTCAAGTCTCCAACAACGGGAGGGACCGTATTCCAACTCCTGCATCCTGTCATCAAGCGAATCCCTGGGTACAGCCCTGTCCCTCCCTCAGTTGCGCACGTACATGCACTCAATTGCACACACACACAGACACACACACACACACACACACACACACACACACACATTAATTCACACACGTGCATGCTCACACACACACAAACACATTTACACACATACCATTTATATAATTACACGTTCATATTTACATGTTCTCATCAAAGGCTAGGTTTAGGGTTAGTGTTAGGGTTAGGGGTAGGGGTAGGGTTAGGGCTAGGGCTAGGACTAGGACTAGGGCTAAGGTTAGTGTTAGGGTTAGGGTTAGGGTTAGAGTTAGGGCTAGGGCTAAGGTTAGTGTTAGGGTTAGGGTTAGGGTTAGTGTTAGGGTTAGTGTTAGTGTTAGGGTTAGGGCTAGGGCTAGGGCTAGGGCTAGGGCTAGGGCTAGGGTTAGTGTTAGGGTTAGGGCTAGGGTTAGTGTTAGGGTTAGGGTTAGGGTTAGGGTTAGGGTTAGGGCTAGGGTTAGTGTTAGGGCTAGGGTTAGTGTTAGGTTGAGGGCTAGGGCTAGGGTTAGTGTTAGGGTTAGGGTTAGGGTTAGGGCTAGGGCTAGGGTTAGTGTTAGGGTTAGGGTTAGGTTGAGGGCTAGGGTTAGTGTTAGGGTTAGGGTTAGGGCTAGGGCTAGGGCTAGGGTTAGTGTTAGGGTTAGGGTTAGGGTTAGGTTGAGGGCTAGGGTTAGTGTTAGGGTTAGGGTTAGGGTTAGTGTTAGGGCTAGGGCTAGGGCTAGGGTTAGTGTTAGGGTTAGGGTTAGGGTTAGGGTTGTGGGTCAGATCTTAGGGCTTTACTGAAAAATAAAGGAAAAAGCAGCAATGATAGTAATAATTTAAAATGTCCTGTACTGAGTCCATTGATTTTACTCTTTTGTCCAAAGAGAATGTAGAGAGAGAATATCGGGAGAAGAGAGTGTATAGAATGACCTGGAATGGTGGATGCAGAACAGGGCTGGAAATGTTCACAGGGCGTTGTAAAGCTTGTTTTTCATTAAGTAATGAATATCAAGAAAGTCACATTACAGTCATCAGTAATCAGAGATGCTAAACAAACACTGTTTATTCTCTCTTTCCAATATCTTAAGGGATCTTTAGTAGCAGTGTTGCGCTGCAATGTTTGAAATAATTACACAAGTCCCACATCGCCTGAATCATCCCTCTTCAGCTTGAACATATGCCACAGGGTCTGATTCCGTGTACTGCTTCTGTGAGATAACTAGGACATGGGCTATGTATCCTGTATTCTCACTGCACCCATGTATGTGTACGTTGGAGGACAGAGGGAATATGAGCTCTTCTTACTGTATTACTGCCAATTAGACAGAATTAGTTTAGGAACTGGAGGAGATCCAGAGGCCCGAGGACCACAAGCGCTGTTGTGAAGACTCCGCCAACAGGCCGGCTTTTGCGAGTGATATGGTTGACAATGTCCCTCTCTTCCATCCTCCCTCTGTGCTGCCCCTCCCCCTCCTCCACATCCCCTTATTCCCAAACAGGCCCAGGATCAAGTGGGAAACAATCCAGAAGTCGACTTCGCTGCAACAGACTGCTATCTGACCTCGTAAAGGCATTACAAGAGAGTCTCAAGGTCTTGCAGGGAGCCAGAGGGAGGGGCCTTGTGGGGAGGAAGGGGGGGATCTTGTAGGAAAGGGGGGGTCTTGTGGGTAATGAGGGGAGGGGTCTTGTGGGTAATGAGGGGAGGAGTCTTGGCAGGGCCCTAAAAACACTGTTTGCAATGCCAGAGAAACAGCCGATTTCTGGCACCGAAGGCTTTTCTCAAGCATTTCATTATTTTGGAGACAATTAGAATTGTAGTTATTCTATGAGTAGCACAGACATACAATTAAATCAAGCTAACAGAAAGAAAACTTGGTGTGATCTATAAACAATAGGCTTATGTTTCACAGACTTTAAGATGGACTTTTATTTTGACAAATCTGTGTTTGACTGGCCTAGGGAAAACAGAAGAAAGCAGGGTAACTTCAAATCTGATGTATTTTTCATGTAGATTTGTTGTTTTATTGTACAGAAACCTTTGAAGCAAAACATGACTATAGTTGCAAAGTCAGAAAACAGTGGTAAAGACATGCCCCTTTGTTTTACTCTGCCGAGTAGACATCGTTCCTCCACAACCCTCGGTCCTGTTTGTACCACAGGCAGAGAGCTGAGGGAGGCAGAAACCTTCTCCTGTCCTGGGACTCCCCACACTCCCAGGTGGAACCCCACCACCTCACTGACAGTCTCATGCTAATTTCCAACTTTCAAAGCTTGTAAACTTTATCTAATTATGCGGCAGAACATACACTCAGGTTCTGGCAGCTTGCGCATTTTAATTTATGAAAAACAAATCTGAAATATGCAGATGTCTTTTGTTTGAAGCAGATGTTTGGTCCTGCTCGCCAGAATTCAATCAGCGGCCTCTCTGGAGGGCTGGGGGGTGGGGGTGGGGTGGGGGGGTTGGGGTGTGTGGTGGGGGGGGTGGTTCTGTCCAAGGGCCCGTTTGATGACTGATGGGAAAGTGGTGATGGGGCAAGAAATGCATGCTCACATAAACACACACACACACACACACACACACACACCCTGCAGCTGCATTTTGGGCGTACGGGTTGACTAATGCGTGTCACGCCCTTATTTGTAGCCCAAAAGACATGATGCCCTTCTTCCATTTGTAGTGAATGTGTCTGAGTCAGGTCGCTACGTTTGACATCATTTCATATTGCGAGGGGTACTCTGACAGAGCCTGGGATCCGTCGCTCAATGGCCAACCGCAGCGAGGGGGCACAACTCACTGCACTCCCATCCTCCCGCTGCCGTTCTCACCTCTCGCGCGTAAAAGGAGTGACACAGCACAACGCACGACACCACGTGTCTAGCGGAAGGAGGATTCCAGACTCTACCCAACCTTTTTTTGCACCTCTGTGTGGATGTGTTCAGACAAGCGCTGTTAGCCGCGCTCATTTCTAATTTATGGGACTCATTAAATGTTGGGAATGATAAACACAGCAATTATCATTCATCTTGATATATTATTTACAAGGTCTCAGTCTCCTGGCTGGGGAGGTGAACTCAGGGGTGGGGAAATTTGGGGGAATTTGAACCCCCGCCCTTTGGGGTTTGGATTGCACCTGTCCAAAAAAAAAAAAAAAGAGAGACAGAAAGAGAGAGAGAGAA